>NC_064627.1:697652185-697991685 GCF_023864275.1 Schistocerca cancellata | reverse complement strand
ACCTGCAAAAAATCATATGAGTCAATTAAATTTTGGTCCAATAACAAAAAAAACATAGAAGCATTATCAGCATTAACACTCAGCATATGAGTAAATCTAATTGCATTTTCTTGCAAAAATAGTAAAAATATTAAATGAGATTGTGGACAGTTGTGAACACTGATACAACTAGACATTTCCAGTCTTATCTCAATTTTTTCCTGTAACCTACTATAACAAAGATGATTTGTGTGTTGGTGCAAGAACCAGACTACTCTACCAATTTCATGAATAATTAGAATATAAAAGGAACTACCAGAGTTTGTTTTGATCATTTCATCTGGGAGCACCCTTGCAGACTGTCTCAGGAGTTGCTACCGAGACTGCACAAGATATATTTCCTGTAACGTAGTATTTTGATAGAAGGTTAAGGAAACTGAAAACACTGGAGTATTGTTATTTAACTCTGAAAAAAACTATCAGTAAAACTACCTGCAGATATCTTTTGTGAAAGGCTGTTGTGGGTATATAACACTTGTACACACTGGAAAGATGTAAAAATCATTTTGTTTAATGTACAATGAAAACCTTGCGTGTTTTTTTTTTTTTTTTTGCTTTCTTTACAATGAAATTGTGAAAGGAAAGTTAAAAACAGGATGATTAGCATGTTTACTCATTGATACAATCTAAGCTAAGTTATTAGTTTTTGGACATCTACGTCTACATCTACATCTACATTTATACTCCGCAAGCCACCCAACGGTGTGTGGCGGAGGGCACTTTACGTGCCACTGTTATTACCTCCCTTTTCTGTTATAGTCGCGTATGGTTCGCAGGAAGAACGACTGTCTGAAAGCCTCCGTGCTCCGTGCACGCCCGAATCTCTCTAATTTTACATTCGTGATCTCCTCGGGAGGTATAAGTAGGGGGAAGCAATATATTCGATACCTCATCCAGAAACGCACCCTCTCGAAACCTGGCGAGCAAGCTACACTGTGATGCACAGCACCTCTCTTGCAGAGTCTGCCACTTGAGTTTGCTAAACATCTCCGTAAAGCTATCACGGTTACCAAACAACTGTTCAGCATAGGATAAGAATGTCAGTAATTTTCTGTAGAGTCTTATGAAAGATCTTGGAAGATTGAAGAAAATGATATGTTGACGTCCCAAGTATGGACACAGCTTCTTTCCCTGTGACAGGACCTTTATTGTAATCAAAAAACCAAAAATGAGACAATATATTTTGTCAAAAGACTACTGCAGGTGGATACAGATAATGTCACAAGTTTGATGTTCATGAAACTACACAAACTGTTTTTAGACTACACAGCTTGTGACATCTCCTGCTTTATTTCTTCGTTGACAGTCCTCACTCAGTGTCTACGTACTGCATTGTTATACTGGCTGAAAAATGGGAAGGGGGGGGGGGGTGTTAACGTTGTAACGTTGCAGATGACAGTTGCACAGTTGCGTTTTACAGTTCTTTATTTTCACTGTTCACAACCCCCCAATATTACACATTTATATGGCCAGTTGACTATTGGTAAATGTTAAGCCTCATTAATATGTTGCAGGCAAACATTAGCATACTGCTACAGTAGTTTGCTGTTAAATATCTATGAGAGTAAAAACCTAACCACACAGTTCACAGTTCTTGCAGAATAATACGGTACGTGTGACACTATTTCTCAAGAAAACTGAACAGACACTGTCATAGTTTTAACACACGACCTATTTGTGTTACACTAATTCCATAGTTAAGTTGATGCATTGATGTTACTTAAAGCAGTACATAATTTCCCTCTGAAAATCTTATATAGACTGACTGTCTCGAGACCAAAAATCGGGCCTTTATATATCCTCACAATAATAGGCACTGAAACTATACATTGTGCGATGTTTAATTTACAGAAATTACAATTAAAATATAACTCATTCTATTAACTGAATACATTGAAAAATTTCCTCCGTTGAACAGTTTCTTCTACCACCAAGGTTATGCAGAATTATTTGTTTAAATATTGAAATTAAAAGATATACTTACACAAAGTCTGCTTTTAACAAATCTGGTAATTATTTTGGAATTAAATAAGGGCTGGCTTTGCTAACATGTTTTCATATAGAGCCAAATAAATTCTTAAAAAATCCTAGTAGTTCTTCTTCTAAATGCTTATAATTAGTACAGAATTTATATTTGTTTATAAGTCAACAATAGAATTTAAGTCATGAAACAATTGCAGATTTCGCCCTATAATAAAAGATATTAACTAGGAATAGCCAAAATAAATTAGAAAGCTAATTACATACACAAAACTAAGCACAAAATTAGATCTAGTGCCATATTTCTTAAGACTGAGGGCCAACCTTTCTCTTTTATGAAAATGCAGATTATTAAAGGTAATTAGTCAAAAATGAAGAAAATGAATTTAAGGAGGCAGATGGCAAAACAAGAGAGGAAGTAAAAACATCCCTGCTTGCTTTGTCACAAGCTCACATCAAAATCTTATTCAATACAAAAGTTAAACTCATCAATGTTCACTGTTGATCACGTCATAATATGGATATACTGAATAAAATATCAATGGACTGTTATGAAGTGTGTGTGCAATTACTTATGAAGAGTCTGTGCAATTACCTTGATGAGGTGTACTGTATGTTGTTTTGAAATAAAGCATGAGCTACTCTTTACTTCTCCCATGCAGCAAGTTATTCACATGGGAGTGAGTTAAAACTCAGCACACATAAGGGGAAGTATGTTAAAAACATAGATTCAAATGATCTCCCATTACTCTGTGATTCTACAGCAAATTGTTTACCAAAACAAGAAAAAGAACTCTAATAGTCATACAAATAAACTAACACAAACCAACTTATATTCACTTTAATTTCTATATTAGTATTGCTTCTATCAACTAATGTAAATGATCCTCACATTTTCTATATTTGACTTTTTTAATTGAGCTTTTAGTGACCTCGTTTTATAATGTCTGATTCTTGTGCCGAGCCTTTCAGTTACTGTGTTTTTTAATCTAGCTAATACTGATTTAATTAGGGACTGGGCCATAACTCATTTTTGACAAAGACTGAAGAATGAATGAACTAAATTATACTGAAGAAAAAATTCACCATATCAAATAATACATTAATGTTGCAAAGCACTATCAATCACACACTGCTCCTATCCAGACTGGACGCTTATGGTGTATAGAGGGGTCTGTAACGAATGGTCTCACTTGTATCAATCAGAGGACAGAAACAACACATGATGGGAGAACAAGCTGTTCAGATATAACACCAATTACATCAGGAATCCTGCAGGGCTCCGCCTTAGGCCCCCTCCTCTTCCTTATCTTTATTAATGACCACCAGAACACCTACCCTCAACAATACATGCATTATTCGCTAATGATACAATCCACCTCTCTTGTAACATTTCTTCACAGCAGATGCCAGCTGACTTAGTTGACAGCAGTTGAAAGGCTCTTGTACTGGGTCTATGATGATAACCACTTACATGGGGAACTCCCCAATGCAACCCCCTCAGATTTAGTATTAAGATAACCCAGTGCACAGCTTGTCAAAAACTGAACACAGATCGAGCATGAAAATAGGAAGAAGATGTACTGAACTGTGAAACAATGAACTGCCCATACGGTAACTGATATATCTGTTCAATGTATTCAAACTTTTGTCCATGTCATGGTGCAACGTTCGTTTGAAACGCTGAAATGTAAGGAAGGAACATATAACGGAAGTTGTTTCTGCATACCTACTCTTTTAGCAGCAAAAAGAAAGTGGTTCTCGAAAGGAAACCGTAAACATTTGATGACAAGGTGACAAGACATCCAAATCCTCCACTGGAGAACACAATCAGTGCATCATGCATGACACTGATGACAATATGTGTGTCGTATGACAGAAATCTCTTATCGATACATTTAACTTGTATGCCTGGTGAGTGAGTGGGAGGTACACCTCCTTGCTGCTTTAGATGTTTGTATGAATGTGAATGTGATCACTCCCAAAGACATTATAAACACATAACAGTTTATGACAACATAATGTAATTGGATAGATAAAAAAATTACTCACCAAGCAGCTGTAGAACAAACACACAAAAGAAGATTACAATTAGGCAATCTTTTGGAGCCAGTGGCTCCTCCTTCAGACAGAAAGGTTGAAGGGGATGAAAGAAAAGGTTTGGAGAGGTCTAGGCAAAGTGATACATTTTGGGAAAGTCACCCACAACCACAGGTCAGGGGAAACTTACTGGACAGGATGAGAACGAAAGACTCAGGCTCAAGAAAGGAAAGACTCAGGCTCAAGAAAGGAAAGACTCAGGCTCAAGAAAGGAAAGACTCAGGCTCAAGAAAGGAAAGACTCAGGCTCAAGAAAGGAAAGACTCAGGCTCAAGAAAGGAAAGACTCAGGCTCAAGAAAGGAAAGACTCAGGCTCAAGAAAGGAAAGACTCAGGCTCAAGAAAGGAAAGACTCAGGCTCAAGAAAGGAAAGACTCAGGCTCAAGAAAGGAAAGACTCAGGCTCAAGAAAGGAAAGACTCAGGCTCAAGAAAGGAAAGACTCAGGCTCAAGAAAGGAAAGACTCAGGCTCAAGAAAGGAAAGACTCAGGCTCAAGAAAGGAAAGACTCAGGCTCAAGAAAGGAAAGACTCAGGCTCAAGAAAGGAAAGACTCAGGCTCAAGAAAGGAAAGACTCAGGCTCAAGAAAGGAAAGACTCAGGCTCAAGAAAGGAAAGACTCAGGCTCAAGAAAGGAAAGACTCAGGCTCAAGAAAGGAAAGACTCAGGCTCAAGAAAGGAAAGACTCAGGCTCAAGAAAGGAAAGACTCAGGCTCAAGAAAGGAAAGACTCAGGCTCAAGAAAGGAAAGACTCAGGCTCAAGAAAGGAAAGACTCAGGCTCAAGAAAGGAAAGACTCAGGCTCAAGAAAGGAAAGACTCAGGCTCAAGAAAGGAAAGACTCAGGCTCAAGAAAGGAAAGACTCAGGCTCAAGAAAGGAAAGACTCAGGCTCAAGAAAGGAAAGACTCAGGCTCAAGAAAGGAAAGACTCAGGCTCAAGAAAGGAAAGACTCAGGCTCAAGAAAGGAAAGACTCAGGCTCAAGAAAGGAAAGACTCAGGCTCAAGAAAGGAAAGACTCAGGCTCAAGAAAGGAAAGACTCAGGCTCAAGAAAGGAAAGACTCAGGCTCAAGAAAGGAAAGACTCAGGCTCAAGAAAGGAAAGACTCAGGCTCAAGAAAGGAAAGACTCAGGCTCAAGAAAGGAAAGACTCAGGCTCAAGAAAGGAAAGACTCAGGCTCAAGAAAGGAAAGACTCAGGCTCAAGAAAGGAAAGACTCAGGCTCAAGAAAGGAAAGACTCAGGCTCAAGAAAGGAAAGACTCAGGCTCAAGAAAGGAAAGACTCAGGCTCAAGAAAGGAAAGACTCAGGCTCAAGAAAGGAAAGACTCAGGCTCAAGAAAGGAAAGACTCAGGCTCAAGAAAGGAAAGACTCAGGCTCAAGAAAGGAAAGACTCAGGCTCAAGAAAGGAAAGACTCAGGCTCAAGAAAGGAAAGACTCAGGCTCAAGAAAGGAAAGACTCAGGCTCAAGAAAGGAAAGACTCAGGCTCAAGAAAGGAAAGACTCAGGCTCAAGAAAGGAAAGACTCAGGCTCAAGAAAGGAAAGACTCAGGCTCAAGAAAGGAAAGACTCAGGCTCAAGAAAGGAAAGACTCAGGCTCAAGAAAGGAAAGACTCAGGCTCAAGAAAGGAAAGACTCAGGCTCAAGAAAGGAAAGACTCAGGCTCAAGAAAGGAAAGACTCAGGCTCAAGAAAGGAAAGACTCAGGCTCAAGAAAGGAAAGACTCAGGCTCAAGAAAGGAAAGACTCAGGCTCAAGAAAGGAAAGACTCAGGCTCAAGAAAGGAAAGACTCAGGCTCAGAAAGAGTCTTTCCTTCTCATCCCATCTGGTACATCTTCCCTAACCCATGGTTCTGGGTCACTTTCCCTAAATCTACCCCTTTTCCTAGACCTCTATTGTCCTCTTCCTTCACCCGTCTTCCTTCCCGTTCAACCCTTCTGTCTGAAGAAGGAGCCACTGGCTGTCCAAACCCACACGGCATTTTATATACTCTGAGGTGTACTATGAGACGTACATTGTCTTTCAGAGACTTCATGAGTTGTTGAATTTTTTGCTGAAGCCCTGAAGACCAAATTGACTTTACACCTCTTTAAGTGCTGCCCGATCTTTCCTGTTACTGAGGCACAGAATGGCAAAAATACAAGCTTCTTTGTGCTCTCCTCAGGGTCATTATGCTTACCTGTTTCCAGAGGATGGCTTACAAAATCTAGTGGTTGATGTAGCCATTTTCCTTAAATACTTTCTGTAAGTGGTTCAGTTCCCTTGGCAAGTTTTCAGCATCTGAAACTGCTTCTGCTCAGTGTACCAAGGAACTCAGAACAGAATATTTCTTAACATCCATTTTCCTTGTGGTAGACGAGGACTTCAGGAACAGCGAGGCACCATTTGTCTCTACCTCCACTGTGAACTTCATATTGTCATGGATGTTGTTGATGTGGTCCACGAATTCTCCCAGCTTTTCATGTCCCCGAGACCAGACAGCGAATGTGTCATAGATGTCATGGTAAAAGCAGCTAGGCTTTGCAGGGTCTTAGTCCAGGGCAATTTCCTCCAAGTGCTCCATGAACAGATTGGTTATAACTGGAGCTAACAGACTGTCCATTGAGACACCATCCACCTCGTGAAAATATTTTCCTTCGTACATTGGAAGATTATGGCAGGCATGTAATGAAAACATTACCTTATATTGTGCTGGAGCAAGCATCAGTGACTTCAGGGAAGGCAGCATGGCTATACATGAAGTCTCAAAGCTTTTGAGCCAAAGAAACAGGTGATAGCAGACCCACAACCAATTATATTGATACAGGGAACCACTGATAAGAAATATATATTTAGTGCTTTATGGGTATACACAGTGTGCACCACATAACAATCAATGGAGCACACTCACCAATTACAAAGTCATGACTGTCAGTCTCAGTGCATGCATGGCAATGGGGCATGAAGGTCTGCCGCAGTCTGTCAAAGATCCCTGATGTCTTTTGTACCAGGAACAGGTATCTTGGACCCTAGCAAGCAGGTCTTCAACCATTTCTATGAGGGTTTTATACAGCAACATCTCAACGTAACACCAGAGCAAAGAAGTCCAGAGGCGATAGATCTGGTGATCGCACTGGCCATCGGACAGGATCTCCCCTTCTATTCCAACGATGAGGGTATGTGTTGTCCAGGTGCTTGCAGACATTAACATCAAAGTGGGCTGGTGCACAGACATATCGAAACCACATCCTTTCACGGACAAGGGGTACAGTCTCCAAGAACTGTGGCAGCACATCTCACAAGAACACCACGTAACATGGACCTGTCAAATGTGGAGGCAGCAAATAAGGTCCTGTTAGGTGATCTTGCACAATCCCCGCCCATTCATTGACAGAGAATCATTGCTAGTGGTCACCAATGTGGGTGGTATGGGTATAGTCCTCACTCCAGACATGGCTCTTGGAAACACCATTACGAATGAGTGAGTCCTCATCCGTGAACAATACAAACTGTATGAAGTTCAGCACTACAGCATCATGGTGGATAATCCATAGACAGAAGTGAATACTATGCTCAGAATCCATTGATCCGAGTGTTTGCACATGTTCACTACAATAGGGGTGTAGTATCGGTTCCACCAGTACGCTCCACATTGTATCCTTCGAAGTGCAAGTTGATTGGTGCTTACTGTTAGGTGGTCAGCAAGACAATCCAACACCATCTCCTCAAAGTCTGGTGTTAAGACATGTCTTTGGTAGGAACCTTGGCCAGCTCTCTGTTTCATGTAAAACCCCATCTCTCCTAAGTTGGTATCCATGGAGATAATATTCTTCCAGTTAGGATGATGCCTGTTGGGAAAGCATTCTCTGTACATCCATGCTTATTTATGGTTGGCTGGTTGATTAAAGGAGGGGGGGGGGGGGGGGGGGACCAAACTGCAAGGTCATTGGTGCCTTGTTCCCGGTACAATAAGTACACTATGGAAAGAAGAAAAGAAAGGAGATGTACAGCACAACAACGGGAGAAATGAAGAACCAGAAGAATGACAACCAACACTACTAAGGACAAAACATGAAAACCACAGACAGAAGCAAGAAACAGATAGAAGGGGTAAAAAGAAAAGAGCACATGACTGCGGCTGGCCGACCACGAGAATAAAAAAGAAAAGCCAGCCACTCTGCGACACATTAAAAGAGCCACCCTAAATGCTTTAGAGTGCAGAACACAAAAGGACAAAGGACATGTGCTAAAACATATATAGAATGACAAAACCCACCATCACGTATAAAATGTGAAACTAAATTAGCCGATGAGGTGTTGTCAGCTAAAATTAATGGCAACAAGTCCGTTAACTGAAGAGTCCGTCGCAGGGCAGCCAAAGGAGGACAGCTCACCAAGAAATGGGCCACTGACACTGAGGTGGGTCATCACAGTCAGGAGGTAGCTGTGGGTCACCCAAGCGTGGAAAATGTGGAGCCAGTAGAGAACCACAAAGTCCCTGCGAGAGGCCCGCACGGAGGACTGCCACACATTCATAGTCTCCTTAATAGCACAGAGTTTGTTGTATGTGCTGAGGTCATGCCGCTTCATCCCCCAAAGCTGCAAAACCTTGTGGTGTAGTACTGAATGCAGGTCAGTTGCAGAGAAGTCGATCTCCATAAGCGGTTTCCACGTAGCCTCTTTGGCCAGCCTGTCGGCAAGTTCATTGCCTGGGATTCCGACATGACCTGGGGTCCAGACAAACACCACTGAACGACTGGACCGTTCGGGACATAGTGGACTCCTGGACGGTCGCTCCAAAGGAAGAGGTCAGTGGCTTGTAGGGTGCTCATGGAGTCAGTACACAGAAGAAACAACTGCCCAGGGCATGAATGGATGTGCTCAAGAGCACAAGATATAGCCACTTGCAAGGCCGTGAAAACACTGCAGCCATTGGGCAAAGAATGCTGTTCATTATGTCCTCCATGGACATATGTGAAGCCAACGTGAGCATCAGCCATTGAGCCGTCAGTGTAAACCACTTGTGGCCTTGGTACATGTCAAGAATCAAGAGGAAGTGGCAGTGGCAGTGGAGAGCGGTGGGGTTAACCGAGTCCTTAGGGCCATATGAAAGATCCAGGCGAAGCCGCGGACCAGGTGTACACCACAGAGGAGTACGTGACTGGATCTCAAGTATAGGTGGTAAAGGGAAGGACTCCAGTTCAGAAACAAGGGATCCAACATGAACTGCAATTGGAAGCCCAGACTTGGGCCACCGTTGCGGGAGATGAACTGCCATGGGTGGGAAAAGGAGACGTTTTTTTTTTTTTTTTTTTTTGTGGTTTTAGGGCGCAAAACTGCTATGGTCATTAGCGCCCAGCCCGTGACTTAAGACAGTAAAAAACCGAAATTGAAAACCAGCAGCAATGGAAACAAACTCATAAAATTGGAGAAACTAAAAGTAGAAAGAATGCTTAAAAATCCAGTACAGACAGGGGGTGGTTGTCCCCCAAAAAAAAAACTTCAAATGACTGACGTCATTTCACTGTCACTAATAAACTGGAGAACGCGGTCGGCTGAGCGCGTGTCATCTGCTAAAATCGACGATAGATCAGGCGATAGCTGTAGACGGGAGCGT
This sequence comes from Schistocerca cancellata, assembly GCF_023864275.1. Classification (NCBI taxonomy): domain Eukaryota; kingdom Metazoa; phylum Arthropoda; class Insecta; order Orthoptera; family Acrididae; genus Schistocerca; species Schistocerca cancellata. Next base: position 697,981,979 of record NC_064627.1, on the reverse strand, counting down.
AACGGATTAAAATAGGGGCATTCAATTAAAAGGTGTCTGACCGTCCACGGCTGAGAGCAGTGGGGACAGAGTGGAGGAGGATCACCGCTTAAAAGATGTCTATGGCTAAAAAGACAGTGCCCTATCCGGGGTCGAGCTAAAATTACCTCCTCCCGACGACGCGTTCGGGAGGAAGAAGTCCAAGCGCAAGGAAGGGCTTTCACTTCCCGCAATTTATTACGGGGAAGTGTTGACCAATGCGCATGCCATAAATGAGCAACTTGGCGACATAAACCGCTCCGTAGATCGGTGAAGGGAAGCGACTGAATAGCTGGCCGAGGAAGAGAGACTGCAGCCTTGGCCGCCATATCGGCCGCCTCATTCCCACAGATACCAGCGTGTCCCGGGAGCCAGAGGAACGCCACCGAGACGCCCCCCAGGTGGAGCAAGCGCAGACAGTCCTGAATCCGGTGGACCAGAGGGTGCACAGGGTAAAGAGCTTGGAGACTGAGGAGAGAGCTGAGAGAATCTGAGCAGATAACGTACTGTATCCGCTGATGGCGGCGGATGTAGTGGACAGCCTGGAGAACAGCGTAAAGCTCCGCAGTATAAACCGAACACTGGTCGGGAAGTCGAAAGCGATTTGGGTTGTCGCCAACAATATAGGCACTCCCTACACCTAATGATGTTTTCGAGCCGTCGGTGTAAATAAACGTGGCGTCCGTCATTTGTGCACATAGAGCAGCAAATGCCCGACGATAAACAAGTGTAGGGGTACCATCCTTGGGAAATTGACAAAGGTCACGGAGCAGGCAGATCCGGGGACGGAGCCAAGGCGGTGCTGTACCCCAAGTTGTCAAAAAGGTTTTCGGAAAGCGGCAGGAAAGAGAATCGAGCAATTGACGGAAGCGGACTCCCGGGGGTAGTAGGGAGGAGGAGCGGCCTGCATACCCTACATCAAAGGAGGCGTCGAAAAAAAAGTTCATGGGCTGGATTAGCAGGCATGGAAGACAGATGGCTAGCATAACGACTCAGGAGGACTGCTCGCCGATTGGACAGCGGAGGTTCAGCAGTCTCAGCATAAAGGCTTTCCACAGGGCTAGTGCAAAAAGCTCCAGACACTAAACGTAATCCACGGTGGTGGATAGAGTCGAGACGCCGAAGAATAGACGGCCGAGCAGAGGAGTAGACTATGCTTCCGTAATCCAATTTTGAGCGCACTAAGGCGCAATAGAGGCGGAGAAGGACCACTCGGTCCGCTCCCCAGGAGGTACCATTCAGGACATGGAGGGTGTTAAGCGATCGCAGACAGCGAGCCGAAAGATAGGAGACGTGGGAGGACCAGCACAGTTTTCTGTCAAACATAAGACCCAAGAATTTAGCGACGTCTGAAAACGGAAGGTTGACAGGACCTAGATGTAAGGAGGGCGGAAGAAACTCCTTACGTCGCCAAAAATTGACACAAACGGTCTTACTGGGTGAGAAACGGAAGCCGGTTTCGATGCTCCACGAGTGGAGGCGATCGAGACATCCTTGAAGACGTCGTTCAAGAAGGCTGGTCCGTTGAAAGGAGACGGTGATACGGATGCACAGGAGAACTACAAACGTGTGCAACGTAACTGGTGAGCAGTTGTGCAAGCACAAGTTGCAATGGAGGGACTCCAGCCTCTACAACGATGCTGGCCACTGGACTCATCCTAAAACCTAGTGTTGCTAGGTGAACGCCACAGTGGTGCACTACGTTGAGAAAGTGAAATGCTGAGGGCACCGCCGAACCATAAACCACACTCCCATAGTCAAGGCGGGATTGAACAAGGGCTCTGTAGAGCTGCAGCAGCATAGAGCAATCTGCACCCCAGTTGGTGTTGCTCAGGCAGCGGAGGGCATTAAGGTGCCTTCAGCACTTCTGCTTAGCTGACAAAGGTGAGGAAGCCAAATCAAACGGGTGTCAAAAACCAGTCCTAACAATCGATATGTCTCCACTACAGTGAGTGGATCGTCATTAAGGTAAAGTTCAGGTTCTGAATGAATGGTATGATGCCAACAGAAGTGCATAACATACGACTTTGCGGCCAAAAACTGGAAACCGTGGGCTACAGCCCATGACTGCACCTTGTGGATGGCTTCCTGCAGGTGCTGCTCAGTAATACCAGTACTGGTGGAGCAATACGAAATGCAGAAGTCGTCTGCATATAGAGAAGGTGAGACGGATGGCCCTACAATGATCCTAGACCATTAATGGCCACTAAAAATAAGAGACACACACAATACAGAGCCTTGTGGGACCCCATTCTCCTGGATATGGGGGCGGGGGGGGGGGGGGGGGGGGGGGGGGGGGGGGAAATGGGAGGCACCAACTTGGACACAGAAAGTATGAAGCAAGAGGAAATTTTGGATAAGAATCGAGAGTGGGCTTCGCAGACCCCACTCATATAACGCAGCAAGGATATGCTGTTGCCAGATGGTGTCGTACGCTTTTCGTAAATAAAAAGACTGCAACCATGTGTTGGCATCTGGAAAAGGATATTCGGAAGGCAGACTCAAGGGACACAAGATTATCAGTGGTAGAGCAGCCCTTGCAAAAGACGCCCTGACAGGGAGCCAGTAGGCCACGTGACTCCAGGACCCGACCCAACCCAACCACCAACACACCACACATTCCAGCAGCTTATGAAGAAGGCTGAAGAAGGCTGATGGGCCAATAGCTATCTACATAAATCGGGTTTTTAGCGGGTTTGAGCACTAGAATGAAGGTGCTCACCCGCCACTGTGATGGAAAGACGCCATCGCACCAGATCCAGATGATGATGACAAGAAGAACTTGCTTGTAGTCAGATGAGAGATGTTTAATCATCTGACTGTGGATCCGATCTGGCCCAGGAGCTGTGTTGGGGCAACGTGCAAGAGCACTGAGGAGCTCCCACTTAGTAAATGGGGCGTTATAGGATACACTGTGGCTTGTAGTAAATGAGAGGACTTTCCCTTCCAGCCGCTGTTTGACAGTGGAAAAGGCTGGGGTAATTCTCCGATGCAGGGGCTCGAGCACAGTGTTCGGCAAAGTGCTCGGCAATCGCATTTGCATAAGTAGATAATACAACATTTATGTTAACACCGGGAACACCTGTTGGGGTCTGGTACCTGAAAACACTTTTTATCTTTGCCCAGACTTGAGAAGGTGACATATGGCACCCAATGGTCGAGACATATCTCTCCCAACACTCCTGTTTCCATTGTTTGATAAGTTGGCGAACCCGGACATGGAGTCGTTTAAAGGCTATAGGGTGCTCCAGGAAATGATGCTGCTTATGCCGCTGTAGAGCTCACCAATGCTCCTTAATTGCTTCAGCAACTTTTGGTGACCACCACGGGACCGCCTTTCGACGGGGCACCCTAAAAAACGAGGGATCGCATTTTCTGCCACAGAAACGATTATTGTAGCCACCTGCTCAATTACCACATTGATGTTATTATGTGGGGGAGATACAGTGGTGACAGCAGAGGTGAAAGTTTCCCAGTCCACCTTGTTTAAAGCCCATCTGGGCAGGCGTCCATGGGCCTGATCCTGGGGCAATGACAGGAAGATGGGGAAGTGGTCACTACCACACAGATCATCATGTGCTTTCCAGTGGATAGATGGGCAAAGTCCTGGATTGTAAATTGGTAAATCAGTGGATGAGTAGGTACCATGAGCCACACTGACATGTGTAGTGGCCCCAGTTTTGAGAGGCAGAGGTCGAACCGAGACAGTAAAGTTTCAACATCTCTGCCTCAACCAGTAAGCACGGTGACACCCCACAATGGGTTATGGGCGTTAAAATCTCCCAAAAGTAGGAAAGGTTTACGGAGTTGACCAATCAGGGCAGTTAATACATTCAGAGATACTGCATCATCTGGAGGAAGATATACATTGCAGACAGTTATTTCCTGTGTTGTCCTTGTGACAGCCACAGCTTTAAAAAGGGTTTGAAGGGGCACAGTTTCACTACAGACTGAGTATAGGACATAAACACAAACTCCACCTGACACTTGATTATAGTCACTATGATTCCTGTAATATCCCTTATAGGGGGCGGAGGGCAGGTGTCCACATTGCCGGGAACCAAGTTTCCTGGAGGTCAATGCAGAAAGCAGGTGTAAAGCTTAACAGTTGATGTAGCTTAGCCAGGCAGTGGAAAAAACCACCGCAATTCCACTGGAGGATGACGTCATCGTGAGACTGGGAAGGGATAGAACATTCAATGATGCAGTTTACACCTCAGGGTCACCTGCTGCCACCGACTTTTTCCTCAGCAGTCTATACCCACTGTGTCTGAGGGTCCGGCACGATCTAGGTCCTCAGCGGATGCCAGAATCTCCACCCCACCCTCAAACGTAGAGCTTGTAGGTAGTGGTAGTGTGGGTGCCACCACAATTCCCTTGGTCTTGGGGACCTTATTTTTGGATTTCTCTCACTGCTCCTTGGGTTTCCCTGGCTGGGAGGACTTCACTGATTCAGTCTATGGGGCTGAGGATGAGCGTGAAGCCCTACGACCAGCTGCTTTTGGGCTCTTCAGCCACTGGCGGGTGTCATCTTTCCCACTAGCAGAAACCTAGGAAGGGAGTGACTCTTCAACTCCTCTTGCTAGGAAGGGGTCCCTGGGTCACCCAGGGACCCCTTCCTAGCAAGAGGAGTTGAAGACTTACACTTCTCCAGCTGAGAAGTGGGAACTGGTGTCCGCGATGGTTGTGGAGGCAGTGCTCCCGAAGTAGGTGGTGCGGGAGCTAACAGGGAGGGAAGTGCCCCCCCACCATCAAGTGGGCAGGTGTAGTCTTCTGGTTCTGAGAGGCAACAGGAATGCGAAGAACTAATGGGGCGACAACTGTTCTCGTAGCTATGGTGTAAGAGGAGGTCATAACCACAGGGTGTAGGTGCTCAAATTTCCTCTTAGCCTCAGTGTAGGTCAGTCGGTCCAGCAATTTCTATTCCATGATTTTCCTCTCTTTCCGTAAAATCCTGCAATCTGGCTAGCAAGGTGAATTATGCTCTCTGGAGTTGACACAGATGGGAGGCAGGACAAATGGAGTATTGGGATGCGATGGACGTCCACAATCTGGACACGTGACGCTGGAATTAAAGCGGGAAGACATATGGCCGAACTTAAAGCACCACGTCAAGGGAGGGATATATGGCTCGATGTCACAACAGCAGACCATCACCTTGAACTTCCCAGGCAATGTGTCACCCTTGAAGGCCAAGATGAAGGCACTGGTGGCAACCTGATTATCCCTCAGACCCCAATGGATGCGCCGGACGAAGTGAACACTTCGCCGCTCTAAATTGGTGTGCAGCTCGTCGTCAGACTGCAAAAGAAGGCCCTGTGGAATATAATGCCCTGGACCATATTTAAGCTCCTATGGAGTGTGATGGTAACAGAAACATCCCCCAACTTGTCACAAGAGAGTAATGCCCGTGACTGGGCAGAGGATGCTTTTTTTTTTATCAAGACTGACCCAGACCACATTTTGGACAACCCCTCCACCTCCCCAAACTTGTCCTCTAAATGTTCAACAAAAAACTGAGGTGATGTTTAAAGCTTTCCTGGCGTACTGATTGTTCCATAAAAACATGGGGCTAAAGCAAACTGGAGCCATGATAAAGCTGTGACGAGGCAAACTGCCAAGATTGACAGACTTTCTAAACAGATGCAGCAGGAAGTTCCAACTCGACGTTCTGTTGTTAATTTGACAGAGAAAACTTTAGATGATGCGACTGTGTCTGTGCTAGCAAAAGGACTGAATTTTGCTCCCACACCTGTTCCACCGCCACTAGTGGATTTCATCAGTGCCATCGAAGAAGCTGTAAGCCGTCTTGATACAGATGAAGCGGAGGAAGTTCGTCGAGAGTCTTGTCGTGTATTGACCAGGGATGCACCAATGAAGAATAACATCTCGCCCATGGAGAGGATAGCCCTCCGTAACTTACGAGCAGATATGGATACAGTAGTCTTAAAATCTGACAAAGGAAACGCTACTGTCCTCATACCAAGGGATGACTATATTAATAAGATCAATGTTTTATTATGTGATTCAACGTATCGCAAAATCGATAAGGATCCCACGAGTCGAGTAGTGCGAAAAACAGCAGAACTTTTATCAAATAGTTCCCTACCGAAGGAGGTCATCAAGAGACTGAAACCAAACAGTTCAGTTCCACCTAGGTTATATGGACTGCCTAAGATCCACAAGGAAAATGTGCCATTACGTCCAATTGTGAGTAACATTGGAGCAGCCACCTACGACCTAGCAAAATTCTTGGCATCTTTGCTCAAACCAATGATAGGCAAGTGTGCACATCACATAAAGAATTCTGGTGATTTTATCAGTCGACTTCAGTCACTACAACTGCAAAGTAGTGATTTATTGGTCAGTTTTGATGTGGTTTCACTGTTCACAAAGGTGCCTCTGGTGGACTCACTACACCTCATTAGCAATATGTTTGGTGCAGACATTACAGCGTTGTTTGAGCACACTCTCTCCTCTACATATTTTATATTTAACAACGAATTTTACGAACAATCTGATGGTGTCGCCATGGGGAGTCCTTTGTCTCCCCTGGTGGCCAATCTTTTTATGGAGGATTTTGAGGAGAGAGCACTCGACTCTGCCACTTTTAAACCGACAGTATTTTGGCGGTACGTTGACGACACTTTTATAGTGTGGCCTCTGAGTAATTTCCTCTACCCTTTATGTCATCTATCATCTTGTATCTCCTTCTTCCTCTCAGTCTTCTCCCACACACCAATCCTTCCAAAGCATCTGCTAGTAAGCACTCCCTTCTCAATGAATGTCCCAACCAGTTCTTTTTCCTTCCTCTAACAACCTTCAGCAGACATCATCTCTCACCAACACTTTCCAATACTCTTTCATCACTAACTCTTTCCATCCAGCTTATTCTCTCCATTCTCCTCCACATCCACATCTCAAATGCTTCTAACCTTTTTTCATCCTCTTGTCTCAGCATCTATGTTTCTGCCCCATATAGTGCCACACTCCAGACAAAACATTTGCCAAGACTTTTCCTTAGACCCTTATGTAATTTGCCACACAAGAGTCTCCTCTTTCTGTTGAATGCCTCCTTTGATATCGCAATTCGAGTTTTCACCTCCTAGTGACATCTCAAGTCTTCAGTTATTGTGCTTCCACGATATTTAAATGCACTTACTTGGCAAATGGTAGATTGTCCTATTTTAATGTTGGACAGTCTGTGTCTTGTACTGGCGACCATACTCTTTGATTTTGCTGTATTTATTTGCATCCCATATTCCACATAAGCTTCAGATCTTTCAGCATGTTATTCACTGTCCGCTCGCTTTCTGCCACTAATACCATGTCATCAGCAAATCTTATACATTCTATTCTCTTTCCACCAATACATATTCCTCTTTTCCCATCTAAGCCTTTCGCAATAATCTCTTCAAGGTATGCGTTAAACAACAATGGGGAAAGGCAACAAACTTGTCTAACACCTCGCCCAATGCTGCTTCCTTCTGACATTTCATTTCCAATCCTTATCCTTACTTTCTGGTGTAAATGCAGATTCTGTATCAGTAGTCTCTCTTTCCAGTCCACTCCTTTCCTCTTCAAAATACCCACCAGCTTGTTCCACTGAACTCTGTCAAAAGCCTTTTCTAAATCAATCAAACCATCAAAGATTTCTCTACCTTTTTCAATATATCCTTCCCCTATTGTTCTTAACAGGCCAATAGCATCTCTTGCTTCTTTTCCTTTTCTAAATCTGAACTGCTCCTCTGCAATTCCTCTATCCAGCTTGCCATATAGCCTTCTATCCAACACTTTCAGTAACACTTTAGCTGCATGAGACATTGACTGGTGGTCCTATTCTTGTCACATTTTTTAGTGTTTCTCTTTTTCTCCATTGCTATCATAATTGTTGCATGGGAGTCCTAAGGCCATTCCTCTTTGTCATATATCTCATTATAGAGGTAGGCTATTTCTTTTCTTGCCTTGTTTCCCAGACTCTTCAACAGCTCTGCTGGCAAATCATGAATTCCACATACCTTCCCATCCTTCATCTCCTTCAGCACCTTTTCTACTTATGCTTCCAAGATAGTGAATCCTTTTAAATCTTCTTGCACATATTGCTCCTCTTCAACCTTAACTTCACTTTGTATTTCATCCTCTTTATACAGACATTCAATATATTTTTGCCATCTGTTCAAAACCTCCTGTGGCTTTTCTGCTAGAGTACCATCTGCTCTTGCTATTTCCACATTACTCCTCTTTCTTTTACATTCAGGAACTATCTCACTTGCCAGTCTATATATCATTTCATACTTCCCCTCTATGTCCATTTTGTCACATTTCTGTTTCATTCATTTTTCCCTTGCTTCAGTTTTTCTTCTTAATTCATTATTCAGTTCCCTGCACCTCCTTTTGCCTTTTTCAGTTTCTATGTTTTTCCACTTTCTCCACTTTCCAACATGTTTTCTGTTATCCATTCTTTCCTGGTACTTTGGGATATTCTAATTCCTATTACTTCTTTGGCAGAGTCCACGAGTCCTTCCCTCATTTTTATCAATCTGTCATTAACACTTTCATCAACATTACCTCTTTCCCATTTTTCCATAAATCTGTTTTACAAATCTGATGCCTTTCCTACCTCTTTGAGTCTTTCTATGTTTAGTTTTTCTTTCGCTTCACCTCTCCAGACTTTTTTTCAACTTCACTGGTATTTCTCCCACTGCTAGGTTGTGGTCTGAATGTATATCCACTCCTGGATGAGCTTTGGCATTCTTCAAACAATTCCTACACCTTTGTTGTATCAGGACGTAGTCCAACTGCTATCTTTCCCTATTCAAATTTGATATCCACATGTAATATCTCTTTTTGTGGTGTTCAAATAATGTGTTACCCACTGCTAATGATTTTTTTTGCAAAAGCTAATTAGTTGTTCACCTCCCTCATTTCTTATTCCTAATCCAAATTTTCCTACTGTATCTTCATCTCTACCTTCAACCACCACTGCATTCCAGTCCCCCATGATGATAATGCAGGCATTTCTATTTTCTTTCTCGATGAGTTCTTGTTGTTGTTGTTGTTGTGGTCTTCAGTCCTGAGACTGGTTTGATGCAGCTCTCCATGCTACTCTATCCTGTGCAAGCTTCTTCATCTCCCAGTACTTACTGCAGCGTACATCCTTCTGAATCTGCTTAGTGTACTCATCTCTTGGTCTCCCTCTACGATTTTTACCCTCCACGCTGCCCTCCAGTACTAAATTGGTGATCCCTTGATGCCTCAACACATGTCCTACCAACCGATCCCTTCTTCTAGTCAAGTTGTGCCACAAACTTCTCTTCTCCCCAATTCTATTCAATACCTCCTCATTAGTTATGTGATCTACCCATCTAATCTTCAGCATTCTTCTGTAGCACCACATTTCGAAAGCTTCTATTCTCTTCTTGTCTAAACTATTTATCGTCCATGTTTCACTTCCATACATGGCTACACTCCATACAAATACTTTCAGAAACGACTTCCTGACACTTAAATCTATACTCGATGTTAACAAATTTCTCTTCTTCAGAAACGCTTTCCTTGCCATTGCCAGTCTACATTTTACATCCTCTCTACTTTGACCATCATCAGTTATTTTGCTCCGCAAGTAGCAAAACTCCTTTACTACTTTAAGTGTCTCATTTCCTAAACTAATTCCTTCAGCATCACCCGCCTTAATTCGACTACATTCCATTATCCTCGTTTTGCTTTTGTTGATGTTCATCTTATATCCTCCTTTCAAGACACTGTCCATTACATTCAACTGCTCTTCCAAGTCCTCTGCTGTGTCAGACAGAATTACGTCATCGGCGAACCTCAAAGTTTTTATTTCTTCTCCATGGATTTTAATACCTACTCCAAATTTTTCTTTTGTTTCCTTTACTGCTTGCTCAATATACAGATTGAATAGCATCGGGGAGAGGCTACAACCATGTCTCACTCCCTTCCCAACCGCTGCTTCCCTTTCATGTCCCTCAACTCTTATAACTGCCATCTGGTTTCTGTACAAATTGTAAATAGCCTTTCGCTCTCTGTATTTTACCCCTGCCACCTTCAGAATTTGAAAGAGAGTATTCCAGTCAACATTGTCAAAAGCTTTCTTTAAGTCTACAAATGCTAGAAACGTAGGTTTGCCTTTCCTTAATCTTTCTTCTAAGATAAGTCGTAGGGTCAGTATTGCCTCACGTATTCCAACATTTCTACAGAATCTTCCCTGAGGTCGGCTTCTACCAGTTTTTCCATTCGTCTGTAAAGAATTCACGTTAGTATTTTGCAGCTGTGACATATTAAACTGATTGTTCGGTAATTTTCACATCTGTCAACACCTGCTTTCTTTGGGATTGGAATTATTACATTCTTCTTGAAGTCTGAGGGAATTTCCCCTGCCACATACATCTTGCTCGCCAGATGGTAGAGTTTTGTCAGGATTGGCTCTCCCAAAGCTGTCAGTAGTTCTAATGGAATGTTGTCTACTCCAGGGGCCTTGTTTCGACTTAGGTCTTTCAGTGCTCTGTCAAACTCTTCACGCAGTATCGTATCTCCCATTTCATCTTCATCTACATCCTCTTCCATTTCCATAATATTGTCCTCAAGAACATCGCCACTGTATAGACCCTCTATATACTCCTTCCACCTTTCTGCTTTCCCTTCTTTGCTTAGAACTGGGTTTCCATCTGAGCTCTTGATATTCATGCAAGTGGTTCTCTTTTCTCCAACGGTCTTGTATTTTCTCATAATATTCTTCCACTTCCTCATCTCTATGCTGGCTGGTTGCCATATATGCCTGTGTTAACACCAAATCTTTTGAACTAACCTTCAGTCATACCATCATTCTTCCATCAATATATTGTACCTTCATTGCCTTATTTTTCAGCTTTTGCCCTATCAATAATCCTACTCCGTTTTCACCACTCTTGATTTCCCCTGAGTAAAAGAGCTAATAATCTCCATTTTCTATCTCCCCATTCTCTCCCTATCTCATTTCACACAAACCAAGGGCACCTAATCTGTTCCTTTTCATCTCCTGTTTTGCATTCTCTAGCTTTCCTGCTTACAGCAGTGTCCTCACATTCCATGTTCCAATCCTTATCTTTCCTCCCTTCACTGTCCCTTTCTTCAAATATGTCTACTCTCAATGTGTTCCCCTCCCGGAGATCCGAATGAGGGAAGTTTTTAACTCCAGAATCTTCCACATGGAGAGACATACCATGTACTGCTTGGGAATGTAATGTGGTAGTTTCCCATTACTTTCCACATAGGCAGTAGGGTGCCCAGCATAAAATCAGCTGCTCACTATGAGTCAGACACTGTCTGTAGCTGCCCTTCTGGGGCACAGTCACTACTTGTACTCTTTTTGTACCCAAAGAGAAAAGGTGCCTCTTCTGCCACCTTCACCATTCCAAAAGACTCTTCCTCCACTATCACCGCTATTGAGATCTAATACATATAACAGAAAATGACAGGAAAAGGACATGGTGAGGACAGGTTTGGAATAGGAAAGGGGGAGTGATAGGCCGTTGTGGGACACACTTTGTCTGGCTCCTCCCCTTTGGCCTGTCCAGCTTGGGTGACCCTTCTGGTAGCTAAGCTACTACCGGCATAGCCCTCCGGATCCAGAACACACAAGTCTCGTCGCCCACATAAACATTGCTACGTTAAGGTGGTTTCCCCTGAGGAGGGCCATACTGACAGTCCATTGAATTTCAGATGTTGTTTCACTTCCCAAATTTATACTCGTCTTGATGGCAACAAGCGCATTTTCCTCATGCATCCTAAGCGGCACTTACGTGGTGTCACTGAGATCCTGCACAGCACCGAGTATGGTCCTCCTGACCCACCAGTTCCATATTTTCTTGATGGTCATGGAATCCTGCCCAATGTGAGCAGCAATATCATAAATATGCATACATATGTTTCTTCTTGACGTGTAACACAATCTCATCAGGAACAAACAACATTCAAATAAAATTTCTGAATGCGAAATGGCTGTGTAATCTTTTGTTATCTACAGGATGTAGATGATGTTACTCAAACCTACTTTATGAAGATATGCTAAAATGCTAATTATTTGCATATCAAGTATTTTGCACACTTTATGCCAATTTAACATCTGTTGTATGCAACCTCCACGGTATTGCAATGTTAATTGCCAGCAGCGTAACAAGGAAGAATAAATGAACTAAAATGAATCTGAAGTAGCATTTCACCTCTGCTAGAGAAAAACTGTGTACACACCACTAATACATGTGAAATTCTTAGTAATGAAAATGAGTAAAAAATAAAGCAATTTCAACTTCTCCATCATTTTTCCCTAAGTGTAATCAATTTATGGAGTGTAGCCATGCACGGAAGTGAAACATGGACGATAAATGGTTTGGACAAGATGGGTGGGTGGGCGGGCGGGTGGGTGGGTGGGCGGGCGGGTGGGTGGCTGGCTGGCTGCAGCTCGGGGGGAGGGGCGGGGGGGTTAGTTGTTGGTACTGTTTGTGAAGAGAGGGGGGGGGGGGAAGTGTGTTGGTTTGTGATTTAGTTGTGCAGGATCTATTTTGTTGCAGTTTTTGTCGAGTTGCAGTGTGTGATTGAGATTTTTTATTTTGCGTTTGGTTTTTGTTTACGAGTATTTTATTTTGGGGTGAAGGGGGGGGGGGGGGGTTGGTTTGGGGGTAAGTTTTTATTTTTCTTGTTCTTAGTGTATTTGTTGTGTGCTGGGGTCAAGGGAAGTGTTCCATTACAATGTGTGGTTGTGGCTGTGGGCGTTCCAGTAACAGGAGTTGCTTTTGAGCTATATAGGTCAAGGGAAGTGTTCGATTCCAATCTGTGGTTGTGGCTGTGGGTGTTCCGGCATCGGGAGTTGCTGTTCAGCTATATCGGTCAAGGGCAATGTTTGATTCCAATTTGTGGGATCGGGAAATGCTGTCGAGCTATATAGGTTAAGTGAAGTGTCCGATTCCAGAGGACATTGTGTTTAGTTCAATTTGGGGAGTTTTGTGTTGTTGGTTTTTCGTCGTTTTGTGTGGTTTGGTATGGTGGTGTGTCTAAATTTGTTTATATTTACTTTGTCCCCACCAAAAAACCCCCAATTTCCCATGCTTGTTACGTTAGTGTCATTAGGATTTTTGTGGAATGTGTGTGTGTGTGTGTGTGTGTGTGTGTGTGTGTGTGTGTGTGTGTGTGTGTTGGTTTTTCGATGGATTTTCGTATTTGTTGTCTTTTTATGTAATGAAGTCATAGGCGCCATATTGGAATCATGGTGTATGTTCGTTTAAGCCATATTTGTGATGTGATGGGTCAAAGCAGATGTGTGGAATCGGATGCTTCTGTATTTCCGATTGCTCTACAGACAGCTTCAGTTGCTGGTTCTCTAAATTTTTTCAACGGCACTCCTTGAAAAGAATGTTGTTTTACCTCCAGAGATTCCCATTAAAGTTCGAAAAGCATCCCAGTAATACTTGTGTGTTGATCAGAGCTATTGGTAACAAACCCAGCAGCTCTTCATCTCCGTATTTGATGGTTGGAGACAACGATGTTGTTACACATTCATAACCTTATGTTCACAAAATAGTAATACTTTTTTCAAAAGCACAATAAACAGATATAGATCCAGGCAAACTACTACAAAGGATGGAAAAAATTCTTGTAATGAAAAGCTACAAATGTTGGTCTAGTGTTCTCTCACAGGTAGTAAATATGGTCTATTGTACGTGTGTATTTCATGAGAGAAGAACCACGGCATTCAAATGAGTGCCAGAAGCTTGGGATGTAATAGAGGATAGTACGAACCTCTCAATTTGGGCAAGTTAAGTACATCACAACAATAACTGTTCTCACCAAACAATGAATGCCATTCTTCAATTGTATCCATACAACATTCTTTAACAACAAAGAGGAATCATTTCAGGAAAAATCAACCAACCCTAATGGGCTGTTCCTAAGAGCCAGCAAAACCCAGATAGTCATACTGGTTGTCCTTTTTACTGTGCTTGCACATAGATGACTGTCACCTGCATCCAATAAAAACTGAACTCTATAATTTGAGTGATTACCAAAACCACAAAAGTTCCACATATCTGAAATGTTTCGTATAAGCAAACACTGCGACAGAGTGAAAATTTCATTCTGTTCCACCTATCTGTATGAGGAATGTCTCACAACAAAATATTACAAGTTGTTCCTTTTGCCAACACAAAAACTACAAGATAAGCTTCATGCCTATAAACACATAGATGACTTGCTGATTGCTCTTTGAATAATCAAGCATTCACACGAGACTGATTATTAAAAATCAGAACAGCAATATGGCCTAAACATTTTAAAACAAACACAGAACACTTTGTTGTTGTGCAGTGAAAGTTAACCAGAATGAAACCAATGGACCAATCATGAGTAAATTAAAAGCTAAAGCTGTCATCAACCTCAAAGCTGGTCCAAACTTCACTATGCTTTAGTTGGCATGGTCATATCAGAGGAAAGCTCTTACCTTCCTATAATTTTGAACCACTTCACTAAGGCACTTTTAGGGAGACTTACAATCTCTTTTTAATTGGCATCTAGCAAATAAACATTTTAGGCATCAAAATGACCAACTTAACGTGCATTACATACTATGTAACATCTTAGCATTTTTTCTTTTTTCTTCTAGATATGCAGCTTCCTGCCAGACATGAAGCATGTAGTAATTGACAGAAAAATCTCCCAGGACTGAAAAGATTTGCAACGCAAACTTCGAATATCTGAGCCTGTGAACAACACTAAGAAAAGCAAACAAACATCACACCACATTTAATAATGCTCAACTAGGCCTAATATTTATCTACATCTTTAGCGCAACTTTACATTCGAATAGGCCTATGTATTTGTCAGTTAATGAGGGGATCCGGGATGAAGGTAACATGCTGCCGGTGGGTAGCAGATTATTGGGTAGCTGCATGTACCGTATACAGAATCCGAAAAAGTTGTAGATTTTAATTTGTTACGCGTACCATCCTTACACATTGAGCTGCTAATGAATATCCAAAGTTTCAAAACTAAGTCGTCGTTGCCTGCCTGTTAAACTCATGTTGTCAGTCAGGTAATGATGTCATTTGTGTTTCGGACGCAATACATGTGTAAGTCTCAAAACATCGGACACGGATAACAACATGCCGTAACTAGCGGCAGCAAGTATCCCTTTACACCTACAACACTCTTGTACGAATTGATAAAATAAACCTGTGACAAGCACTATGTCGAAGTATGACATCCTATAGAATAAAACAAGATTACTACGAGTAGAACACGTATCTTTCACTCATTTTTAATGTTTTTAAAGAACGATGTCTTAGGTCATTCCATAAACATGTGAGCCTAAACAGCTTCAGCGAGAAAATAAACAATCAATGGGAGCAACTCTTCACTCCATTTGATACACACAATAACTTTAACGGTGACGAACAGCTGGTCACATTCTTACATGTGATACTGTTGTTTTAGATTTTCTTGAGAAAATAAATAAATAAATAAATACACGGTACACTTACATGCCAATACTTCAAATAGCAGTACAGCAGCTGCTCGTTATTTAATTTCCCGCTTGTGATTCAAAGTAGTAGAGAAACTGAAAGCCAAAAATTGACGACTATGTCGCTAATCATCGGAAGGAAAATTTTTCTCATTGACTAAGTGTATGAACAATACGAATTGTATTCCGCAGTTGCGCTCCTCACATCACTCTCATCCTGACGATGTCTGTCACAGCTGTTATTTACCCTACAAGAGCACACCCTCCGCGGGTCTCAAAGATCTTCTACCTCAGTCATAACAACGAACTCAAAGATTACCGAAACCTGCAAAGATTTTAGCGTTTGCCGTTTAGCATTCACGTATCCAAATATGGGAACGGTTGAGGATAGCTGGGTTGCGATAGTGACTAGAGAGGCGTGGCAGTGAGTTGTTGTCAAACTAAGGTAAAGCTATTTGTGTTAGAAGTGCAGAGAAAGAGCTGTGACAGTCTAATTTCTCTAGCATACCTGGAAGTTGTTCACTAATTTTGGTAGACATGAAGGGTTTAATGTAGCGCATTCTTGAATCAGTGTGTTTTCTTCATAATTGTGCCCCAATCTCGGTTATTAGAACGTTTACGCATCTGCTCTTGTACAGCTATCGAACGAAGAGACTAAGACACTTATAAATTGCAGTTCGAGTCTGTTACAGTTAAACATATAAGTACAAATAAGTGTACGTATTGTATTGCACTGTTGTATACATAGAACAAATTTTGCTACTTTTTTTGTGGGACCTCTTTTTGACACATTAAAGAGTAGAGGTTGAATAATGATTCTCCAGTTTCTGTAACTAGTACAATTGATCACGTAGATTGCTTGCAAGAAGTCGTTTACTGTGTCCCAACTAATGACTAGACGGTTACCTTAATAATTGTTTATTTAGTGGTTGTAAGTTTTGTAGAAACCAATACGTGACAATTTAGCCACACCATCGACAGCAATAGGCCTGCTGCATTCAACAGATTCAGTCCAAGTAACAGTAATGAGGAATCAAGTACATCTTCATACTTCGCTTTAATACGTACGTGTTAGAAAAAAGAATGTTTTGTTAGAAAAAAGAATGTTTTCGGTTTAGACCAAAATTATGGTCTGTTCGAGAAGCAAGATATACTGAGTAACTGACGAGCCCAAATGTGAGATGGGCAAAAAGTATGAGTGAGTCATGAACCAGACGAGTCCATGCAACTGGTCATAAATTTTTCACGTGCGTGATATATTTTGACAATCAGTATATTTTAAACAAGCTGAGTTTTCGTGTTTGGCTGTTTTTACTATTTTTTACCTCCAATGCTGAGTGTGATTAGAGTTATCACTGCCAAACTATCTATCTGGTACCAGTTATCCACATACACAAAGTGTGTGCTTGATTCCCAGATTTACATTTGTTTAGAAAAAAATATTGCAGCTGTGAAATCTTTCAGGGGAAAGATATAATAAAAATTATATGATATTTACCCATACTTTAGAGTACAATTGTATTGAAATTGGCAAAGTGCTTAACTATACCCATCTGCAGTGAGAGAGGAGAGAGCATTGAAAAAGTGCATTACATGTATTTTGAACAAAGTATCAGTCCTCTGTCAAGTAACCAATTTTTGAATTCCTCGTTGCTGTAGAAGTGGTTGGATCTAACAATTTTCCAGCTGTTTCTACTGCTTTGCTTTAGAAGGCAATGCATTAAATTTATTTTTCTTATGCTCAGGAAAAGTGCAATACTTGTTACCTAAATGTCATAGCTGTACATTTATTTGCCATAAATAGGTTGTCAGTTGTTGTCCATATCTTATGCTCTCTTAGTTACGCCTACTTCAATGTTCCATAGATCAAAATATATGCATGTTCGAGTTATTTACACTTTTGAAGTTGACTACTTATTTCTGTTCAAGAATTCCACTATATTTCAGAAGGCTTTGTTAAACAAACAACCTGACTTTACATTTGAAAATGCTTCTGCTATATGTCAGATCTTTTATTTCAATGGACAGATTTTCAGAGGTTTTTGGACATGTATTTCATTACTTTCTGTGCCAGAGTTAAATTTGCTGGAAGAAAATACAGATCATTTTTTTTTTCTTCATCTGCATGTACAGCTGCGCTCTGCAAGCCCCTGTGAGGTCCATGGCAGATGGTACATCCATTGTCGTTAGGGTTTCTTCACATTCCATTCACATATGGAGTGTGGGAATGCCTCTATAAGTGCAGTAATTACTCTAATCTTATCTTTACAATTCACAAGTGAGCAATATATAGGGGATTGTAGAAAATTCCTAGAGTTATCATTTAAAGCCAGTTCTTCAAACTTTGTTAGTAGACTTTCTCAGGATAGTTTATGTCTATCTTCAAGAGTCTTCCACTTCAGTTCCTTGGTATCTCTGTGACACACTACCATGGTTTAAACAAACCCATGCACATTTGTGCTGCCCTTCTCTGTATATATTCAGTAGCCTCTCTTAGTCCTGTTTGATACAGGTCCCACACACTTGTGCAATATTCCAGGATAGGTTGCACAAGTGATTTGTAAGCAATCTCCTTTGTATACTGATTGCACTTCCCCAGTATTCTCCCGGTAAATTGAAGTCTACTGCCTGCTTTTCTCACAACTGAGCGTGTGTGATAATTCCATTTCATATCCCTACGAAATGATACACTCAGGTATTTGTACGAGTTGGCCAATTCCAACAGTGACTCACTGGTGTTGTAGTCATGGATTACTGCATTTTTTCATTTTTTGAAGTGCACAAGTTTACATTTCTGAACATTTAAAGCAACTTGCCGATCTTTGCACCGCTTTAAAATTTTATCAAGATTGTGATATATTTATGACTATCTCTGTTACTTCCAAACTGTGATGGATTGTTGGTATCAAATTTCAACAGTGACTAAATGTACTTTGACACAGTGGTTAACATTCACATTTGCTGTAACAGGTGCCTGCAAGATGCACATCTGCGAATGCCTCATTTAAATCTTCTTTCGGTTCTTTCTTTTCTGCAACATACACTTTTTCCATAAGTAAGAAGTCGCCCAGATTATTATACTGTGAGATATCAGTGAATGAAAATATATTAACATTTCAGTTGTCACATTAACTGTTTTCACCGATCTAATATATATAGTTTCTCCACGTAAAATTTTTATCAGTAGGCCTATGTGCATGCAAGAACTTGGAATTTTCTACTCTGGTTATTATTTCTTTTTAATTCACAACATTATTTTGGTGTGGACTATTGCTCACAGTAAAAAATTGTATGAACTGTTTCTGTTTCTAAATGTAAATGCGCTTTGGTAGGATTTGAAGTTCATTTTAAAGGACTTCCAGAAAAACTACCCGTAACTCATCTATATACACATGCAGTGGATAAATCAGGGCATTTGATACCATCCATCAGCTTTGACCAATGATGCCGTACCACGCTCCAAAATGCAACTCTCGCATGATTTCAGAACAGCGACCAGTGTTAATAATGTTCTCATGGTGCCCAGATATAATCACAAAGTACAGAATGTGTAAATCTCCCGGAAATACAGAAGCGTCCGATCCTACCCGTCGGCTTTGACCCATGACGTCACAAATATGGCGGAAATGACCATAAACGACAATTCCAATATGGCGGATATAAAAACATCGCATACGTATCATAAACACGAAAATACATAGAAAAACAACACACACACAGGTTTCACAAAAAGCCTAATGACTCTAACGGGACAAGCATGGGAAATTGGGGGTTTTTGGGTGGGGAGAAACTAAATATACACAAATTTAGCCACCGACCGCCATACAAAACCACGCAAAACGACGAAAAAAATCGACATCACAAAACTCACCAAATACCACAAAACACATTCTTATCCGGAATCAGACACTTCCCTTGACCTATATAGATCTACAGTAGCTCCCGATCCCATAAATTGGGATCGAACACTTCCCTTGACCTATATAGCTCAACAGAATCTCCCGGTCCCATCCCCCAATACAAAAATCAAAAAACACCACAAACCATTGCAAACAAACACTTCCCTTAACCTACATACATCTACAGCAGCTCCCGATCCCATAAATTAAGATCAAACACTTCCCTTGACCTATATAGCTCAAGAGCATCTCCCGATCCATCCCCCAATACAAAAATCAAAATACACCACAAACCATAGCAAACAAACACTTCCCTTAACCTACATACATCTACAGCAGCTCCCGATCCCATAAATTAGGATCGAACACTTCCCTTGACCTATATAGCTCAAGAGCATCTCCCGATCCCATCCCCCAATACAAAAATCAAAATACACCGCAAACCATTGCAAACAAACACTTCCCTTCACTTCTCGAACCAGGTACCGCGCCGTATGGAACGCCATACGTCATCTTTCCTACAGCGCCACATGTAACCGTCCCTGGTCCGAGAGACCGGAACTTTAACCAATTTCATTGCCTCACGGCACAGACCGCACTTTACGACTTCGGCAATTAAGCCAAATAGCTGAAGAAATTTGATCAGCTCTAAAGGTGTCTCGGCCATCATAGCCCTCAACCGAGCACTATTAATCCGGTCTTTCATATCCATTCCTGAACAAAAAACCACAACCGAATACACTTAATAACAAACTCACCCGACGTACAGCAATCATCATTACATTAACCATCACACAAAACCGTTAACTCACTAATACAAATTCCGCTTCAAAACCACGCACGCAGCACTCACCACTGAGCAACAGCAAACTGACCCCAACACACCAAACAAACGAAAACCATGAACATACCACCAGAGGGCACAACAAACAACAACACGACATCTACAAACACGCCACAATCACAAACCAAACTCCGCGCCGTAATGACGTCACACACCACAACACGCTTACGTCACGGGTCAAAGCCGACGCGTGAGATCGGATGTTTCTGTTGACCCAATCTTCCTAATAAATATTGAAACTAATGGCACAACCATGGGGTTTTTCAAAACATACAACAATATGAGAATCGAAAACTTGTGTTGTGATGTATGTTTCAACTTGAAAGACCGATACCAGTAAAGAAATCCTAAAAGAATCGCAAAATGAAACTAGAGCTGAATTGTGAGAAAAAAAAAAAAAAGAAAGCATTGACAGTAAAAGTACTGCAAAACCAAAACTCGCTTGTGTAACTTACATTGAAAACCCAACTTTATCAGAGTAAGCAAAATAAACTCCATGATAGCCACCACTCACAGTCTGAGATAATTACCAGCAACTAACAGCACAACTGAAAAAAAAAAAAAAAAAAAAAAAAAAAATTGATAAATAATCACACTAAACACCAATTCCAGTGTACAAGAAACACACAATTGTGCCCATAAACACACACACACCATACAAACATACATACTGACCAAAGATAGCACACTCACAAATCTAGTGACAGCAAAAACAATAATTCATTCACACTTCTCTCAAACAAGCGGCTTAGACTGCCCAAACGAGGAACTTCTCCAGATAGACTGACGGATGTTATGCCACATACAAAGGCCCCTGGTCTGAGATGCAGCAGCTTTGATCAATCTCATCCTTCTCCACAAACATAAGACTATACATACTCAGCAATTGAACCAAATAACTGTAGGAATTAAATTGTGTTCAATGTGTCGTCCACCATTATGACATGCACAGATGTGCCTGTAAACTTCTTTGCAACATCCATGACTAACAAAAAACAAATCAAAAAATTAAATCTCCAAATGCAAACAACACACCACAATGCTAATTCTGAACACGAAATCAAATCTGTTGTCCACAACTGCCAACATCAAAATAACTCTTTACCACCACCACCACCACGACGATGACGACGACGACGACCACCACCACCACCACCACCACCACCACCACCACCACCACCACCACAAACAGCACTCACTCAAGGAGTCCAGTATCACTTAACACTCACTGGTTATGTAGAAATAAGCATTCCACAGTAGAGTGCACCACCACGTACTTGCAATAAGCCCGCTGCAAACACAATACATCTTCAGTGTGCACCATCATGACATTACGCAACACAACATGGTTACATCAGTGATCAAAGCAGATGAATGTATCACATGCTAGAGTTCACCGCATCTGACACATCTAATGATTCCAGTTTGTTAGGTCATGCAACACTCATCCTTTTTCAGTGCATTTCATCCATTTGTTTTATTTCATTTTATTTACAGCCCATTCTGGCAAATATATGTACTGAGACACATCTGTTAATTTGTCTACAGAAGCAGCGTATCTTTGAAAATCTGTAATTGGTAGTATATGTTGATCAGAATAACAAAGTGACTGACAGCTATCATAGCAACAACCAATCAGAGCATGAGTTTGGCAGACACCTTTCCCCCCTGTGCACAGTTGTCATATTGCTTTGCTTACTCTGATGGCCAGCTGCAAATGGCAATTGTGGTCTCAACATAATTATTGCCATTTGTTTCATAGGGTTTGTTTCTCTGTTTGGTAATTATGTTTCTTTTACAGAATATGTGAAGCTAACTGGGAAATTTCTTAGTAAAGTAATAAGACAATTATGACCCTGCAAAGCAAACTCAGTTCTGGACATGAAAGGCGAACATATGAATGTACTTCATATGGAACTGCACTACTACTACTGCTGCTACCAGAGCTGTATTGCTTGTATATGTAATGGCAAACTGACATCATCTCCTCCTTCTCTCCCTCTCCTCCCTTCCATGCTAAACTGTCTGTGTATTTGTTATTCTGACCCAGGTATAGCACTTGTTTATATTTCCTGTAACCAATGGTCATTGATTCACAGCACTTAAAACAATCCCTAAACATTATCATTAAGGACCGCCTCAAGTTCACCCACCTTGCTTCTTAAATCTTGTACATTTTAGTGTCACAGTGTTAAACAATCTGTATATTCTGTCTTATGCCCTCTATTTACATTAGCAATGTCTTGTTACTGTTTAGCTTTAGAACCTCTTTCAGGCTTGATAGTAGTATTGCACTTCTCATTTGTGTTCATTTCCTGGTTGCTGTTACTCTTACTAGTGATTGACTTCATTTTGTATGCTGCTGATGTTTATTCTGCTGTCACTCCCTGTTTTATTCGTAAAGGGGTTATGACTCTCTTCTGGCCATTAACAGGAGTTTGGCCGTAGGTCACTCAATGTCGACCCACTGTACTCACACTAATGACCTTTACCAATTTCCTTTTCCCAGACCTTTTGCGATGTAGGCCACACCGTATAAAACCCAGCATACTGATGTAACAATAGATATCATAGTATTGTGTGCAAATGAGCTGTCGTATGTGCCATTTCCAACATATTAATTTCCTTTTTTTCATGTCCAATATAAAAATCTTAGAGCATGTTCTCTTCCACGCTTCTTACCAGCTGCCAGTTCCCAGCCTTCAACTTCCCTCCTTCATTTCTGGCTTCTTTCATCTGTATCAGAAGAGCATAGTTCTTTCTTTCCTGTGCCTTTACCAATATATTGCTACTGTTAATCATGCACTGCTGAGAGAGAGAGAGAGAGAGAGAGAGAGAGAGAGAGAGAGAGAGAGACTTGTTTTGATAAGAATTACTGCACTAAATAACCTTAAATTTGTTAATTTATGCTAATGAGTTGCAATATATGATTATCGTTTTAGCCGTGAGTTCAAAAATGTATGTAAACTAAGTGGGAAGAAACTACATAATTTTTTATGTTATTTCAGAAAATTTGTGTAACTGAAAAACAGGAAGTTGTACACCGATTTTTTTTTTTTTTTTTTTTTTTTTTTTTTTTTCTATTGTACACTGATTTTACGGTAGTTAATATAAATGATAAGAACAAGAATAGGCTAATTAAGTGTTAGTAGGGTTTAAATGTGTTTACAATTGTGAGTCAATGTAATTTGAGTTATTTGTCCTAAAATTTAAGCCTAGAACCAAGTAGTGACAATGTAAATGAACTATTTCCGACAACTTTCTCAGAGAATGCCCAAACCTCAGTTATAGTGCGTGAACGGATAGTAATACTTGTGTACAGAATGAATTATTTTTGCACATGGAATCGATTTGTACCTAAAACTATGGCCATCTTGGACAGATGATTTATTGGTGAATAACAGTTTCATCATGGAGGACACCATAAGCTATTGTGAGACATCTGTTTGCACATCTAGTCAAGTTACCTGAAAATTAAAACTCTTAGTCACATTTTGTAAATGTCAGTTTACAATAACTTCATATCTCTAACCTTGTCTAATCCAATTGTACTTTTATATGTTTATATATGTATGTATTATCTCTGTAATATGTCATACTTGTCCTATCCAGTTGTGCTGAATGGTCAAAGGATGAATAAATAAATGTATGAGTTTGCGTGCTGCGTGTATTTTTGCTCTTACAAATTTTCATTTATTTGATTAGTGCAACTGGTGGTCTCTTAGTATAAGTTACAGTCAGGCTGTGACTAAAGGTTATCTCTACCATATGCTACCTTCCAGGAGTGATAGTCCAGCAATATATGCCCATGTCTCAGGAATAAGAGCTGAATGTTAAGTGATGTGTAGAAAAATTTACACATTAATGTAAGAATTTGCCTCAAACATTAAAATATACACATACTAGTGTGTAAGATATTTCTAATACTGTTGCACCCAAGAATTGTCAGAAACAGTCAGTTTTTTAGGCTTTCTTGCACAGGCTGCATTACTGTTCTGAAGTTGTGCCAAAGTCAGAAATTACATAGCGCTCATGTTATGTGATATAGCTTGGAAAATAGAAGACTAATACTGGCAAAATTGCAGTTTTGTGGTCGGATTGCATGTTATGCTTCAATATTTCAGTTAGCAAAGGTGTTGTCCCCAACAGGCAAGGTTACATATTTGAGTCCTGGTGTGGCACACAATTGTTATCTGGGAGCATGTTTCAGAGTGAAAGATTCATTCTGTGAATATAATTATGATAAAACTGTGGGGCAATTTCATCTCAAATCACACAAATCAAGAATGAAAGTGTGACATCACTATTTTAAAGTTTGCTGAAGAAATATATGTCAAAGTTGCACATAATACCTCTCCAAAACTGATGATTTGTTAAAATGCTACAGACCTCTCTGAATGAGAGTATTTAGCCGGCCACTGTGGCTGAGCGGTTCTAGATGCTTCAGTCTGGAACTGCGCTGCTGCTACGGTCGCAAGTTCGAATCCTGCCTCTGGCATGGATATGTGTGATGTCCTTAGGTTAGTTAGGTTTAAGTAGTTCTTCAGTTTAGGGTACTGATGACCTCAGGTGTTAAGTCCCATAGTGCTCAGAGCCGTTGAACCGTTTTGAGAGTATTTGTGAAAATGTCATAATGAAAGGGGAAATTGAAAAATTGGAATAAACAAACCAAAAGTGATGGATCTAAATTTATTTTTAATAAATATCTTGTTCCCAGTACTATGACACATGATTCGTACAGACATACTTCTGAACTTTTTTATTCATTTTCTATTTTATTTATTTTATTTTTGTTTGTTTGGAAAAATAAACTGGAAATTTGTAACTTTTTGTGAATTTCAGAATTATGTTTCGAAAAGATGAGTAGTCACAGGATGTTAACTGTCTTGAGAAATGATAAAGTGGAAGGAATACTAACTGTCAGCTATGACATTAATGCTTGAAATTCTTAAACGTCAAAATATTTTTCTTAGATCTGAAAGAATCTGAATTTTTTGATTATTTTGAAACTATTTTCTCCAACACCCCCATCCTAAATGTTCTAAAAATTTTATGGTATGTTAGTTGGTCATTGTACTTAGGCAGTGTACAATCAGAGTGGGCAATACTTGTCTGTATAAAATGTTAGAAAATTTTTAGGGAGACCTAGCTCTACTCTCAAGGCCAAAAAATATTTCAATTGATTGCTGGTTTTAAGTAAATGTCATGCAAAATTGGTATTTCTGACTCAAAATAATTACTTTATTATAAGTGAGGGGGAAAACAATTCATAATTTTGTTCGAAAGTATTTCATAACAATAATGAGATATAGAATATTTATACCCATTTTTCTTTTTATGATATTATTCACAAATTATTATGGTCTTCTGTCATGATTTTACTTCTTCATGACTTTCCGTCAATTAAAATTGCTTGCAATGTGACAGTTAACACTGCATTGTTGAAAAGAGTTCATTTGTTTTTTCCATCTGCTTCTCATTGACCGTGTATAGGCCAAGCGAATTTGCACACGAACAAGGATGATCCAACAGGAGCAGTTCTTGGGAAATGAGAACGGCGCATTGATCTTTCGATGACCATTTGAAAGCATTGGCAGGACCATGAGGTGTAAAGGAGAGGGTTATATCTTGCAGCTCATAAGAGAGACTTATCTGTCCCACCCACCACT
The DNA here is from genome assembly GCF_023864275.1 of Schistocerca cancellata. Classification (NCBI taxonomy): domain Eukaryota; kingdom Metazoa; phylum Arthropoda; class Insecta; order Orthoptera; family Acrididae; genus Schistocerca; species Schistocerca cancellata. The sequence goes on along the minus strand of NC_064627.1, from coordinate 697,956,038 downwards.
GAGTATCTCACACATGATAAATGAAGTGGCTCACTACAAAGTCTTATAATGCATACTGTGGTGTCTGCATTTCACACACAGTAACAGGCTGCATTTCATGGAGACTTGTTCTTGCAATGTATGTCCCACTCAGGGATGCAACCCAGTAGTGACCTGATTGAATTCCTACCACAGGCTTCATAGCAGACCACTCTTCTCTCTTTAGTAAACATAATTCCCTTAATGTACTTTCATTTAGAATTAAGGGTTTCATGTGTGTTACTAATATTGAGATGGTGTGTACAAATCCAGCTGCATCTCTTCATAGCATCAACAGCTTCATGCTGGAGATTAAATCTTGTTGCAAGATGTTTTCAGAGACCTCATGCACCATCCCATGCACTTTTTCCATGACCTGTAGCTGCAAATATCCATTTTTTGTCTTAATTCCTGTACTACAGTGTTAACTAAGCTCATAAAGCTGAAAGTGATTTTTAAAATGAGAAGCTGCACCATCAGTCATATACACGTTTAAGAAATGCATAAGCTCTAGATGCTGTCATCAATTGTCATGCTTACAAAATAGCATGCATGTGCACTGTCATGAATGAGATCATCACTGACAATAGGAAAACAGTGTGATGCTCCAGGGAAGTGAGCAACACATGTGAATATTGATAACTGTGATGTGTGCCAGTGGTAAGTTACAATTTCGTTATGCAAAGCAACAGACCAGTTCCAAACAAAGTCGAAATGAAGAACTAATGTGTCAGTATGGCACATCCCAGGATGTGGCTGATTTTATTTCTGCTGTGGCCTGTCTCTGAATCCTCTGGATATGATGGTGAGCTATTCCTTTCATGACCCAGTGCGTAACCTCTATAACAAACTTCTCTGGCTCTACTGTCCTCTTCACCAACTCTCCCCTCCCCCCCCAAAATGCATAGGTTATGTCACTGTCAGTATCCTGAAGATGTAATGTTTCAACAGCCATCACTTCAGCACCAGGACACATTGCACACTCCTGGAACCAACATTTGCAGCTCTTGACATGTACACAAAAGCGTGAGATCCATCTCTGTGTACTTCTTTCGTGTGACACTGCTTATGACGAAACAAACAAGTTTCAAAATACTGCACTAAATACATGTGCATACTTCCTGGCTGGCATTTTACCCGCTTTGGTTGCAAGGAGCAGAATTTTGAGAGACCAATTTTTAAATTTGGTTTCTCCTTTTTCATTAGGAGATATGCTTCTCTTATTGATCTTGTCATATACATTTTTTATCTTTTTAACTTTTTCATCATTTGACTGACAGAGATAACATCAACCTGGTTAGGACTTTGCCTGCTGCAATCTTTGTCATCACTTAGGTAATTAATATTCCAGAGCACCATAAGCATATCAGTTGTAACAGATACCCACAGCAAGAATTGGGTATTCCAAAATACGTTTGTCATTCTTTATTTTACAAGCTTTTGAAATCAAATAATGTGAGGAAGTGGGTATATATTTCTATATCTGCAGCTTAGAGTAGCTACCTGGTATTAGTGCCAGTAAATGTACCTTCTCAGTATAGGTGGTTCCTGAGATAGCAGTATTTGAAACCACACATGACATTTCATGAACATATCAATATCTTCAGGTTCTGCACCAAGTGCATCTACATTATACACTACACAAAGTTTTGAAGATGTTGCTCATATAAAATTTGTTTTAGTTCTTCCCATTTTTCTTTTTATATACTATTTTCTTCTTGCACTTCTTACCTTTCCTGTTCGTTTAAGGGGGGATGTAGTAGGGGCTACAACAGAAATGCTAACATTCAACACATCAGCAGCTTTTCGCCCAGGAATATAAACATCTGCGCTGTCTTCTTCAGTTTCACATTCAGGTGATGGTGATCATTCAGGTGGGTTCTCACTAAATTTCTTCTTGTAGTGAATGTAGTAATTCCTGCACAATGGATGTGGTGCTAATACTGGTATTCGAGTACCAAGTCCGCAGCTCATGGTCCAGTGGCTAGGGTTACTGCCTGGGGATCACGGGGTCCGGAGTTCGATTCCTGACTAGGTTGGGGATTTTCTCTGCCTGGGGACTGGGTGTTTGTGTTGTCCTCAACATTTCATCATCATTCATGACAGTGGGTAGAGTGGACTGTGTAAAAATTGGAGCTTTGTTCGGGTGCTGATGACCGCGCAACAAACCAAACATCATCACTTGAGCACCAAGATATTTCTGCAATATCTGAATTTCCAACAACAGTAAAGTGTTTTCCAGTTTTCTTAAACGCCACCTTCTTGTGTCTTTTTTTCATAATCCACATGCCTCACTCTTTCACTACTGCATTTTCTCACTGGCATTGTATTTAACAAAAAATTCACACCAAACAGAAAACTCGATGCAGAATGGTTTATGTGCAAGTTCTCACTCGTTTGTTATAAACAGAAGAGCACTGGAAACAGTGTTGCCAACATGTGCATTTTACATTAGAAATTCAGTGTTGCAAAATATGCAGAATGCTGAAAAAATTTTTAATGCTTTACGCAGAAAAATATTGCCCACAGTGTTTCCACTGACTACTAACATATTAACCAACTATATTTTGTGTAATTCTCAAAAGTTTTTGGATGGGGTTTTTCGAGTGAATAATTCATTAAAACTTGTAAAAATGCAATTCTTTACAGTTTTAGTAGTAAATATTCACATAATACAGATAGCTGGCGCTGAGAAGATACTTTTTATAACTACAACTGTCCATTACATTCAACTGCTCTTCCAAGTCCTCTGCTGTGTCAGACAGAATTACGTCATCGGCGAACCTCAAAGTTTTTATTTCTTCTCCATGGATTTTAATACCTACTCCAAATTTTTCTTTTGTTTCCTTTACTGCTTGCTCAATATACAGATTGAATAGCATCGGGGAGAGGCTACAACCATGTCTCACTCCCTTCCCAACCGCTGCTTCCCTTTCATGTCCCTCAACTCTTATAACTGCCATCTGGTTTCTGTACAAATTGTAAATAGCCTTTCGCTCTCTGTATTTTACCCCTGCCACCTTCAGAATTTGAAAGAGAGTATTCCAGTCAACATTGTCAAAAGCTTTCTTTAAGTCTACAAATGCTAGAAACGTAGGTTTGCCTTTCCTTAATCTTTCTTCTAAGATAAGTCGTAGGGTCAGTATTGCCTCACGTATTCCAACATTTCTACAGAATCTTCCCTGAGGTCGGCTTCTACCAGTTTTTCCATTCGTCTGTAAAGAATTCACGTTAGTATTTTGCAGCTGTGACATATTAAACTGATTGTTCGGTAATTTTCACATCTGTCAACACCTGCTTTCTTTGGGATTGGAATTATTACATTCTTCTTGAAGTCTGAGGGAATTTCCCCTGCCACATACATCTTGCTCGCCAGATGGTAGAGTTTTGTCAGGATTGGCTCTCCCAAAGCTGTCAGTAGTTCTAATGGAATGTTGTCTACTCCAGGGGCCTTGTTTCGACTTAGGTCTTTCAGTGCTCTGTCAAACTCTTCACGCAGTATCGTATCTCCCATTTCATCTTCATCTACATCCTCTTCCATTTCCATAATATTGTCCTCAAGAACATCGCCACTGTATAGACCCTCTATATACTCCTTCCACCTTTCTGCTTTCCCTTCTTTGCTTAGAACTGGGTTTCCATCTGAGCTCTTGATATTCATGCAAGTGGTTCTCTTTTCTCCAACGGTCTTGTATTTTCTCATAATATTCTTCCACTTCCTCATCTCTATGCTGGCTGGTTGCCATATATGCCTGTGTTAACACCAAATCTTTTGAACTAACCTTCAGTCATACCATCATTCTTCCATCAATATATTGTACCTTCATTGCCTTATTTTTCAGCTTTTGCCCTATCAATAATCCTACTCCGTTTTCACCACTCTTGATTTCCCCTGAGTAAAAGAGCTAATAATCTCCATTTTCTATCTCCCCATTCTCTCCCTATCTCATTTCACACAAACCAAGGGCACCTAATCTGTTCCTTTTCATCTCCTGTTTTGCATTCTCTAGCTTTCCTGCTTACAGCAGTGTCCTCACATTCCATGTTCCAATCCTTATCTTTCCTCCCTTCACTGTCCCTTTCTTCAAATATGTCTACTCTCAATGTGTTCCCCTCCCGGAGATCCGAATGAGGGAAGTTTTTAACTCCAGAATCTTCCACATGGAGAGACATACCATGTACTGCTTGGGAATGTAATGTGGTAGTTTCCCATTACTTTCCACATAGGCAGTAGGGTGCCCAGCATAAAATCAGCTGCTCACTATGAGTCAGACACTGTCTGTAGCTGCCCTTCTGGGGCACAGTCACTACTTGTACTCTTTTTGTACCCAAAGAGAAAAGGTGCCTCTTCTGCCACCTTCACCATTCCAAAAGACTCTTCCTCCACTATCACCGCTATTGAGATCTAATACATATAACAGAAAATGACAGGAAAAGGACATGGTGAGGACAGGTTTGGAATAGGAAAGGGGGAGTGATAGGCCGTTGTGGGACACACTTTGTCTGGCTCCTCCCCTTTGGCCTGTCCAGCTTGGGTGACCCTTCTGGTAGCTAAGCTACTACCGGCATAGCCCTCCGGATCCAGAACACACAAGTCTCGTCGCCCACATAAACATTGCTACGTTAAGGTGGTTTCCCCTGAGGAGGGCCATACTGACAGTCCATTGAATTTCAGATGTTGTTTCACTTCCCAAATTTATACTCGTCTTGATGGCAACAAGCGCATTTTCCTCATGCATCCTAAGCGGCACTTACGTGGTGTCACTGAGATCCTGCACAGCACCGAGTATGGTCCTCCTGACCCACCAGTTCCATATTTTCTTGATGGTCATGGAATCCTGCCCAATGTGAGCAGCAATATCATAAATATGCATACATATGTTTCTTCTTGACGTGTAACACAATCTCATCAGGAACAAACAACATTCAAATAAAATTTCTGAATGCGAAATGGCTGTGTAATCTTTTGTTATCTACAGGATGTAGATGATGTTACTCAAACCTACTTTATGAAGATATGCTAAAATGCTAATTATTTGCATATCAAGTATTTTGCACACTTTATGCCAATTTAACATCTGTTGTATGCAACCTCCACGGTATTGCAATGTTAATTGCCAGCAGCGTAACAAGGAAGAATAAATGAACTAAAATGAATCTGAAGTAGCATTTCACCTCTGCTAGAGAAAAACTGTGTACACACCACTAATACATGTGAAATTCTTAGTAATGAAAATGAGTAAAAAATAAAGCAATTTCAACTTCTCCATCATTTTTCCCTAAGTGTAATCAATTTATGGAGTGTAGCCATGCACGGAAGTGAAACATGGACGATAAATGGTTTGGACAAGATGGGTGGGTGGGCGGGCGGGTGGGTGGGTGGGCGGGCGGGTGGGTGGCTGGCTGGCTGCAGCTCGGGGGGAGGGGCGGGGGGGTTAGTTGTTGGTACTGTTTGTGAAGAGAGGGGGGGGGGGGAAGTGTGTTGGTTTGTGATTTAGTTGTGCAGGATCTATTTTGTTGCAGTTTTTGTCGAGTTGCAGTGTGTGATTGAGATTTTTTATTTTGCGTTTGGTTTTTGTTTACGAGTATTTTATTTTGGGGTGAAGGGGGGGGGGGGGGTTGGTTTGGGGGTAAGTTTTTATTTTTCTTGTTCTTAGTGTATTTGTTGTGTGCTGGGGTCAAGGGAAGTGTTCCATTACAATGTGTGGTTGTGGCTGTGGGCGTTCCAGTAACAGGAGTTGCTTTTGAGCTATATAGGTCAAGGGAAGTGTTCGATTCCAATCTGTGGTTGTGGCTGTGGGTGTTCCGGCATCGGGAGTTGCTGTTCAGCTATATCGGTCAAGGGCAATGTTTGATTCCAATTTGTGGGATCGGGAAATGCTGTCGAGCTATATAGGTTAAGTGAAGTGTCCGATTCCAGAGGACATTGTGTTTAGTTCAATTTGGGGAGTTTTGTGTTGTTGGTTTTTCGTCGTTTTGTGTGGTTTGGTATGGTGGTGTGTCTAAATTTGTTTATATTTACTTTGTCCCCACCAAAAAACCCCCAATTTCCCATGCTTGTTACGTTAGTGTCATTAGGATTTTTGTGGAATGTGTGTGTGTGTGTGTGTGTGTGTGTGTGTGTGTGTGTGTGTGTGTGTGTGTGTTGGTTTTTCGATGGATTTTCGTATTTGTTGTCTTTTTATGTAATGAAGTCATAGGCGCCATATTGGAATCGTGGTGTATGTTCGTTTAAGCCATATTTGTGATGTGATGGGTCAAAGCAGATGTGTGGAATCGGATGCTTCTGTATTTCCGATTGCTCTACAGACAGCTTCAGTTGCTGGTTCTCTAAATTTTTTCAACGGCACTCCTTGAAAAGAATGTTGTTTTACCTCCAGAGATTCCCATTAAAGTTCGAAAAGCATCCCAGTAATACTTGTGTGTTGATCAGAGCTATTGGTAACAAACCCAGCAGCTCTTCATCTCCGTATTTGATGGTTGGAGACAACGATGTTGTTACACATTCATAACCTTATGTTCACAAAATAGTAATACTTTTTTCAAAAGCACAATAAACAGATATAGATCCAGGCAAACTACTACAAAGGATGGAAAAAATTCTTGTAATGAAAAGCTACAAATGTTGGTCTAGTGTTCTCTCACAGGTAGTAAATATGGTCTATTGTACGTGTGTATTTCATGAGAGAAGAACCACGGCATTCAAATGAGTGCCAGAAGCTTGGGATGTAATAGAGGATAGTACGAACCTCTCAATTTGGGCAAGTTAAGTACATCACAACAATAACTGTTCTCACCAAACAATGAATGCCATTCTTCAATTGTATCCATACAACATTCTTTAACAACAAAGAGGAATCATTTCAGGAAAAATCAACCAACCCTAATGGGCTGTTCCTAAGAGCCAGCAAAACCCAGATAGTCATACTGGTTGTCCTTTTTACTGTGCTTGCACATAGATGACTGTCACCTGCATCCAATAAAAACTGAACTCTATAATTTGAGTGATTACCAAAACCACAAAAGTTCCACATATCTGAAATGTTTCGTATAAGCAAACACTGCGACAGAGTGAAAATTTCATTCTGTTCCACCTATCTGTATGAGGAATGTCTCACAACAAAATATTACAAGTTGTTCCTTTTGCCAACACAAAAACTACAAGATAAGCTTCATGCCTATAAACACATAGATGACTTGCTGATTGCTCTTTGAATAATCAAGCATTCACACGAGACTGATTATTAAAAATCAGAACAGCAATATGGCCTAAACATTTTAAAACAAACACAGAACACTTTGTTGTTGTGCAGTGAAAGTTAACCAGAATGAAACCAATGGACCAATCATGAGTAAATTAAAAGCTAAAGCTGTCATCAACCTCAAAGCTGGTCCAAACTTCACTATGCTTTAGTTGGCATGGTCATATCAGAGGAAAGCTCTTACCTTCCTATAATTTTGAACCACTTCACTAAGGCACTTTTAGGGAGACTTACAATCTCTTTTTAATTGGCATCTAGCAAATAAACATTTTAGGCATCAAAATGACCAACTTAACGTGCATTACATACTATGTAACATCTTAGCATTTTTTCTTTTTTCTTCTAGATATGCAGCTTCCTGCCAGACATGAAGCATGTAGTAATTGACAGAAAAATCTCCCAGGACTGAAAAGATTTGCAACGCAAACTTCGAATATCTGAGCCTGTGAACAACACTAAGAAAAGCAAACAAACATCACACCACATTTAATAATGCTCAACTAGGCCTAATATTTATCTACATCTTTAGCGCAACTTTACATTCGAATAGGCCTATGTATTTGTCAGTTAATGAGGGGATCCGGGATGAAGGTAACATGCTGCCGGTGGGTAGCAGATTATTGGGTAGCTGCATGTACCGTATACAGAATCCGAAAAAGTTGTAGATTTTAATTTGTTACGCGTACCATCCTTACACATTGAGCTGCTAATGAATATCCAAAGTTTCAAAACTAAGTCGTCGTTGCCTGCCTGTTAAACTCATGTTGTCAGTCAGGTAATGATGTCATTTGTGTTTCGGACGCAATACATGTGTAAGTCTCAAAACATCGGACACGGATAACAACATGCCGTAACTAGCGGCAGCAAGTATCCCTTTACACCTACAACACTCTTGTACGAATTGATAAAATAAACCTGTGACAAGCACTATGTCGAAGTATGACATCCTATAGAATAAAACAAGATTACTACGAGTAGAACACGTATCTTTCACTCATTTTTAATGTTTTTAAAGAACGATGTCTTAGGTCATTCCATAAACATGTGAGCCTAAACAGCTTCAGCGAGAAAATAAACAATCAATGGGAGCAACTCTTCACTCCATTTGATACACACAATAACTTTAACGGTGACGAACAGCTGGTCACATTCTTACATGTGATACTGTTGTTTTAGATTTTCTTGAGAAAATAAATAAATAAATAAATACACGGTACACTTACATGCCAATACTTCAAATAGCAGTACAGCAGCTGCTCGTTATTTAATTTCCCGCTTGTGATTCAAAGTAGTAGAGAAACTGAAAGCCAAAAATTGACGACTATGTCGCTAATCATCGGAAGGAAAATTTTTCTCATTGACTAAGTGTATGAACAATACGAATTGTATTCCGCAGTTGCGCTCCTCACATCACTCTCATCCTGACGATGTCTGTCACAGCTGTTATTTACCCTACAAGAGCACACCCTCCGCGGGTCTCAAAGATCTTCTACCTCAGTCATAACAACGAACTCAAAGATTACCGAAACCTGCAAAGATTTTAGCGTTTGCCGTTTAGCATTCACGTATCCAAATATGGGAACGGTTGAGGATAGCTGGGTTGCGATAGTGACTAGAGAGGCGTGGCAGTGAGTTGTTGTCAAACTAAGGTAAAGCTATTTGTGTTAGAAGTGCAGAGAAAGAGCTGTGACAGTCTAATTTCTCTAGCATACCTGGAAGTTGTTCACTAATTTTGGTAGACATGAAGGGTTTAATGTAGCGCATTCTTGAATCAGTGTGTTTTCTTCATAATTGTGCCCCAATCTCGGTTATTAGAACGTTTACGCATCTGCTCTTGTACAGCTATCGAACGAAGAGACTAAGACACTTATAAATTGCAGTTCGAGTCTGTTACAGTTAAACATATAAGTACAAATAAGTGTACGTATTGTATTGCACTGTTGTATACATAGAACAAATTTTGCTACTTTTTTTGTGGGACCTCTTTTTGACACATTAAAGAGTAGAGGTTGAATAATGATTCTCCAGTTTCTGTAACTAGTACAATTGATCACGTAGATTGCTTGCAAGAAGTCGTTTACTGTGTCCCAACTAATGACTAGACGGTTACCTTAATAATTGTTTATTTAGTGGTTGTAAGTTTTGTAGAAACCAATACGTGACAATTTAGCCACACCATCGACAGCAATAGGCCTGCTGCATTCAACAGATTCAGTCCAAGTAACAGTAATGAGGAATCAAGTACATCTTCATACTTCGCTTTAATACGTACGTGTTAGAAAAAAGAATGTTTTGTTAGAAAAAAGAATGTTTTCGGTTTAGACCAAAATTATGGTCTGTTCGAGAAGCAAGATATACTGAGTAACTGACGAGCCCAAATGTGAGATGGGCAAAAAGTATGAGTGAGTCATGAACCAGACGAGTCCATGCAACTGGTCATAAATTTTTCACGTGCGTGATATATTTTGACAATCAGTATATTTTAAACAAGCTGAGTTTTCGTGTTTGGCTGTTTTTACTATTTTTTACCTCCAATGCTGAGTGTGATTAGAGTTATCACTGCCAAACTATCTATCTGGTACCAGTTATCCACATACACAAAGTGTGTGCTTGATTCCCAGATTTACATTTGTTTAGAAAAAAATATTGCAGCTGTGAAATCTTTCAGGGGAAAGATATAATAAAAATTATATGATATTTACCCATACTTTAGAGTACAATTGTATTGAAATTGGCAAAGTGCTTAACTATACCCATCTGCAGTGAGAGAGGAGAGAGCATTGAAAAAGTGCATTACATGTATTTTGAACAAAGTATCAGTCCTCTGTCAAGTAACCAATTTTTGAATTCCTCGTTGCTGTAGAAGTGGTTGGATCTAACAATTTTCCAGCTGTTTCTACTGCTTTGCTTTAGAAGGCAATGCATTAAATTTATTTTTCTTATGCTCAGGAAAAGTGCAATACTTGTTACCTAAATGTCATAGCTGTACATTTATTTGCCATAAATAGGTTGTCAGTTGTTGTCCATATCTTATGCTCTCTTAGTTACGCCTACTTCAATGTTCCATAGATCAAAATATATGCATGTTCGAGTTATTTACACTTTTGAAGTTGACTACTTATTTCTGTTCAAGAATTCCACTATATTTCAGAAGGCTTTGTTAAACAAACAACCTGACTTTACATTTGAAAATGCTTCTGCTATATGTCAGATCTTTTATTTCAATGGACAGATTTTCAGAGGTTTTTGGACATGTATTTCATTACTTTCTGTGCCAGAGTTAAATTTGCTGGAAGAAAATACAGATCATTTTTTTTTTCTTCATCTGCATGTACAGCTGCGCTCTGCAAGCCCCTGTGAGGTCCATGGCAGATGGTACATCCATTGTCGTTAGGGTTTCTTCACATTCCATTCACATATGGAGTGTGGGAATGCCTCTATAAGTGCAGTAATTACTCTAATCTTATCTTTACAATTCACAAGTGAGCAATATATAGGGGATTGTAGAAAATTCCTAGAGTTATCATTTAAAGCCAGTTCTTCAAACTTTGTTAGTAGACTTTCTCAGGATAGTTTATGTCTATCTTCAAGAGTCTTCCACTTCAGTTCCTTGGTATCTCTGTGACACACTACCATGGTTTAAACAAACCCATGCACATTTGTGCTGCCCTTCTCTGTATATATTCAGTAGCCTCTCTTAGTCCTGTTTGATACAGGTCCCACACACTTGTGCAATATTCCAGGATAGGTTGCACAAGTGATTTGTAAGCAATCTCCTTTGTATACTGATTGCACTTCCCCAGTATTCTCCCGGTAAATTGAAGTCTACTGCCTGCTTTTCTCACAACTGAGCGTGTGTGATAATTCCATTTCATATCCCTACGAAATGATACACTCAGGTATTTGTACGAGTTGGCCAATTCCAACAGTGACTCACTGGTGTTGTAGTCATGGATTACTGCATTTTTTCATTTTTTGAAGTGCACAAGTTTACATTTCTGAACATTTAAAGCAACTTGCCGATCTTTGCACCGCTTTAAAATTTTATCAAGATTGTGATATATTTATGACTATCTCTGTTACTTCCAAACTGTGATGGATTGTTGGTATCAAATTTCAACAGTGACTAAATGTACTTTGACACAGTGGTTAACATTCACATTTGCTGTAACAGGTGCCTGCAAGATGCACATCTGCGAATGCCTCATTTAAATCTTCTTTCGGTTCTTTCTTTTCTGCAACATACACTTTTTCCATAAGTAAGAAGTCGCCCAGATTATTATACTGTGAGATATCAGTGAATGAAAATATATTAACATTTCAGTTGTCACATTAACTGTTTTCACCGATCTAATATATATAGTTTCTCCACGTAAAATTTTTATCAGTAGGCCTATGTGCATGCAAGAACTTGGAATTTTCTACTCTGGTTATTATTTCGTTTTAATTCACAACATTATTTTGGTGTGGACTATTGCTCACAGTAAAAAATTGTATGAACTGTTTCTGTTTCTAAATGTAAATGCGCTTTGGTAGGATTTGAAGTTCATTTTAAAGGACTTCCAGAAAAACTACCCGTAACTCATCTATATACACATGCAGTGGATAAATCAGGGCATTTGATACCATCCATCAGCTTTGACCAATGATGCCGTACCACGCTCCAAAATGCAACTCTCGCATGATTTCAGAACAGCGACCAGTGTTAATAATGTTCTCATGGTGCCCAGATATAATCACAAAGTACAGAATGTGTAAATCTCCCGGAAATACAGAAGCGTCCGATCCTACCCGTCGGCTTTGACCCATGACGTCACAAATATGGCGGAAATGACCATAAACGACAATTCCAATATGGCGGATATAAAAACATCGCATACGTATCATAAACACGAAAATACATAGAAAAACAACACACACACAGGTTTCACAAAAAGCCTAATGACTCTAACGGGACAAGCATGGGAAATTGGGGGTTTTTGGGTGGGGAGAAACTAAATATACACAAATTTAGCCACCGACCGCCATACAAAACCACGCAAAACGACGAAAAAAATCGACATCACAAAACTCACCAAATACCACAAAACACATTCTTATCCGGAATCAGACACTTCCCTTGACCTATATAGATCTACAGTAGCTCCCGATCCCATAAATTGGGATCGAACACTTCCCTTGACCTATATAGCTCAACAGAATCTCCCGGTCCCATCCCCCAATACAAAAATCAAAAAACACCACAAACCATTGCAAACAAACACTTCCCTTAACCTACATACATCTACAGCAGCTCCCGATCCCATAAATTAAGATCAAACACTTCCCTTGACCTATATAGCTCAAGAGCATCTCCCGATCCCATCCCCCAATACAAAAATCAAAATACACCACAAACCATAGCAAACAAACACTTCCCTTAACCTACATACATCTACAGCAGCTCCCGATCCCATAAATTAGGATCGAACACTTCCCTTGACCTATATAGCTCAAGAGCATCTCCCGATCCCATCCCCCAATACAAAAATCAAAATACACCGCAAACCATTGCAAACAAACACTTCCCTTCACTTCTCGAACCAGGTACCGCGCCGTATGGAACGCCATACGTCATCTTTCCTACAGCGCCACATGTAACCGTCCCTGGTCCGAGAGACCGGAACTTTAACCAATTTCATTGCCTCACGGCACAGACCGCACTTTACGACTTCGGCAATTAAGCCAAATAGCTGAAGAAATTTGATCAGCTCTAAAGGTGTCTCGGCCATCATAGCCCTCAACCGAGCACTATTAATCCGGTCTTTCATATCCATTCCTGAACAAAAAACCACAACCGAATACACTTAATAACAAACTCACCCGACGTACAGCAATCATCATTACATTAACCATCACACAAAACCGTTAACTCACTAATACAAATTCCGCTTCAAAACCACGCACGCAGCACTCACCACTGAGCAACAGCAAACTGACCCCAACACACCAAACAAACGAAAACCATGAACATACCACCAGAGGGCACAACAAACAACAACACGACATCTACAAACACGCCACAATCACAAACCAAACTCCGCGCCGTAATGACGTCACACACCACAACACGCTTACGTCACGGGTCAAAGCCGACGCGTGAGATCGGATGTTTCTGTTGACCCAATCTTCCTAATAAATATTGAAACTAATGGCACAACCATGGGGTTTTTCAAAACATACAACAATATGAGAATCGAAAACTTGTGTTGTGATGTATGTTTCAACTTGAAAGACCGATACCAGTAAAGAAATCCTAAAAGAATCGCAAAATGAAACTAGAGCTGAATTGTGAGAGAAAAAAAAAAAAAAGAAAGCATTGACAGTAAAAGTACTGCAAAACCAAAACTCGCTTGTGTAACTTACATTGAAAACCCAACTTTATCAGAGTAAGCAAAATAAACTCCATGATAGCCACCACTCACAGTCTGAGATAATTACCAGCAACTAACAGCACAACTGAAAAAAAAAAAAAAAAAAAAAAAAAAATTGATAAATAATCACACTAAACACCAATTCCAGTGTACAAGAAACACACAATTGTGCCCATAAACACACACACACCATACAAACATACATACTGACCAAAGATAGCACACTCACAAATCTAGTGACAGCAAAAACAATAATTCATTCACACTTCTCTCAAACAAGCGGCTTAGACTGCCCAAACGAGGAACTTCTCCAGATAGACTGACGGATGTTATGCCACATACAAAGGCCCCTGGTCTGAGATGCAGCAGCTTTGATCAATCTCATCCTTCTCCACAAACATAAGACTATACATACTCAGCAATTGAACCAAATAACTGTAGGAATTAAATTGTGTTCAATGTGTCGTCCACCATTATGACATGCACAGATGTGCCTGTAAACTTCTTTGCAACATCCATGACTAACAAAAAACAAATCAAAAAATTAAATCTCCAAATGCAAACAACACACCACAATGCTAATTCTGAACACGAAATCAAATCTGTTGTCCACAACTGCCAACATCAAAATAACTCTTTACCACCACCACCACCACGACGATGACGACGACGACGACGACCACCACCACCACCACCACCACCACCACCACCACCACCACAAACAGCACTCACTCAAGGAGTCCAGTATCACTTAACACTCACTGGTTATGTAGAAATAAGCATTCCACAGTAGAGTGCACCACCACGTACTTGCAATAAGCCCGCTGCAAACACAATACATCTTCAGTGTGCACCATCATGACATTACGCAACACAACATGGTTACATCAGTGATCAAAGCAGATGAATGTATCACATGCTAGAGTTCACCGCATCTGACACATCTAATGATTCCAGTTTGTTAGGTCATGCAACACTCATCCTTTTTCAGTGCATTTCATCCATTTGTTTTATTTCATTTTATTTACAGCCCATTCTGGCAAATATATGTACTGAGACACATCTGTTAATTTGTCTACAGAAGCAGCGTATCTTTGAAAATCTGTAATTGGTAGTATATGTTGATCAGAATAACAAAGTGACTGACAGCTATCATAGCAACAACCAATCAGAGCATGAGTTTGGCAGACACCTTTCCCCCCTGTGCACAGTTGTCATATTGCTTTGCTTACTCTGATGGCCAGCTGCAAATGGCAATTGTGGTCTCAACATAATTATTGCCATTTGTTTCATAGGGTTTGTTTCTCTGTTTGGTAATTATGTTTCTTTTACAGAATATGTGAAGCTAACTGGGAAATTTCTTAGTAAAGTAATAAGACAATTATGACCCTGCAAAGCAAACTCAGTTCTGGACATGAAAGGCGAACATATGAATGTACTTCATATGGAACTGCACTACTACTACTGCTGCTACCAGAGCTGTATTGCTTGTATATGTAATGGCAAACTGACATCATCTCCTCCTTCTCTCCCTCTCCTCCCTTCCATGCTAAACTGTCTGTGTATTTGTTATTCTGACCCAGGTATAGCACTTGTTTATATTTCCTGTAACCAATGGTCATTGATTCACAGCACTTAAAACAATCCCTAAACATTATCATTAAGGACCGCCTCAAGTTCACCCACCTTGCTTCTTAAATCTTGTACATTTTAGTGTCACAGTGTTAAACAATCTGTATATTCTGTCTTATGCCCTCTATTTACATTAGCAATGTCTTGTTACTGTTTAGCTTTAGAACCTCTTTCAGGCTTGATAGTAGTATTGCACTTCTCATTTGTGTTCATTTCCTGGTTGCTGTTACTCTTACTAGTGATTGACTTCATTTTGTATGCTGCTGATGTTTATTCTGCTGTCACTCCCTGTTTTATTCGTAAAGGGGTTATGACTCTCTTCTGGCCATTAACAGGAGTTTGGCCGTAGGTCACTCAATGTCGACCCACTGTACTCACACTAATGACCTTTACCAATTTCCTTTTCCCAGACCTTTTGCGATGTAGGCCACACCGTATAAAACCCAGCATACTGATGTAACAATAGATATCATAGTATTGTGTGCAAATGAGCTGTCGTATGTGCCATTTCCAACATATTAATTTCCTTTTTTTCATGTCCAATATAAAAATCTTAGAGCATGTTCTCTTCCACGCTTCTTACCAGCTGCCAGTTCCCAGCCTTCAACTTCCCTCCTTCATTTCTGGCTTCTTTCATCTGTATCAGAAGAGCATAGTTCTTTCTTTCCTGTGCCTTTACCAATATATTGCTACTGTTAATCATGCACTGCTGAGAGAGAGAGAGAGAGAGAGAGAGAGAGAGAGAGAGAGAGAGACTTGTTTTGATAAGAATTACTGCACTAAATAACCTTAAATTTGTTAATTTATGCTAATGAGTTGCAATATATGATTATCGTTTTAGCCGTGAGTTCAAAAATGTATGTAAACTAAGTGGGAAGAAACTACATAATTTTTTATGTTATTTCAGAAAATTTGTGTAACTGAAAAACAGGAAGTTGTACACCGATTTTTTTTTTTTTTTTTTTTTTTTTTTCTATTGTACACTGATTTTACGGTAGTTAATATAAATGATAAGAACAAGAATAGGCTAATTAAGTGTTAGTAGGGTTTAAATGTGTTTACAATTGTGAGTCAATGTAATTTGAGTTATTTGTCCTAAAATTTAAGCCTAGAACCAAGTAGTGACAATGTAAATGAACTATTTCTGACAACTTTCTCAGAGAATGCCCAAACCTCAGTTATAGTGCGTGAACGGATAGTAATACTTGTGTACAGAATGAATTATTTTTGCACATGGAATCGATTTGTACCTAAAACTATGGCCATCTTGGACAGATGATTTATTGGTGAATAACAGTTTCATCATGGAGGACACCATAAGCTATTGTGAGACATCTGTTTGCACATCTAGTCAAGTTACCTGAAAATTAAAACTCTTAGTCACATTTTGTAAATGTCAGTTTACAATAACTTCATATCTCTAACCTTGTCTAATCCAATTGTACTTTTATATGTTTATATATGTATGTATTATCTCTGTAATATGTCATACTTGTCCTATCCAGTTGTGCTGAATGGTCAAAGGATGAATAAATAAATGTATGAGTTTGCGTGCTGCGTGTATTTTTGCTCTTACAAATTTTCATTTATTTGATTAGTGCAACTGGTGGTCTCTTAGTATAAGTTACAGTCAGGCTGTGACTAAAGGTTATCTCTACCATATGCTACCTTCCAGGAGTGATAGTCCAGCAATATATGCCCATGTCTCAGGAATAAGAGCTGAATGTTAAGTGATGTGTAGAAAAATTTACACATTAATGTAAGAATTTGCCTCAAACATTAAAATATACACATACTAGTGTGTAAGATATTTCTAATACTGTTGCACCCAAGAATTGTCAGAAACAGTCAGTTTTTTAGGCTTTCTTGCACAGGCTGCATTACTGTTCTGAAGTTGTGCCAAAGTCAGAAATTACATAGCGCTCATGTTATGTGATATAGCTTGGAAAATAGAAGACTAATACTGGCAAAATTGCAGTTTTGTGGTCGGATTGCATGTTATGCTTCAATATTTCAGTTAGCAAAGGTGTTGTCCCCAACAGGCAAGGTTACATATTTGAGTCCTGGTGTGGCACACAATTGTTATCTGGGAGCATGTTTCAGAGTGAAAGATTCATTCTGTGAATATAATTATGATAAAACTGTGGGGCAATTTCATCTCAAATCACACAAATCAAGAATGAAAGTGTGACATCACTATTTTAAAGTTTGCTGAAGAAATATATGTCAAAGTTGCACATAATACCTCTCCAAAACTGATGATTTGTTAAAATGCTACAGACCTCTCTGAATGAGAGTATTTAGCCGGCCACTGTGGCTGAGCGGTTCTAGATGCTTCAGTCTGGAACTGCGCTGCTGCTACGGTCGCAAGTTCGAATCCTGCCTCTGGCATGGATATGTGTGATGTCCTTAGGTTAGTTAGGTTTAAGTAGTTCTTCAGTTTAGGGTACTGATGACCTCAGGTGTTAAGTCCCATAGTGCTCAGAGCCGTTGAACCGTTTTGAGAGTATTTGTGAAAATGTCATAATGAAAGGGGAAATTGAAAAATTGGAATAAACAAACCAAAAGTGATGGATCTAAATTTATTTTTAATAAATATCTTGTTCCCAGTACTATGACACATGATTCGTACAGACATACTTCTGAACTTTTTTATTCATTTTCTATTTTATTTATTTTATTTTTGTTTGTTTGGAAAAATAAACTGGAAATTTGTAACTTTTTGTGAATTTCAGAATTATGTTTCGAAAAGATGAGTAGTCACAGGATGTTAACTGTCTTGAGAAATGATAAAGTGGAAGGAATACTAACTGTCAGCTATGACATTAATGCTTGAAATTCTTAAACGTCAAAATATTTTTCTTAGATCTGAAAGAATCTGAATTTTTTGATTATTTTGAAACTATTTTCTCCAACACCCCCATCCTAAATGTTCTAAAAATTTTATGGTATGTTAGTTGGTCATTGTACTTAGGCAGTGTACAATCAGAGTGGGCAATACTTGTCTGTATAAAATGTTAGAAAATTTTTAGGGAGACCTAGCTCTACTCTCAAGGCCAAAAAATATTTCAATTGATTGCTGGTTTTAAGTAAATGTCATGCAAAATTGGTATTTCTGACTCAAAATAATTACTTTATTATAAGTGAGGGGGAAAACAATTCATAATTTTGTTCGAAAGTATTTCATAACAATAATGAGATATAGAATATTTATACCCATTTTTCTTTTTATGATATTATTCACAAATTATTATGGTCTTCTGTCATGATTTTACTTCTTCATGACTTTCCGTCAATTAAAATTGCTTGCAATGTGACAGTTAACACTGCATTGTTGAAAAGAGTTCATTTGTTTTTTCCATCTGCTTCTCATTGACCGTGTATAGGCCAAGCGAATTTGCACACGAACAAGGATGATCCAACAGGAGCAGTTCTTGGGAAATGAGAACGGCGCATTGATCTTTCGATGACCATTTGAAAGCATTGGCAGGACCATGAGGTGTAAAGGAGAGGGTTATATCTTGCAGCTCATAAGAGAGACTTATCTGTCCCACCCACCACTGAGTATCTCACACATGATAAATGAAGTGGCTCACTACAAAGTCTTATAATGCATACTGTGGTGTCTGCATTTCACACACAGTAACAGGCTGCATTTCATGGAGACTTGTTCTTGCAATGTATGTCCCACTCAGGGATGCAACCCAGTAGTGACCTGATTGAATTCCTACCACAGGCTTCATAGCAGACCACTCTTCTCTCTTTAGTAAACATAATTCCCTTAATGTACTTTCATTTAGAATTAAGGGTTTCATGTGTGTTACTAATATTGAGATGGTGTGTACAAATCCAGCTGCATCTCTTCATAGCATCAACAGCTTCATGCTGGAGATTAAATCTTGTTGCAAGATGTTTTCAGAGACCTCATGCACCATCCCATGCACTTTTTCCATGACCTGTAGCTGCAAATATCCATTTTTTGTCTTAATTCCTGTACTACAGTGTTAACTAAGCTCATAAAGCTGAAAGTGATTTTTAAAATGAGAAGCTGCACCATCAGTCATATACACGTTTAAGAAATGCATAAGCTCTAGATGCTGTCATCAATTGTCATGCTTACAGAATAGCATGCATGTGCACTGTCATGAATGAGATCATCACTGACAATAGGAAAACAGTGTGATGCTCCAGGGAAGTGAGCAACACATGTGAATATTGATAACTGTGATGTGTGCCAGTGGTAAGTTACAATTTCGTTATGCAAAGCAACAGACCAGTTCCAAACAAAGTCGAAATGAAGAACTAATGTGTCAGTATGGCACATCCCAGGATGTGGCTGATTTTATTTCTGCTGTGGCCTGTCTCTGAATCCTCTGGATATGATGGTGAGCTATTCCTTTCATGACCCAGTGCGTAACCTCTATAACAAACTTCTCTGGCTCTACTGTCCTCTTCACCAACTCTCCCCTCCCCCCCCAAAATGCATAGGTTATGTCACTGTCAGTATCCTGAAGATGTAATGTTTCAACAGCCATCACTTCAGCACCAGGACACATTGCACACTCCTGGAACCAACATTTGCAGCTCTTGACATGTACACAAAAGCGTGAGATCCATCTCTGTGTACTTCTTTCGTGTGACACTGCTTATGACGAAACAAACAAGTTTCAAAATACTGCACTAAATACATGTGCATACTTCCTGGCTGGCATTTTACCCGCTTTGGTTGCAAGGAGCAGAATTTTGAGAGACCAATTTTTAAATTTGGTTTCTCCTTTTTCATTAGGAGATATGCTTCTCTTATTGATCTTGTCATATACATTTTTTATCTTTTTAACTTTTTCATCATTTGACTGACAGAGATAACATCAACCTGGTTAGGACTTTGCCTGCTGCAATCTTTGTCATCACTTAGGTAATTAATATTCCAGAGCACCATAAGCATATCAGTTGTAACAGATACCCACAGCAAGAATTGGGTATTCCAAAATACGTTTGTCATTCTTTATTTTACAAGCTTTTGAAATCAAATAATGTGAGGAAGTGGGTATATATTTCTATATCTGCAGCTTAGAGTAGCTACCTGGTATTAGTGCCAGTAAATGTACCTTCTCAGTATAGGTGGTTCCTGAGATAGCAGTATTTGAAACCACACATGACATTTCATGAACATATCAATATCTTCAGGTTCTGCACCAAGTGCATCTACATTATACACTACACAAAGTTTTGAAGATGTTGCTCATATAAAATTTGTTTTAGTTCTTCCCATTTTTCTTTTTATATACTATTTTCTTCTTGCACTTCTTACCTTTCCTGTTCGTTTAAGGGGGGATGTAGTAGGGGCTACAACAGAAATGCTAACATTCAACACATCAGCAGCTTTTCGCCCAGGAATATAAACATCTGCGCTGTCTTCTTCAGTTTCACATTCAGGTGATGGTGATCATTCAGGTGGGTTCTCACTAAATTTCTTCTTGTAGTGAATGTAGTAATTCCTGCACAATGGATGTGGTGCTAATACTGGTATTCGAGTACCAAGTCCGCAGCTCATGGTCCAGTGGCTAGGGTTACTGCCTGGGGATCACGGGGTCCGGAGTTCGATTCCTGACTAGGTTGGGGATTTTCTCTGCCTGGGGACTGGGTGTTTGTGTTGTCCTCAACATTTCATCATCATTCATGACAGTGGGTAGAGTGGACTGTGTAAAAATTGGAGCTTTGTTCGGGTGCTGATGACCGCGCAACAAACCAAACATCATCACTTGAGCACCAAGATATTTCTGCAATATCTGAATTTCCAACAACAGTAAAGTGTTTTCCAGTTTTCTTAAACGCCACCTTCTTGTGTCTTTTTTTCATAATCCACATGCCTCACTCTTTCACTACTGCATTTTCTCACTGGCATTGTATTTAACAAAAAATTCACACCAAACAGAAAACTCGATGCAGAATGGTTTATGTGCAAGTTCTCACTCGTTTGTTATAAACAGAAGAGCACTGGAAACAGTGTTGCCAACATGTGCATTTTACATTAGAAATTCAGTGTTGCAAAATATGCAGAATGCTGAAAAAATTTTTAATGCTTTACGCAGAAAAATATTGCCCACAGTGTTTCCACTGACTACTAACATATTAACCAACTATATTTTGTGTAATTCTCAAAAGTTTTTGGATGGGGTTTTTCGAGTGAATAATTCATTAAAACTTGTAAAAATGCAATTCTTTACAGTTTTAGTAGTAAATATTCACATAATACAGATAGCTGGCGCTGAGAAGATACTTTTTATAACTACAACAGTAGTATCTGGTAATATGACAGAGAAGATAGCGTTCTGAGACTTTCCAATTTAGGTAAAAAATATTTTAAGTGGAAAAAGTAATTTAAATTTCGTGTTTTTATCTTCAATTTGTAAGTTAAAGGAAGCCAATAAGTGTGTGTGTGTGTCAATTAAATTTCAACACACTAAGAGGGAACTTTAACACTAAACATCTGCCAGGTCTCCAGTACTTTTGGTTTATTAGTTATACTTTTTGTTCTCTACTTTTTTTTAAGAGTTATTTACAAAATACACTTATTTCAAAGGGCTGTACCATTTATGAAAATCAAAGTAACATTTATGATATAGAGGTCTAACATATACTCCTGTGATTTAGTGCATCTTTCTGTTGGTGTATACCCAAGACGGTATACAGTGAAATGACATTGGCGATAAGTACACACACTTACACAAATACTTTATGCAACAACAAATAAAAAATTGTTCTTCCCATTAGATGCATTCAATCACACATGATTTTCACTGCAGAAGACTGCCCCATCTCTTGAATACATGTTTTATCGTGAGCACTGCAGCTTTAATGAAAGAGATTTTTTACAGTTGTATCACTATGACCTGATGCATTCATGTGTGATTTCTTCTGTTTATATTTATTGAAACTGTAAGATAATCTAATTCATTTCTTTAATTTTATGTATGCTCTTGACAGCTTGATTTTGTACTACAACCATTTTGCAATGAGGCACCTTGAAACTGATAGCATGAGAAAGGAAAATATAGTAAAAATTGCAGATTTAATGGAATTATTACCATTAAATGAGTGAATTTTTTTATGCATGCAGCTGTTGTCTTTACAGTACATTATTACATGAGAACTAATTGATATCAGTTTCCACCTACAACATAACTGATTCCTACATTTGTCACACTGCACAGGAAGGCTACTAACACTATAGAGCTATGCAAAATACAATAAAAATACAGAGAGAACCAATGTTTGAGAATGATATTGTACAGAGAACTAAAAAATAAACTTTTCCTTGAGCTACACAGAGGTCAAAAACAGACAGAGAAAAGTAAAGTAAGAAATGCAATTGAAGTGATACAGTCACTTTTAGGGAACACAAGGATATGCTGTTTTTTCGCTGCAGTGTTTCTTTAAATGGAGTTGTAATGACAAAGACATGGGCCAAGGTGCACTTGGCCTAAAGCTCGTGGATTTATAACCAGTTTATGCCTAAGAAGAATATGTCATATCACTAAGAGATCGTGTGCGTGTATATGAAAAAGATTTCATGGAGTAACTATCCAATTTAGAAACTCCTTGTTCTGGAGTGAAGAGGGAGGAGAAAAAACTGAGAAGTGAAAGTGGTTAAATATATGAATCTTGGTATAGAACTTTTTTTCCCCTGGAAAAAGTGTGGCCTGGTCACTGTTGCCTTTGTGGATAACCATCAGACTATAAACTTGAAGTGTCAGTCCTCTTCCAACAACTATACCTAGTAAAATACTGTAGCACTCGAGCCAATCCTTGGGTTAAGGGCAATTTTACCTTTACCCTCTGAAAAAATACTTAATATGACTGTGAATACTGTATTGCCTAAGATGGATCAGGGTAATGTTTCACAAGAGCTGTTGGGCAATTGACACTTCTGCTTTGAATATCCTCTACTTTAACAAGCAGAATTTTTTTCATTTTACAGTAAATGCTCTTTATTTAATCTTATAATGTAAAACATTCTTAAATTGTGAGCACTATGGTTCCTGCCCCAGTCACAAATATCATTGTCATATCTGTGAATGTAGGGAAATGGATCTGTGGCCACAAAGAGAAAAGTGGAAAGGTCTGGTAAATATTGATTTGGTTTTGTTTCTTGTAGCAATACTGTAACCATTAGGGAAAAGTAGAGAAAAGAGAAGGTTATGTAGTCATTACACCTATTAACCGATGCATATATATGTAAAAAATTAAAATATGAATCATGCATAACCAGTTCTGCTTTACTTAATTGATAGTCATATTGGTCTACATGTTTTTGAAAAACATTTTCATTCCAGGAGTTCAGCATTTGTTTTGTTACTGGTGGAAGAGTGGAATCTACCAATGCCAGGGTCAGTACAAAGACTCATTTACTATGATCTTTTAATTTTAATTGATTAATAATTATTACACATGTTCACATTTGAATGTTTGTTTAATCTATCTACATCTACTCTATTGGAAATTAACTACTCATTGTGCTTTTGTAACTTGAATTGATGCTACATTGTTCATCACTTATTATGAGACGTGTGATTAACCTCCACCCCCCAAACTGCCACTCACAAAGTATTTGAGGAACTGGCATTGGGCTGACATATATCTAACTGTACAAAAATTTATCCACAGTGAAGCCAGCAAAAATAATACCACATTTGTTTTGCAACTGTGCAGGAAATTTAACTTCTAGCACAAGAGAGAAATGCTTTATATACACTTGCAGTTGTCTGCTCCATATAACTCCAAAGTAGTTATTTGGAATTTTATTCATTTTTTAACACTCTATACATTATTGGAATTCCTCTCTTCATTGTTGGACCATTTTCAAAAACAACTCTGCATTCCTTCGCAGTTTCCTCGATGAAAACTGTTCATAGTTATGTTGTGCTTACTTATCTCTGCATTTGCTGCTTATCAAAGTATTTACGCCTTACACTGATAAAAGGACTGAGGTGTGTTTACACAGTGATATGACTTTTTATGTGTAGACAGATGGCCAAGAGACATATTGCCCCAATTATTACAATATTTGCAAACATTATTTTAGTTATAATCTAATTTTCACTCTTTTAATTTTGACTAAGGATCTATTATACCTCTAAACATCAGAAGAGGAGATTGATCATGGAAACTAATAACTTGTTAATTAACCAGAGTTCTTTATATCGGCGAAGAAAAGAGAAGTCTCCTGATAGTAGAAGTTATACTAACTATAACACTTCGGTAGAAAATAATCAAGTGACACTGTCTGATTTTGTGAACAAGGTTTATTTGGATTCTTCTGAAAAGGATAGAGATAAACATGTCCAGAAACATGGGGAAAGGTATTAATGAAATGTTTTCACTTTTTTATTAAAATTTATAAAGGTGTTTGATTTTCGAATAATCTGACTATATGTCTTATTAATCAAACTGTCAATTGCCATGCTGTATTATACAGTTATGCCAGTGTTTTATTCAGTTGGTTTCCAGGATTGGAAATAAGGGATTTTCAACCATTGTGCTGTCCAAAAGATTTTTTTTATGATTTGAAACTTCAACACTGAAAAATCTGTTTGTTAGATCTGGACATAAGGATCTAGTTGTCATAATTATGACCACAATTCTTTTTCTGATCAAGTTTGTTTTTTAATTCATTATTAAACTTGATATTACAGTGTCAGCATGCCTCTTGAAAATATGTTCTGCTCCCGCTGTGGGGAGGGATTTGAACCCCACGAAAAGATAGTGAACTCACATGGACAACTTTGGCATCCACAGTGTTTTGTGTAAGTTACATGTTGTTTTGTGGTTGAATAAGACATTATCTTATAGATATTTACATCCATGTTTAGTGAAATATGTAGTGTGTAACAAAGAGGGCTTGTGGCATGTGGAGAGAGCATTTATGACAAAAATTTGTCACATTACTGACCTTTCGTCCTTCCCATATCTGCTACTTCCGTTGCTGTTACAGGAGCTATGACAATTATACAAGACCATATATCAAGCAAAGATGTCATATAATTCAATAAAATTCACATGTTTTACCAGCATTCTTTGATGAAGCCTTGTTTATATTGTGATAAGCAGTAAGCTTTCGGTGGTGTATGCATTGACAAAATTCAAGATTTTATTTAATGTGAAACATTATTCAGGATGTGACCATTTATGGTTTTTTTTTTTTTTTTTTTTTTTTTTTTTTTTTTTTTTTTTTTTTTTTGCTAAGCTGCTGCTGTCAAGTAATATGAACTTTTGTGAGATGAAGACATAATTTGCATGTGCACACTGCCAAATGAGAGTGATGGAGTAGCAGAATGGGCTTATAATTGACTTACACAACAGTTTAATGCACGCTTGTACTCACATTAGAGAAATTTGCAATGAAGCATTCTTTTCAATATCTGCAGCTTCATCCAACCTGTCTCTTTAGTTCTATTTGTGGATAAAGATGTACGTTTATTTACCTGTATTTCCATTTAATTTCTTAGTAATTTAATTGTGTAGATGAAAAATCTACTCACCAAGTGGTGGCAGAACACACACATAAAAGAAGGTTATAATTAGGCAATGTTTTGGAGCCAATGGCTCCTTCTTCAGACAGAAGGGTTGAAGGGGAAGGAAGAGGGGTGAAGGGAAAGAACTGGAGAGGTCTAGGAAAAGGGGTAGATTTGGGAAAGCCACCAAGAATCGTGCGTCAGGAGAGACTTACCAGACAGGATAAGATTGATTGTTGGGGACTGCATCAGATGAGATTTGCAAACCTGAGAGCTTAAAGGTTGAAGACAGGGTAATATGTAAGACAGAGATTACTCCATAAACATCATGCATGAGTTAATAAGAGTGAAAAGCTAAGTGCACTGTATGTGACAGAGGTGGGAGGGGTTTGGTGAATAATAGACAGGTAAGACCATCAAAGATGCAGAAAACTAATACAGAGTGAAGAAAAGAGTAGTTGCTGTGAAGAAATGCTGAGACGGAAGAAACTACCATAAAATAAGGCCAGTTGGGTGGTGATAACCAAGAACATGTTGTAATGCTAGAATGCTAGTGCCACACGCAGAGTTCTGAAAAACATTTCGGCCCTTATGTGATGGTCCCCTCTCGGGTTTGACCACCATATTTCAAAATTATTGGGAAGAGCAAGCCAATTGGGGAAGGGTGCCTTACTTGGTGCGTTGTGTCCATCGTACATTGAGACCTTTAGCCAGCTTATTTGTCGTTGCATTGCAGTCCCGCTCGCTCACCATCTCTTGGGTGAGGATACATTTCGGAGTGCGATCTCTGCCACGCACTCTGCAGTGTCGCTTTCTGCGCTGACGACGACCATGGACCACTTGCCGCCTAATATCCAGCACGGTAGCCAGTCCATTGTGGTGAGGCCGCCACGTATCCTGTTGGTTGTAGCCCCCTGACAACACAGGGATTGCTCTACTGATGCCTGCGCCGTTAACTCCCCACGTATGCCAAGGAGTAGATGCCTATCTCCCTGGGGATCGGAACTCCTGGCAATGGCCATCCTGCCAGGTGGCCCTTGCTGTGGCTGGGTGGCATCCGTGGGGAGGGCCCTTGGTCGGAGTAGGTGGCATCAGGGTGGATGACACGCAATGAAGCGTGGCACATCTTCTCTTGCTGGTGGACAACCACCGGCAGTCTCTAAGCATTCGAGGGCTCACTTTAATGCCAACATCTATGACCCCAAATCATTCCCCTCCCTGGCCACACCATGGGAGGAACAAAAGGCTATGAATGACAGCGAGACGTATTTGCCCTGGTATCGTCTGTACAAGAGCTTTGTGTCCATGAAGCCTCAGTTCTTTGTAGAGCATTTAGAGGACAAGTTTGGGGAGGTGAAGGGCTTGTCAAAAATGCAGTCCAGGTCAGTCTTGATAAAAACAGCATCCTCTGCCAAGTCACAGGCATTACTCGCTTGTAAGAAGCTGGGGGATGTTTCTGTTACTAGCACGCCCCATAAAAGCTTAAATATGGTCCAGGGCATTATCTTCTACAGGGATCCTCTTTTACAGTCCGATGACGAGCTGCGTGCCAACTTAGAGCAATGAGGTGTCCATTTCATCCGGCGCGTCCACCGGGGTCCGAGGGATAATCAGATTGCCACCAGTGCCTTCATCTTGGCCTTCGAGGATGACACATTACCTGAGAAGATGAAGGTGATGGTCCACTGCTGTGATGTTAAGCCATATTATATCCCTCACCCGATGCGGTGCTTCGAGTGTTGGAAGTTTGGCCATATGTCTTCCCGCTGTGCTTCCAGCCTCATATGTCGTGATTGTGGTTGTCCATCCCATCCCGATACTCCATGTGCCCTGCCTCCCATCTGTGTCAGCCGCGGAGAGTACCATCCCCCTTGCTCGCCGGACTGTAAGATTCTACAGAAGGAATGGAAAATAATGGAATGCAAGACCCCGGACTGACTGACCGACTCTGAGGCTAAATGGAAATTTGAACGGCTTCATCCTGTGTGCATGACGTCATCTTATGCTGCCACTGTTGTCACTCCCATTACAGCTCCATCCATTGCACCACATACAGTCAGCTCTCAGAGATGAAGGACCACACCTGCCCCCTTGATGGTGGGGGGCACTTCCCTTCCTGTTGCTCCCGCACCACCTACCTCGGGAGCAGCACCCCCTCAACCATCGGGGACACCAGTCCCCACTTCTAAGCTGGAGAAGCATAAGTCTTCTTCGAATTCTCTCGCTACGAAGGGATCCCTTGGGTCACTCCCTTCCCAGGTTCCTACCAGTGGCAAACCAGACATCCGTCAGGGGCTGAAGAAGCCCCGGGTAGCTGGTCGTAGGGCTTCATAGTCCTCTTCAGTCCCAGAGACTGAATCAAAGAAGCCCTCCCAGCAAGGGCATCTGAAGGAACAGCGTGAGAAATCGAAATCAAAGACCCCTAAGACCAAGGAAATGGTGGTGGCACCCACTCCACTGCTACCTACAAGCTCTGCATCTGAGGTCGCGGTGGAGATCTGGCATCCGCTGAGGACCTAGATCTTGCCGGTCCCTCAGACGTGATGGATGTCGCTCCTGTTGGTACTCAATCGGTGGCAGCAGGTGACCCAATGGCGTAATCTGCCTCCTCGGTCCCTTCACGCCTTTCTTGACCATGGACAGTGTTATCCTCCAATGGAACTGCAGCGGTTTTTTCCACCATCTTGCTGAGCTCCGACAACTTCTCAGCCTTCACCCTTTCCTCTGCATTGCTCTTCAGGAAACTTGGTTTCCGGTGATGCAAACTCACGCCCTCCGTGGCTATCGGGGTTATTATAAGAACTGGGCTTATGAGAGGGTATGTGGTGGTGTGTGCATCTACGTCCTTCACTCTCTTTACAGCGAGTCTGTCCCTCTACAAACACCTATAGAGGCTGTCGCTGTTCGGGTGTGAACACCTCAGGCTGCAACTGTCTGCAGTCTCTATCTTCCACAGGATGGCGATGTCCTACATCATGTCCTGGCTGGGCTGATAGACCAATTGCTGCCACCTTTTTTGTTACTGGGCGATTTCAGTGCCCATAAGCGTCTGTGGGGTGGATCAGTGCCAAGAGGACAAGGCAGCATCGTTGAGCAAATATTGTCACAGCTCGACCTTTCTCTTTTAAATACTGGTACCTTCACACATTTCAGTGTGGCACATGACATGTACTCAGCCATCGACCTTTCGATCTGCAGCCCTAGCCTATTACCATCTGTCCAGTGGAGTGTGCATGATGACTTGTGCGGTAGTCACCACTTTCCGATCTTTCTGTCACTGCCAAAGCATCACTCTTCTGGGCTGGGCGCCCCTGCAGATGGGCTGTGAATAAGGCTGACTGGGACTTGTTCACCTCCATTGCCACTAGTGAGCCTCTTACCAATGATGCCATTGATGTGGTGGTTCACTCGGTTACCATTGGCATCATTACTGCCACAGAATCTGCCATTCCCTGTTCTTCTGGATCCCTTCGGCAGAGGACTGTTACTTGGTGGTTGCCCAAGATCGCCGAGGCGATTAAAGATAGCAGGCCGGCACTCCAGCGTCACAAAGTGGCATCCCTCATTGGAACACCTCATTCACCAACGTAAGCAGAAGTGCTGGGAAAGGTATGTCTCCACCATTGGCCTCCGTACCTCTCCATCGCAGGTTTGGGCCAAGATCAGGTGACTATGGCTATTGGACCCTCGTCAGCGTACCTGCGGTTCCACTGAATGGAGCAGTCTGTACTGATTCATCACAATTCCAAACCGCTTAGCAGAGCATTTTGCTCAGAGTTCTGCTTCTGCGAATTACCCACTGGCCTTCCAATTCCTGAAAGAGCGGTTGGATCGTTGGAGCATTTCATTTCACACGTGACATCCTGAATCATACAATGCTCCATTCAGTGAGTGGGAATTCCAAAGTGCCCTAGCCACTTGCCGTGATACGGCTCCCAAGCCAGATCGCATCCACTGTTGAAACCTCGCAAGCACCCACTGGAGGTGGACAGCGGGGCCTTCTCGCTCCGTCTCAGGGTGGGTTCCGTAAAGGGTCGCCCTGCCGCCGATAAGCTGGTGTGCCTGGAGTCTGCCATCCGTACGGCCTTTGCCCACTGTCAGCATCTGGTCGCCATCTTTTTTTGACATGCGGAAGGCATACGATACGACATGGCGACATCACATCGTCTCTACACTTCATGGTTGGGGTTTTCGGGGTCCGCTCCAGATTTTCATACAAAATTTTCTGTCACTTCGTTCCTTCCGCGTGCAAGTTGTGGCCTCCCATAGTTCTTCCCGAGTTCAGGAGAATGGGGTACTGCAAGGATCTGTCTTAAGTGTCTGCCTCTTTTTAATTGCAATTAATGGGCTCGCTGCGGCGGTGGTAACGTCTGTCTGTCTCAGTCTCCTTGTACGCCGACGACTTCTGCCTTGCTTTAGCTCCACTGTCATTGCAGCTGCTGAACAGCAACTGTGGGGCGCTATCCGCAAGGCGCAGTCTTGAGCTGTAGCGCATGGCTTCCAGTTTTCACCTGCCAAGACCTGCGTTATGCATTTCTGCCGGCGACGCACTGTTCACCCTTAGCCACGGTTTTATCTTGACGGCGAACCTCTTGCTGTGGTGGAGACGCATTGGTTTTTGATACCCAGTTGACTTGGCTCCCTCATATTCGGCAGCTTAAACAGATGTGCTGGCGGCACCTTAATGCTCTCCATTGCTTGCATCACACCAGCTGGGATGCCGATTGGTCTACCCTGCTACGACTGTACCGTGCATTAATTCAGTCCCGTCTAGATTATGAGAGCCTGTCTTACGGTTCGGAATCTCCTTCCGCATTGCAATTGCTGGACCACATCCTTCACAGTGGGATCCGACTCGCCACTGGAGCTTTCCGGACAAGCCCTGTCAACAGCATACTTGTGGAGGCAGGTGTCTCTCCATTGCAGTTCTGGCACCAACGATTACTGGCTGCTTATGCTACACACGTTTGTAGTTTGCCCGGGCATCTCAATTATCGTCTCCTGTTCCCTCAGTCGGTCGTCCATCTTCCGGAACGGCAGCCCCAGTTAGGGTGTACAATTGCGGTTCGCGTCTGAGCTCTTCTCTATGGGCTTGAGATTTTCCCTCTCCCACCTCTTTTCCGGGCCTCTCTTCACATACCCCCGTGGAGTGTGCCCCACCCATGCCTTTGGCTTGATTTGACACAGGGCCCGAAGGACTCAGCCCCTCCTGAGGCCCTCTGCCGCCACTTTCTTTCAATCCTTGCCACATTTCAAGGCTCTGACGTTGTCTACACTGACTGTTCGATGGTTGCTGGTTGTGTCGGTTATGCTCTTACTCTAGGGGATCATTATGAACAACACTCTTTGCCAGCTGGCTGCAGTGTTTTCACTGCCGAGCTGATCGCCATCTCTCGCACCCTAGAGTATATCCGCTCCTGCTCATGTGAGACCTTCATTATCTGTAGTGACTCCCTGAGTGTTTTATGAGCTATCGACCAGTGTTTCCCTCACTCTCGTCTGGTGATGGCTATCCAGGAGTCCCTCCATACTCTTGCCCGTTGCGGCCACTCTGTGGCCTTTGTGTGGATCCCGGGTCATGTTGGCCTCCCGGGAAATGAACGTGTTGACATGCTGGTCAAACAGGTTGTCGGTTCACCAGCCTTGGAGATTGGCCTTTCGGAGAGTGACCTCAGGTCAGTTTTGCGGCAGAAGGTACTTCACGCCTGGGGTGAAGAATGGAGCACCCTTCCTTCACCCAATAAACTTCGGGCTATCAGAGAGGCTACGGGTGCATGGTGCTCCTCCTTGCGTGTCTCTCACAAGGACTCTATTGTCCTCTGCCGGCTGTGCATTGGCCACACCTCGATAACTCACAGCTATTTATTGCGCCGCGAGGACACACCTTTATGTCGCTGCGGGTCATCTTTGACGGTGGTCCACATCTTGTTGGACTAATCGCCTACGATTTTAGACTGGGGTTTTTGGTGCGTTTCTTGGTGATTGACTTTTCCTTTTTTGTTTCTGTGGTCGGCCGACCACTGTCACACTCGGTGTGATTTTAATTCCTTTTGTCTGGTCTCTGTCTTTCTTGTCCTGTGTCATATCTTGTCATCTCCATTGTTTGTTCTTATTCTTTGCGAGTGTTTAAAGTTCGTGGAAAAAGGGACCAATGGACCTAGTAGTCTGGTCCCTTCAATCCCACAAACCAACCAACCAACCAACCTGGCACATCACATACTAGCTGTCTGTAAACACTGTTTGGCCTTTTACATTGCCATGACTACCACCAAATTATCAATTAGGATGAATGGGCATAGGCAGAGGCTGCATACTCGTAACATGCAATATTCCATTGCAGAGCATGCTCTACAACATGACAATCATGACCTTGATGCCTGTTTCAGCGCATGCGCCATCTGGATTCTTCCCCCAGACATCAGTTTTTCAGAACTCCACAGGTGGGAACTAGCACTACAACATGTCCTTGGTTCTTGCCACCCACCTGACCTTAATTTACGTTAGTTTCTTCCGTCTCAACATTTCTTCACCGTAACTATTCTTTCCTTCACTCTGTATTAGTTTTCTACATCTTTCATTTGCTTACCTGTCTATTTTTCATCACCCCCCTCCCACCTCTGTTATGTACAAAGCACTTTGCTTTTCATTCTGATTAACTCTTGCACGATGTTTAAGCAGTAATCTGTCTCTCACATATTACCCTGTCTTCCACCTTTAAGTTCTCTGGTTTGCAAATCTTGTTCGATACAGTCTTTCCTTGTCATTCCGTCCAGTAAGTCTCCCCTGAACCACGATTCTGGGTGACTTTCCTGAAATCTACCCCTTTTTCCAGACCTTTCCAGTCATTCTACTTCACCCTATTTCTTCCCCTTCAACCATTCCACTTGAAGGAGGAGCCAGTGGCTCCAAAGGCTTGCCTAATTATAACCTTCTGTGATGTGTGTTCTGCCGCTGCTTGGTGAGTAGACTTGTTATCTGTCCAATTAAATTATTTTGTCAAAAATTGATTATTTTCATTGTTATGCATAATTACTTCGGTTATTAAATAAAATAAAAGTACAAACAGTAATTTTTAACAGTGACCAAGTTTAATAATTTATAATTCATAACTTCAGAATTATTGTTTTTCTCAAGAGCTGGCGGAACTGCATTTTCTGTATCAACCTCAAATTTTAAGAATGAATTGATAAATTTGACTTTGATGTATTTCAAATGATGTGTACACATTGTAACTTTATTAGTAAAATAAGTGGAAAATTTGATTCCTGCTCTTCTGTCATGTTCATATTAGTAATGATTAATTTTTGGCATTATGATTTTTTTTTAGGTGTGCGCAATGTTTCAGACCATTTCCAGAAGGTATTTTTTATGAGTTTGAAGGAAGAAAGTATTGCGAACATGACTTCCATGTTTTATTTGCACCATGTTGTGGAAAATGTGGTAAGCGATTCCAAGTTTGCATGTGTGTCGTGAGAATTTCAGTATCTAACAACTATTAGTCCTACATAAAATGGGACCATTTTTTTAGAAAATTTAATGTTTTGTACTGTGACGTGTGTTCTTTGGTGGATGTGGTTTTTGAGTTATTAAAGAAAACATTCCAAAGTGGTATTAAATGTTTTCTATTCTGGAAACCATTTGGAATGAGGCACATGTCCGTATGAAGTTTCTTGTCCAGAATCATTAATACTATCACCCCTCAAAGCATGTACCGTTCGTCCTTATTCACCCTTTATAATTAATTTCCTTGCAATGGAGAAGCTTATGCTCACAAACCAGCACTGATTTGAAAAGTATGACTTGTGCGAAACTGAGCTTGCCCTTTCCTTGTGCAATGTCTTGTATGCGAACCCTGGATTAGGGGCAGCAGGCAGATTCCACATTCCTAGATTTCTAGAAAGCATTTGACACAGAACCCCACTGCAGACTTTTAACAAAGGTACAAGCATGTTGAGTAGGTTCCCAGATGCAGGAGTGGCTCGATGACTTCTTAAATAAAAGAACCCAGTCTTATTGTCCTCAACAGTGAGTATTTGTCAGAGATAAGGGTATTGTCAGCAGTGCACCAGTGAACTGTGATAGCACTGCTCTTGTTGTCTGTATACATAAATGATCTGACAGATAGGTTGTGCAGCAGTCTGCTGCTGTTTGCCGATGATACTATTGTGTATGGAAAGCTGTTATCATTGAGTGAATATAGGATACAAGATGACTTAGACAAAATTTCAAGTTGATATGATTAATGGCAGCTTACTCTAAATGTAGAAAAATTTTAATGGAGATGAGTAGGGAAAACAATTCTTAAATGTTCAAATACAGCATTAGTAGTGTACTACTTGACACGATCACATAATTAAATATCTATGTGTTGTGTTGCAAGGCAATATGAGATGGAATGAGCATGTAAGGATGGTAATAAGGAAGGCAGATGTTCAGCTCTGGTTTATTGGGAGAATTTTAGGGTAGTGTGGTTCATCTGTAAAGGAGACCACTTATAGAACTCTAGTGTGACCCATTATTCGGTAGTGCTCTAGTGTTTGGGAACTTCACATGGTCGTATTAAAGGAAGACATCAAAGCAAATCAGAGGCAGTCTGCTAAATCTGTTACTGGTAGGTTCAATCAACACGTGAGTATTATGGAAATGCTTCGTGAACTCAAATAGAAATCACTGGAGGGAAGACAGGATTCTTTTTTTGTGAAACACTATTGCAAAAATTTAGAGAACTGGTATTTGAAGTTGACTGCAGAACAATTCTACTGCTGCCACTGTACATTTTGCCTAAAGTCATCTTTCTCTTGCTCAATTTGCGAATGGTATGAGAAAGGAAATGATTGGTAGCCCTCCCCTACACACCACACAGTGTTACATGGAAAGTGTTTGTAGACATAGATGTAGAAGTAGTGTAGCAGAAATTCTTAGATTTTCTCCAGTGACTGCATGAATTAGTTTTATATGCTTTGTAGTACAGACAAACATCACATTGGTTAGAGCTGGGTAAGGACTATATTTGTTGTGTATGGATGCAAGTGGAATTGCCCTCTGTGCACAGACAGGCTTCAGGCAGTTGCCCTGGCCTGCTGTGTTTTTGGGGCACTGGAGATGAATGTTTTGTCACCTCTGGTGTCTATTGTCACTTGGTACCATGATCTTGCAGAGCCTTCTGGTTTACTTGTCCTGACTGATTGACACTCACTTGATGGGAATGTTGAACAGTGGCAGGATGCGGATCTCTGGGTGGAAGATGAAAGAGGGTACTTGTTGCATGGCTGTCCTGTTTTGCCTTAAAAACAGGTTCAAGGTATTACTTGCTGCTGAAAGTACATCTGAACTGGTATGGGTGCCGTCATCTGTTGGGATTGGGGCTGATCTTCCTTATAGGTCCGCACAAATTCAGAAGGTAGAGTTGCTTGTTTTTAAGTGTTCCAACAGTATGCGGGTGATGGAGTCTCATAGAGAAATAGTGGGCAGCTTGGGAAGGAAGGCCAGTTTTACTTTTATTTGCTCATTGAGGGTATCATCCAAGATAGGAGGAGATTAAAGTGGTATCAGATAAGCACACTGGCTGCACCCAGCTGCAAATTGTAGCTCATGTCAACACGAATGACACCTGTCGCCAGAGTTCAAAGGTGGTCCTCGGTTACTACACACAATTTGATGAGATAATGTAATTGTAGTGAAGATTGTGACGACAGGCTGATCTGTAGAGTAGCTGGAGGGTTAGGTGGTAATTTGTTTGAGCTTTGGAGATGCCAATGAATGTGATGTAAGAAGTTCAGTTGCAATAAGAGGACAGTTGGAGTAGTGCCGGCCTTTTGTTATCTGAACGTATGTCATAGTTGTGCTAGGAATATAGAATGACTATTAGAGACTTTACATGAACACACAAATGCACAGAAAGCAACATTTCTATGAAGTATCCTTTGATGTGCAATGACTTCTAAAATGAGTATACAGATGTAGTGAAGACAGCTAGCTTCACTCACTGGATGGAATCAGAGCTAGCATTTCAAAGCCTCATTCCCAGAACCAAACATAGTCCTCTTGTTTGCAGCTGAGAGGAAAACTTAAACCATAGTCACAGATGATTCAGTGAAATCCTTGGATGGGAATTTAGTGACCTTCACTGTCAGATGCAGCACTGTAGGACTCTCGTAATAAGTCAGGTATGCACTACATAAAGGAAGCAGCTACTAGTATAGTGGAGTAAGTAAGGAGTGCAAATGTGTGTGTTTTAGGATAAAGATGGTTCTCCACAGGCCTGATAACATACATTCTGATTTCAGACAAGGAAGAACATTATCCCCTGCAATTAAAAAGAGCAACTTTCATCATGACAGACAAAAGAAAGAAATTGTTTACAAAATAATATGTCACATTAATAATTAAGTGTGAAACAATGGAAGATCCAGGATGGAATAATGTCTCGGCAACCAGAGACACTGGTCATGTGTGTGTGAGTTGCATTTGTGTAATATGTGTGTGTATGTTGTGTAATTCAGAACAACACCTTTGGGTTGAAAGCTTATGTGTCTAGCAGTCTTTTCATTTTGCTTGCCTGTGACTCAACACCTCCACTATATGGCAAGTAGCAGTCTATCATGGTACATGCAAAGATCATTATTTGTTTTATGCCATGTTCCTTCTAATTTGTGTTATATAAGGCAAGTCACATTACTGTGATATAGAAAACGACATACACATAAAGCACTATGTACTATAATTTGCATGTTACAAGAGAGATTTGTCTTGTGCAGTAAAGATACCGCTGATGATGGTCAAATGCCCAATACTAGTCGAAGTCCAATAAAATGAACTATAATCTAAAAGCAGCTTACATCAAATACATAATTATTAATATTACATATTTGTAATTTCTCAAGCTGCAGAACACCAAATGTACAGGAAGTATATTATCAGTTAACTGCAGAAGCATCTGCAGAGGCCTTGCTTATAAACAATAACAAGTTCCACATTGTGCTAGAGCCAGAAAGCTGGCTGAAATCAGATGTTAATAGAAAAGAAATTCTAAATTCCTATGGGGATATATATTGCGAAGGTAGATTGAGCACCGTTGGTGGAACCATGTTCTACCCATAAAAAATATGGTAATATCTAATGAGACTAGTATAGATTCAGAATGTGAAATAATTTGTGTTAAGACATAAAGGTGGATCAGACATGGTCCCTGGATGTTTTTGTAGACTCCCTGCCTCAGGACCATCAGTGGGGAACATTTGAGGGGAAACTTGGAGACTATTTCACATAAATTTCCCAGTTACGTTGTTGTATTAGGTGAAGATTTCAACTTATCAGCTGTAGATAGGAAGACTCAAATGGTTAAGGCCAGTAATAGGAACAGGGAATCATGTGAAATTGTTCTAAATGCCTTGTCCAGAAGCTACCTTAAGCAGCTAATTAGAAAACAGAGTTGTGTAAGATAAAATATTCGACCCTCTGGTCACCATTGGGCCTGACCTTTTCAGCTCATCATAGAGCAGGGAATCAGTGAGTGTAAGGTCATTACAGCATCAGTCAGTGCAGCTGTAAATAGAAATATAAAGAAAGGTAGGAAGATACGTCTGTGTAGCAAGAGTGCCAAAAACAGATTTCAGATCACCAGAACGGTCAACAAGAAAAATTCCTCTCCAGGACCAAAAATGTTAAGTATCCAGAGCATTGTACTACATGCCTTAGGCAGCTATGTACTGAGCAAAGTTATGAGGAATGGGAAAGACCCACCATGATTCGAAGAATTTGTGAAAAGCTGAAACAAAAGCAAAGAGAACTTAACTGCAAATTTTAACGTAGCCAAAGCTTCTCAGACAACCAAAAACTGAGTGATGCCAAAATCAGTGTAAGGAGGGCTATGCATAAAGCAGTCAGTGAATTCAGAATTAAAATTTTATGTATTGATTTGGAAAAAATGCTAAGAAGTTTTGGTCCGATATTAAATCAGTAAAAAAATTTAAGCCATATGTCCAGGCTCCCCCTGCGAGTCCAGGGGTTAGAATAGGCCCAAGGTTTTCCTGCCTATCTTAAGAGGCGACTAAAAGGAGTCTCACACATTTTAGCCTTTATGTGATGGTCCCCTGTCGGGTTTGACCTCAATTTTTCCAAATTTTCCCGAAGAGCGAGACAATTGGGGGAGGGTGCCTTACATGGTGCAATGTGTCCATCATGCGCTGAGACCTCTCGCATCCTTCGTCGACATGGATCTGCACTTTTGCTCATTCTCCAGCTGTTGGGTGAAGTCATCCTCCTGGGTGTGTTTTTCTCCATCCGCTGTGCGGTATCATTTTCTGTGCTGACAATGATATTGACTTGTTTGCTTGGTTGCACCTGATATCCAGCAGAGTAGCCAGTCCATTGTGGTGGGGCCACTGTGTACCCTGTTGGTTGTAGCCCCCTGACCACACAGGGATCGCTCTGCTGATGCCTGCGCCGTTAACTCCCCATGTATGCCAAGGGGTAGATGCCCGTCACCCTGAGGCGTCAGGACTCCCAGCAATGGCCATCCTGCCAGGTGGCCTTTGCTGCGGCTGGTTGGCGCTCGTGGGGAGGGCCCTGGTCAGAGTGGGTGGCATCAGGGCGAATGACATGCGATGAAGCATAACACGTCATCACTAGTTGGTGATCACACACCAGCAGCCTCTAAGTGTTCCAAGTCTCAGTACAATGCAAGGAAGTGTGACCCTAAATCATTCACCTCCCTGGCCACACCATGGGAGGAACGGTATGTATGAGAGCTTATGGGGCTCCTTTGCTTCAATGAAACCTCAATTTTTTGTTGAGCATTTAGAGGACAAGTTTGGGGAGATGGAGGGCTTGTCCAAAATGCGGTCAGGGTCAGTCTTGATAAAAACAGGATCCTCTGCCCAGTCATGGGCATTACTCGCTTGTGACACATTGGGGGATGTCTCTATTACCATCACGCCACATAAGAGCTTAAATAGGGTTCAGGACATTATATTCCACAGGGACCTTCTTTTGCAGTTTGACAATGAGCTGCATGCTGACTTTGAGTGCCGAGGTGCTCATTTCGTCCAGCGCGTCCATAGGGTTTCAAGGGATAATCAGGTTGCCACTGGTGCCTTCATCTTGGCCTTCAAGGGTGACACTTTGCCCAAGATGGTCAAGCTGGTGATCTACCACTGTGATGTCAAGCCATATATCCTTCCCCCGAAGCGGTGCTTTAAGTGCTGAAAGTTCGGCCATATGTCGTCACGCTGTACTTCCAGCATCACATGTCAAGATTGTGGATGTCGTTTTCATCCCCATACTCCATGTGCCCTGCCTCCCATCTGTGTAAGCTACAGAGAGCATCATTCCCCTTGCTCACCAGACTGCAGGATTTTACAGCAAGAAAGGAAAATCATGGAATATAAGACCCTGGACCGACAGATCTACACTGAGGCTAAGAGGAAATTTTAGCGCCTCCATCTTGTGGCTATGACCTCCTCTTATGCTGCGACTACGGGAACAGTTGTAGCCCCATCAGTTCCACAAATTCGAGTTGGCTCTTAGAGCCAGTAGACTGCACCTGCCCCCATGATGGTGGGGGGGCACTTCTCTCCCTGTTGCTCCTGCACCACCTACCTCGGGAGCACTGCCTCCACAACCATTGGGGTCACCAGTCCCCACTTCTCAGCTGGAGAAGTGTAAGTCTTCTTCGGCTCCTCTCGCTAAGAAGGGGTCCCTTGAGTCACTCCCTTCCCAGGTTTCTGCTAGTGGGAAAGATGACACCCACCAGTCGCTGAAGAACCCAAAAGTGGCTGGTCGTAGGGCTTCACGATCATCCTCAGACCCTGAGAGTGAATCAGTGAAGCCCTCCCAGCCAGCGAAACCCAAGGAGCAGCGAGAGAAACTCAAAAAGTAGACACCAAAGGCCAAGGTAATTGCGGTAGCACCCACAACACCGCTACCTACAAGCTCTGCGTCTGAGGATGGGGTGGAGATTCAGGCGTCTGCTGAGGACCTAGATCTCGCCGGACCCTCAGACACAATGGATATAGACTGCTCAGGAAATAAGTAGGTGCCTCATTGAATGTTACGTGCCTTCCCAGCCTCATGATCACATTATCGTCCAGTGGAATTGCAACGGTTTTTCCACCACCTGGATTAGCTACGGTAATTGTTAAGCTTTAAACCTACTTTCTGCATTGCCCTCTAGGAAACTTGCTTCCTGATGGTGCGGACCCCTGCCCTTCGTGGTTACAGGGGGTGTTACAAGAACCATAGGGAATACAATAGTGTGTCAGGTGGAGTTCGCGTTTATGTCCTAAACTCAGTCTGTAGTGAAACTCTGCCCCTTCAAACCCCTCTTGAAGCTGTGGCTGTCAGAGTAAGGATAACACAGGAAATAACTGTCTGCAATGTATATCTTCCTCCAGATGATGCAGTATCACTGAATGTATTAACTGCACTGATTGATCAACTCCCTAAACCTTTCCTACTTTTGGGAGATTGTAACGCCTGTAACCCCTTGTGGGGTTGCACTGTGCTTACTGGTTGAGGCAGAGATGATGAAACTTTACTGTCTCAGTTCGACCTCTGCCTCTCAAATAGTGGGGCCGCTACACATTTCAGTGTGGCTTGTGGTACCTTCTCAGCCATTGATTTACCAATTTGCAGCCCAGGACTTCTCCCATGTATCCACTGGAGAGCAAATGACGACCTGTGTGGTAGTGACCAATTCCCCATCTTCCTGTCATTCCCCCGGCCTCATGCTCACAGACACCTACCCAGATGGGCTTTCAACAAGGCAGACTGGGAAGCCTTCATCTCTGCTGTCACCATTGAATCTCCCCCACATGGTGCCATCGATGTTGTGGTTGAGCAGGTAACTACTACAAGCGTTTCTGTGACAGAAAATACAATCCCTTGTTCCTTGGGGTGCCCCCAGTGAAAGTCGGTACCTTGGTGGTCGCCGGAAGTCGCTGAGGCAATTAAAGAGTGTCGGCGAGCTTTACAGCGACATAAGCGGGACTGTTCCCTAGAGCACCTAATAGCCTTTAAACGGCTCCATGCACTCATTTGCCAGCTTATCAGCAGGTGGAAACAGGAGTGTTGAGAGAGGTATGTCTCGACCAGTGGGTGCCATACGTCACCTTCCCAAGTCTGGATGAAGATTAGTTTTTGGGTACCAGATCCCAGCAGCTGTCCCTGGTGTTACCAACGATGGCATGTTATCTACCGACGCAAACACGATTGATGAACACTTCGCCTAGTACTATGCTCGAGCCTCTGCTTCAGAGAATAACCCCCAGCCTTTCACATTCTCAAATGGCGAATGGAAGGAAAAGTCCTCTCGTTCACTACACACCACAGTGAACCCTAAATGCCCAATTTACAGAATAGGAGCTTGTCAATGCCCTTGCACGTTGCCCTGACACATCTCCTGGGCCAGATTGGATCCACAGTCAGGTGCCTAAACATCTCTCATCTGACTAAAAGCAACATCTCCTCGTCATCTTCAACTGGATCTGGTGTGATGGCGTCTTTCCATCACAGTGGTGGGAAAGCACCATCATACTAGTGCTCAAACCTGGCAAAAACCTGATTAATGTGGATAGCTATCAGCCCATCAGCCTCACCAACTTTCTTTGTAACCTGCTAGAACGTATAGTGTGTCGGCAGTTAGGTTGTGTCCTGGAGTCACGTGACCTATTGGCTCCATA
This sequence comes from Schistocerca cancellata, assembly GCF_023864275.1. Taxonomy (NCBI): domain Eukaryota; kingdom Metazoa; phylum Arthropoda; class Insecta; order Orthoptera; family Acrididae; genus Schistocerca; species Schistocerca cancellata. Next base: position 697,914,519 of record NC_064627.1, on the reverse strand, counting down.
CCAGGGCGGCTTCCGCCAGGGTCGCTCTACTACTGACAATCGTGTGTCCCTCGAGTCTGCCATCCGAACAGCCTTTTCCAGACACCATCACCTTGTTGCCGTCTTTTTTGATTTACTAAACGTGTATGACACCACCTGGCGACATAATATCCTAGGACTGGTTTTCGACGCCCAATTGACTTGGCTTCCTCACCTTCGTCAGCTTAAATGGAAGTGCTTGCAGCACCTCAATTCCCTTCGCCGCCTGAGCAATACCAACTGGGGTGCAGAACGCTCTACGCTGCTGCAGCTCTACAGAACCCTTGTTCAATCCTGCCTGTACTATGGGAGTGTGGTTTATGGTTCGGTGGAGCCCTCAGTGTTGTGTTTACTCGACACAGACCACCACTGTGGCGTTGAACAAGCGACGGAGCTTTTAGGATGAGTCTGGTGTCCAGCACCCAGGTGGAGGCTGGTGTCCCTCCATTGAAGATTAGGCGTGCACAACTGCTCGCCAGTTACGTTGCACATGTTTGTAGTTCTCCTGCGCATCCGAATTACTCCTTTTCCCACCCACGGCGGTTCATCTCTCGCATCAGTGGCCCAGGTCAGGGCTTACAATTGCAGTTTGTGTCCAATCCCTTCTATCTGAACTGCAGTCATTGCCTTTTCTATCTATACTTGAGGTCCATTCATGTACACCTCCATGGTGTACATCCAGGCCGCAGCTTCGCCTGGACCTATCACATCGTCTTAAGGACTCAGTTAACCCCGCAGCGCTTTGCTGCCACTTCCTGTTGATTCTTGATATGTACCGAGGCCATGAAGTGGTTTATACCGATAGCTCGATGGCTGATGGTCACGTCGGCTTCACGTATGTCCATGGAGGACATATTGAACAGCATTCTTTGACCAATGGCACTGCAGAGCTGGTGGCTATATCTCATGCTCTTGAGCACATTCGTTCATGACCTGGGGAGTCGTTTCTTCTGTGTACTGAGTACTGAGTATCCTACAAGCTATCAACCAGTGCTACCCTCGACATCCTTTGGTAAGGACCATCAATGCCCTGGAACGGTCCAGTCGTTCAGTGGTCTTTGTCTGACCCCAGGTCATGGTGGAATCCCAGGCAACGAACTTGCCGACAGGCTGGCCAAACAGGCTACACAGAAACCGCTTATGGAGATCGGCTTCTCTAGACGTGACCTGCGTTCTGTCTTACGCTGCAGAGTTTTTAGGATTTGGGAGGCGGAATGGCATAACAGTATGCACAACAAACTGTGTGTCATTAAGCAGACTACGAATGTCTGGAAGTCTCCCATGCAGGCCTCTCGCGGAGAATCAGTTGTTCTCTGCCGGCTCAGCATTAGGCATCTGTGGCTAACGCATGGTTACCTCCTCTGTCACGAGGACCCACCTCAGTGTCACTGTGGCTCACAAACGATGGTCGTCCATCTCTTGCTGGACTGCCCACTTTTAGCCCCTCTGTGGCGGACTTTTAACTTTCCCAGCACCCCACCTTTGGTATTGGGCGACAATGCCTCAACAGCAGCTTTAGTTTTACATTCTATTCGTGAGGGTGGGTTTTATCATTTGATCTAAGTTTTCACACATGTCCTTTGTCCCTCTATGTCCTCCACCCTAATACTTTTAGGGTGGAGGGGGGGGGGGGGGGTTGCTTTGGGGAGGAGACCAAACTGTGAGGTCATCAGTCTCAACAGATTATGGAAGGATGGGGAAGAAAGTCGGCTGCGCCCTTTCAGAGGAACCATCCTGGCATTTGCCCGAAACAATTTAGGAAAATCACGAAAACCTAAATCAGGATGGCCAGATGCAGGATTGAACCATCATCCTCCCGAATGCAAGTCCAGTGTGCTAACCACTGCTCCTCCTCGCTTGGTTTAGGGTGGAGGTTTTAATGTGTTGCAGAGTGCCTGGCTTCTCCTTTTTATACCCGTAGTCAGCCAGCCACTGTAATCTGCATTCCTGTTTTACTCTTGCATCTCTTTGTTGTTTTCTTGTCCTCTTTTGTTCCTTTTAGTGTTTGTTACCATTCCTTCATTCTTGTGGTTTTACCTTTCTTTCCCTTTTGTGTTGTATGTCTCGTTTGTTTTGTTCTCCCCCTTATGGCATTGTTTTATTCGGAACAAGGGACTGATGACCAAGCAGTTTGGTCCCTTTCCCCCTCTTTTAAACCAACCAATCTGTCCAGGCATTCTGTGATCATAATGGTGTCAAAATGGAGGATGACAGAGAGAAGGTGGAAATACATTTTTTACTGTAGAAGATTGCATTCTGGTGCCTCATTTAAACAGTCACTTGAAAGTCAGAATGACCGATAGTGAAAACAGAGGAAAGGCCATTGAACCTGACAGCATGCTAGTATGATTCTACATAGAATATATGAAAGCACTGTATAGTTGGTAGCTGGAGAAGCACATTTCTAGTGATTGGAAAAAAGTGCTGGTCATTCCCATTTTCAAGAAGGGTTGTCAAACTGGTGCATATATTTATGGGCCTATATCATTGATGTTGGGTTGTTGTAGAATTTTAGAACATGTTTAATGCTCACATGTTATGACATTTCTAGAGACTGAAAATCTCCACTGTTGGAATCAACATGGATTCTGAAAACAGCAATTGTGTAAATCACTTCGAGACCCAGAAAGCAGTAGGCACTGTCATGCAGATTGATGATGTGTTTCTTGACTTCCAGAAGGCATTCAATACAGTTCCACTCTGCCACCTAATGAAAGAAATATGTGGACTGTCTGACCAGCTGTGTGATTGGATTGAAAAATTTCTTGGAAACAGAACACAGCATGTTGTTCTCAATAGAGAGGAATCTTCAGATGCAAAAGTAAATTTGAATATACCATGAGGGAATGTTATAGGGCCATTACTTTGTAACAAAGTGAGCAAGAGAATCCAAGGAAGAGCAACACATTTCAAATTATTTAGTGCCAGTCTGTCACAAAGATGCTTAGTAACTCAATTGGCAGGCTCTGCAAGAGAGGTGTTCAGCATCACATTGTGGTTTACTGTTAAAGTTTCAAGAGCATATGCTCCCAGAAGAGTCAACAAATATATTGATTCTTTCCGTATATATCTTGCCAAAGGACCATATAGGTAAAATGAGAGATCCAAGCTCACACAGAGACTTACCAGTAATCATTCTTCCTGAGAACATAGAACAGAAAAGGGGAAAGTAACAGATATGCACAAAGTACCCTCCTCAACACACCATATGTGGCTTGTATAGTTTAGATGTAGACTCAGGTGGTTGCTGTTAACACAGAATATCTGTTTGTGCAATATTGGGTTCCATTGTTCTGAAGTTACGAAGTGCCATCAACTACCTAACTCTCGTGGTTTCCATTTCACGGCTAGGAAGAGTAATCCCAAGGCTCTGTGCATTGAAGACAAATCAAACAAGTAACATTTTGGTATAAATTCTAGAATAAAGTACCGATAAACGAACATTTTACCTTCAATCTATCTGTGTTTGCAGTAAAAATTAAATTTTTCGGTGTTGTGTAGGGTGAAGTATTCACTTGCATTCCTATAATTATTCTACAATACCTACAGAAAGCATATAAACCAAATGTTTCTTATATTATTTATATTTTATGCTTGTGAACCATTTCTCTGCAAGATGTCCACATCCCAATCTACAAAATAAAGATTATATGTTATTATATTGTCAATGTCATGCTACAATTTCATGCTAAATGACAAAGACTTGATCTGACATACACAAGATAAGAAATTTCACATTCCCATACCCCTATCTATCTCTCTATCTATCTCTTTATCTCTACTCTGTGTCCATCTATCTTTCTTTTTCCTTTCACAGGATATGTGCATGGCTGTTGTACACAATCAGTTATGTACTGAGTCACAGTGTTAGGTAGTTTGGAGGGGAAGAAAAAAAAAAAAAAGACAAGTTTGAGGCACCATATGAACAGCTGTCAGTCAGACCCAAGCAGTTTGAGTATGAGGAACCACTGGTCAGATGGTGCCTTCACTCTGTACATACATGTGATTGTGGAAATGCTGCTTTAACAAAGCTAATGTAAATATCACATTTTTTGTTGCTGCACTGGCCTCGTAGTAACATTGGAGAAGGGCGGAGAACATTAGAGAACTCACTGAAAGACTTTTATTGTCATTTCATTTAAATTAATGAATATAATATTCATATAAGACAAAATTGCATAATGAAAGTTACTGTTTTTTGTCCTTTGTAGGTTTTTAAATAGTAAATTTGCTTTTTCCTAAAATATTTGCTTCTCTTTTATTGTGATGTAACTTATTGTTATAGAATAGTAAATAATGTGTAATCCTGTCATTGTTTTACCTGAATGTTCTCCAGGTGAATTCGTCATTGGACGTGTAATTAAAGCAATGAATGCTAACTGGCATCCTCGATGTTTCCGTTGTGAGATGTGTGACAAAGAATTGGCAGACCTAGGCTTTATACGCAATCAGGGACGTGCTCTCTGCCACGAATGTAATGCTAAAGCCAAAGCAGTTGGATTGGGAAAATATGTATGCCACAAATGCCAGTAAGTTTCTTAATCATGTTTTTATTAGAAAACAGTGTGTGGTTTATGATGGCTGCCTGGAAAGTAACCTCCATTGAGGTAAAAATAAAATTCCACAATAATTAAAGCATTAATGCAAATGTTCATCTTAAAACTACACATTATTATTATTTCTCTACATGATCACCATTCAGATTTAATCATGTGTGATATTTCTTAGTGCATTTACAAATTTCCTCTGCATAAATTTCTGTCACCTGGGATTGTAATCACTCCATGACAGTATTTGGAAGTTCCTTGTTGGAGTCAGAACTTTGAGAACTAGTCTCTTCCTTACGTGCATGAAGAGGTGGAAATCACTGGGAGACAGGTATATGCTGCAGAGTGACAATAGATGAACTTACAGCTGGCAGTACTGTTTTCAGCTTTCAACTGCCGAGCGTAAACAGCTTCAGGTGAAAAAAGTAGTTGTCTATTAAGCTGCAATAATGCTGAAACATTGCCAAGGAGATGTATATAAAATTGTGTTCTTTGGTTGGTTGAGGTATGTGTGCAGTAAAGTTGCACCAATTGTAGAGTCCCTTTCACCAACTCTACCATAGGATTATTGTGGAAAGCACAACACTAATATTCAAGAGGCAGTGTCACTTGTTTTGAATGACACTGTTGATCCATTGTGGACGTGAAAAATTTAACAAAGAAATTCATCAAACAGCCGTGCAAATTGAAAAGTTATTTCATTTCATTTTTGCTACCAGTTTCAGCAAAAATATGCTGATATTGGTAGCAAGATTAAAATAAAATAACTTTTCAATTTGCACGGCTGTTTGATGAATTTCTTTGTTCTTTTTTGCTACCAATTTCAGCCCTACCCCCATGAACCATGGCCCTTGCCGTTGGTGGGGAGGCTTGCGTGCCTCAGCGATACAGATAGCCGTACCATAGGTGCAACCACAACGGAGGGGTATCTGTTGAGAGGCCAGACAAATGTGTGGTTCCTGAAGAGGGGCAGCAGCCTTCTCAGTAGTTGCAGGGGCAACAGTCTGGATGATTGACTGATCTGGCCTTGTAACACTAACCAAAACGGCCTTGCTGTGCTGGTACTGCGAACAGCTGAAAGCAAGGGGAAACTACGGCCGTAATTTTTCCCGAGGGCATGCAGCTTTTCTGTATGGTTAAATGATGATGGTATCCTCTTGGGTAAAACATTCCGGAGGTAAAATAGTCCCCCATTCGGATCTCTGGGTGGGGAATACTCGAGAGGATGTCGTTATCAGGAGAATGTTGTTGTTGTTGTTGTTGTTGTCTTCAGTCCTGAGACTGGTTTGATGCAACTCTCCATGCTACTCTATCCTGTGCAAGCTTCTTCATCTCCCAGTACCTACTGCAACCTACATCCTTCTGAATCTGCTTAGTGTATTCATCTCTTGGTCTCCCCCTATGATTTTTACCCTCCAATCTGCCTTCCAATCCTAAATTGGTGATCCCTTGATGCCTCAGAACATGTCCTACCAACCGATCCCTTCTTCTGGTCAAGTTGTGCCACAAACTTCTCTTCTCCCCAATCCTATTCAATACTTCCTCATTAGTTATGTGATCTACCCATCTAATCTTCAGCATTCTTCTGTAGCACCACATTTCAAAAGCTTCTATTCTCTTCTTGTCCAAACTATTTACCGTCCATGTTTCACTTCCATACATGGCTACACTCCATACAAATACTTTCAGAAATGACTTCCTGACACTTAAATCTATACTCGATGTAAACAAATTTCTCTTCTTCAGAAATGCTTTCCTTGCCATTGCCAGTCTACATTTTATATCCTCTCTACTTCGACCATCATCAGTTATTTTGCTCCCCAAATAGCAAAACTCCTTTACTACTTTAAGTGTCTCATTTCCTAATCTAATACCCTCAGCATCACCCGACTTGATTCGACTACATTCCATTATCCTCATTTTGCTTTTGTTGATGTTCATCTTATATCCTCCCTTCAAGACACCATCCATTCCGTTCAACTGCTCTTCCAAGTCCTTTGCTGTCTCTGACAGAATACAATGTCATCGGCGAACCTCAAAGTTTTTATTTCTTCTCCATGGATTTTAATACCTACTCCAAATTTTTCTTTTGTTTCCTTTACTGCTTGCTCAATATACAGATTGAATAACATTGGGGAGAGGCTACAACCCTGTCTCACTCCCTTCCCAACCACTGGTTCCCTCTTATGCACCTCGACTCTTATAACAGCCATCTGGTTTCTGTACAAATCGTAAATAGCCTTTCGCTCCCTGTATTTTACCCCTGCCACCATTAGAATTTGAAAGAGAGTATTCCAGTCAACATTGTCAAAAGCTTTCTCTAAGTCTACAAATGCTAGAAACGTAGGTTTGCCTTTCCTTAATCTTTCTTCTAAGATAAGTCGTAAGGCCAGTATTGCCTCACGTGTTCCAGTATTTCTACGGAATCCAAACTGATCTTCCCCGAGGTCGGCTTCTACTAGTTTTTCCATTCGTCTGTAAAGAATTCGTGTTAGTATTTTGCAGCTGTGGCTTATTAAACTGATTGTTCGGTAATTTTCACATCTGTCAACACCTGCTTTCTTTGGGATTGGAATGATTATATTCTTCTTGAAGTCTGAGGGTATTTCGCCTGTTTCATACATCTTGCTCACCAGGTGGTAGAGTTTTGTCAGGACTGGCTCTCCCAAGGCCGTCAGTAGTTCTACTGGAATGTTGTCTACTCCGGGGGCCTTGTTTCGACTCCGGTCTTTCAGTGCTCTGTCAAACTCTTCACGCAGTATCGTATCTCCCATTTCATCTTCATCTACATCCTCTTCCATTTCCAAAATATTGTCCTCAAGTACATCGCCCTTGTATAGACCCTCTATATACTCCTTCCACCTTTCTGCTTTCCCTTCTTTGCTTAGAACTGGGTTTCCATTTGAGCTCTTGATGTTCATACAAGTGGTTCTCTTATCTCCAAAGGTCTCTTTAATTTTCCTGTAGGCAGTATCTATCTTACCCCTAGTGAGATAAGCCTCTACATCCTTACATTTGTCCTCTAGCCATCCCTGCTTAGCCAGTTTTCTTTCTCCTGATAATGACATCCTCTTGAGTAGTCCCCGCCCGGAGATCCGAATGGGGGACTATTTTACCTCCGGAATATTTTACGCAAGAGGACGCCATCATCATTTAATCATACAGTAAAGCTGCATGCCCTCGGGAAAAATTATGGCCGTAGTTTCCCCTTGCTTTCAGCCGCTCGCAGTACCAGCACAGCAAGGCCGTTTTGGTTATTGTTACAAGGCCAGATCAGTCAATCATCCAGACTGTTGCCCCTGCAACTACTGAAAAGGCTGCTGCCCCTCTTCAGGAACCACACGTTTGTCTGGCCTCTCAACAGATACCCCTCCGTTGTGGTTGTACCTACGGTACGGCTATCTGTATCGCTGAGGCATGCAAGCCTCCCCACCAACGGCAAGGTCCATGGTTCATGGGGGGGTATCAGGAGAAAGAAAACTGAAATTCTACGGATCGGAGCGTGGAATGTCAGATCACTTAATCGGGCAGGTAGGTTAGAAAATTTAAAAAGGGAAATGGATAGGTTAAAGTTACATATAGTGGGAATTAGTGAAGTTCGGTGGCAGGAGGAACAAGACTTTTGGTCAGGTGACTACAGTGTTATAAACACAAAATCAAATAGGGGTAATGCAGGAGTAGGTTTAATAATGAATAGGAAAATAGGAATGCAGGTAAGCTACTACAAACAGCATAGTGAATGCATTATTGTGGCCAAGATAGATACGAAGCCCATGCCTACCACAGTAGTACAAGTTTATATGCCAACTAGCTCTGCAGATGACGAAGAAATTGAAGAAATGTATGATGAAATAAAAGAAATTATTCAGATAGTGAAGGGAGATGAAAATTTAATAGTCATGGGTGACTGGAATTTGTCAGTAGGAATATGGAGAGAAGGAAACATAGTAGGTGAACATGAATTGGGGGTAAGAAACGAAAGAGGAAGCCGCCTGGTAGAATTTTGCACAGAGCACAACCTAATCATAGCTAACACTTGGTTCAAGAATCATAAAAGAAGATTGTATACATGGAAGAAGCCTGGAGATACTGACAGGTTTCAGATAGATTATATAATGGTAAGACAGAGATTTAGGAACCAGGTTTTAAATTGTAAGACATTTCCAGGTGCAGATGTGGACTCTGACCACAATCTATATGTTATGAACTGTAGATTAAAACTGAAGAAACTGGAAAAAGCTGGGAATTTAAGGAGATGGGACCTGGATAAACTGACTAAACCAGAGGTTGTACAGAGTTTCAGGGAGAGCATAAGGGAACAATTGACAGGACTGGGGGAAAGAAATACAGTAGAAGAAGAATGGGTAGCTTTGAGAGATGAAGTGGTGAAGGCAGCAGAGGATCAAGTAGGTAATAAGACGAGGGCTAGTAGCAATCCTTGCATAACAGAAGAGATATTGAATTTAATTGATGAAAGGAGAAAATATAAGAATGCAGTAAATGAAGCAGGCAAAAAGGAATACAAAAGTCTCAAAAATGAGAACGACAGGAAGTGCAAAATGGCTAAGCAAGGATGGCTAGAGGACAAATGTAGGGATGTAGAGGCACATACCACTAGGGTTAAGATAGATACTGCCAACAGGAAAATTAAGGAGACCTTTGGAGAAAAGAGAACCACTTGCATGAATATCAAGAGCTCAGATGGAAACCCAGTTCTAAGCAAAGAAGGGAAAGCACAAAGGTGGAAGGAGTATATAGAGGGTCTATACAAGGGTGATGTTCTTGAGGACAATATTATGGAAATGGAAGAGAATGTAGATGAAGATGAAATGGGAGATATGATACTGTATAAAGAGTTTGACAGAGCACTGAAAGACCTGAGTCGCAACAAAGCTCCGGGAGTAGACAACATTTCATTAGAACTACTGACAGCCTTGGGAGAGCCAGTCCTGACAAAACTCTACCATCTGGTGAGCAAGAAGTATGAGACAGCCGAAATACCCTCAGGCTTCAAGAAAAATATAATAATTCCAATCCCAAAGAAAGCAGGTGTTGACAGATGTGAAAATTACCGAACTATCAGTTTAATAAGTCACAGCTGCAAAATACTAACACAAATTCTTTACAGACGAATGGAAAAACTAGTAGAAGTTGGCCTCGGGGAAGATCAGTTTGGATTCCGTAGAAATATTGGAACACGTGAGGCAATACTGACCCTACGACTTATCTTAGAAGCTAGATTAAGGAGAGGCAAACCTACGTTCCTAGCATTTGTAGACTTAGAGAAAGCTTTTGACAATCTTGACTGGAATACTCTCTTTCAAATTCTGAAGGTGGCAGGGGTTAAATACAGGGAGCGAAAGGCTATTTACAATTTGTACTGAAACTAGACGGCAGTTATAAGAGAAGAGGAGCATGAAAGGGAACCAGTGGTTGGGAAGGGAGTGGGACAGGGTTGTAGCCTATCCCCGATGTTGTTCAATCTGTATATTGAGCAAGTAGTAAAGGAAACAAAAGAAAAATTCGGAGTAGGTATTAAAATCCATGGAGAGGATATAAAAACTTTAAGGTTCGCCGATGACATTGTAATTCTGTCAGAGACAACAAAGGACTTGGAAGAGCAGTTGAACGGAATGGATAGTGTCTTGAAAGGAGGATATAAGATGAACATCAACAAAAGCAAAACAAGGATAATGGAATGTAGTCGAATTAAGTCGGGTGATGCTGAGGGAATGAAATTAGGAAATGAGATGCTTAAAGTAGTAAAGGAGTTCTGCTATTTGGGGAGCAAAATAACTGATGATGGTCGAAGTAGAGAGGATATAAAATGTAGACTGGCAATGGCAAGGGAAGCATTTCTGAAGAAGAGAAATTTGTTAACATCGAGTATAGGTTTAAGTGTCATGAAGTCGTTTCTGAAAGTATTTGTATGGAGTGTAGCCACGTATGGAAGTGAAACATGGACGATAAATAGTTTGGACAAGAAGAGAATAGAAGCTTTCGAAATGTGGTGCTACAGAAGAATGCTGAAGATTAGATGGGTAGATCACATAACTAATGGTGAAGTATTCTAAATGTTTTCTAAATGTCTCACAATAGGTTTCAGAATAGATTGCTGTTTTACTTTTTATAATACCAACAAACAGGATTTCTTAAACATCCTAGAAGGGGGAGGAGTCATACTATACATGGCTGACAAAGTTTGGTAAGATTTGTCAGGCAAGGTGGTCTCGCACATCATTGATAGCTGTTTTGTATCTACACTAGCACATGAAACCCATTTCTTATGACTGATTATGATCCTGTTCAATAGATCTTTTCATTCCATGTTGTAATGAAACACTGAAGTCCAGAGAAGCCGTTATCTATAATGTTTTGAACAGTTTTGGAACCTGAAAGGTTCTCCCACTGTTAAGTCAAGACCTCATGCAAAACAATCCAATAAATTTGCAGCAATTTGTCTCATAGTTGAGATATACATATAATAAAATACCAGTTTTCCATAGCTGACTACAAACGAATGGCCACTTCTTACGTCAGCATGAACATCCATGTTTTCACTCTGAAGAAAATGACACCATTGATGTACAACACCTTTCCTCATCACATGTGAGCCATATACACTACAGATTTTGTGACGAATGTCAACCGTTTTGAAATTTTTTGTCACTAAAAACTGTGTTACAGAACATGATTTTCACTTGCAGCATTTACTTTGAGCAGCAACTGTAGGCGAGTAAGAATCATTGTGGCTTTGTTGCTCTTGCAGCTCTAAGCAAAGTGACCTACTGTATGAATCATTATAATTATTTTTCTGCCCTCCGAATAGTTCCCGTGCAAATGTGAAAACAAAGATTACTCTCCAGATATCCTCATACTAATGTCTACAGAGCATTTTTGCAGAAAAGTGTACAAATGTTTTCCTCTGGAGGCATTAAACGAAATATGTACTAGCTTTCTGTGTTTGAGAGAAAGGTATCACACTTCTCCTGTCCATAATTCCGCAAATTTCGTACACTTTATATTGACACTTCTGCCTGTGTACAGGTTTCATATGTTATCACATATTAGGTGGTGATAAAAAAGTGTGGATTGTTCTACATCTGCATGTAATGTCATCCTCTTACCCCCGTGTGACCAAATTTGTTCTGCACCTTGAGACTCCTGTTCTCACTATATTAAGAGTTCTACAAGTCATGTAGCGTAGGTTGTAATTGCAACTAATTTCTTCCCCTGTAGTAAAACCCTCTTACGTAGGAGCTCTTTCGTGCCACAGAAAATTATGTCTGACATCTGACTTGACATTTACTTGTAGTGTTCACTGCAAAAAACTTTTCCTGAACTTAATGTGACGTGTTGCAGGTATAATTGTACAGTAAGTGTTTTTGGTTTCCAATCTGTTTCTTGCATTCTATTTTCACATCACTCTGTGTCTTTTGGGTAGGGTCCAGTGCAGGCCAGGGGTTAGATCTTTGGGACTGTGGTTGGTCTGAGGCACCCCGTAAGTAAATGGACAGACTCATTTAAGGCCACATCTGCATGCCTGGTGTGAACTGACACTCCCCACACTGGTGCTTCATCTTCTCCTACAGAAAAACAGTCCCATAGCAATTGATTGGAGAGCCTGGAGATTGTCAGCTTCCTCAGTGTACTGTTTCTCTTGCAGATTTTGCCTTTCAAACCCATACAGTGTGCTCTAAAACATGGGAGTGCTATCCAGAGTGATTCTCAAATATTTTTGGGTGTCACAGTGCTGAATTTCCAATCCTATCCAGTAATATTAATTTTGCTTCTAGCATCTCTGTTTCTTAAGTGGAAAGAACTTACACAACTGTTTCTTGGATTTGGCTTAAGATGGTTCAGATTGTAATACTCTTTGAACTTTTCAAGCACTTTGCTTATTTTAGCTTTGACTTCATCAAAGGTCCTTCCTCGGACTGTCAACTATGCTAGCCACCTTACATTTGGAAGATCTGGCTGATCACATATAGGTGTCGTAAAGAATCGGGGACAACACACTGCCTTGAAATAATCTTTTGTTCTAGTTTCTTTAGTGTGTCTTCTTACATTTCAGCATAACATAGAATTTTCTGTTGTTGAGTATAGCTCTGTCGAACAAACTCTTTATTATGGGTCTCACATCTGTTTTATGAAAGGCATTTGGATTTAGAAATAAAGTAACAGTTGCTGTTGTACTGTGTCTTTCTATTTTATTTTCTATGACAAACAAACCAAAGCTATTATGCCAGTCAGTCATTCCTTTCGCCATTCCTCCCATGCAATTGAGAGGAAGTTCAACATTAACTAACACTTTATGAACAAGCCTGAACATGTGTTTTGAGAGTCATCAGTAAACAAGGATGTGGAAGCAACTGCAGAAGACTAGAAAATGTTACCAAAGTTTATGATAGAATTTTACCTTCAAGAAAATGGCAATCAAGCAAATAATTTTTGAAACACACCGGAAATATAATTGGAGGAAGTTGTGTGAGTGTGGTTTGGTTCATCCAGCAGTGCAGAAAATTAAACAATGAAATGAGCAAAGTTTTCCTATTACCGTAAAGTGGGGGCATTAAGAAATGTCTTGTCAACTTTAACAAGAACTTTAACACACAATCATAGCATAAGAATTTGAGCTGTTCTCTAGAGGACACAAGCACCCTTGCAAACATCTAATGGATTTTTTGTGGCATGATATTCTGACTGGAGTGAATGGTTATCATATAAGAGCATTGGGGCGAACATGGAAAAGACATGATGAAGGGAGGGGCAAAACTGATGATGACAGAGTGGGCTGGCTGTGATTTCCTTTGTCATTTACATTTCTGCCCATTGCTCAATACCTCTGCTGTTAACTGTCTTTGCTGATTTCATGTTTAGGGTCCCATACCTCAGTCCATAGAAACAGAACATTTATAGGATCACTTTGTTGTCCACCTGTCTGTCACTCTGTCCAACTGTTTAGAACATTTTCTGCCAGGATTGGTTAAACATACAAAGTTGAAATTTGTCACATACTAAAGTCTATGGTCCCTTGATGGTGTAAAAATCTTACACTTTAAAGTCAGTGCAATCAAAAGATGTGGCCATGTGTGTCACATATTTTGATACTTGCAAACCCACTCATCAGGACTTGTGGGGTACTTCTCATTGACCTAGAATCATGAAATTCTATCATTGACGTAGTATCGTGGAATTTTGCAAGAAGTTAAGTGTTAGAGAAAAAATAAAGAAAACAATCAAAAATCACTAATTTGTAATTATGTCATTAAAAAAATATTTATTTTGTAATTTGTTCTTTGTGTGTCTTATCTGTCTGTTAAGATCTCTTTTTCTCAGGAATTATTATAACAGCTGGACAATTACACAAAAAATTTAAATGTAAAGCTAAAGCATTCTTGAAAGTCTTAGAATTCCTGGGACCAATATTTTGCCAGTATTGATATCAATTAACAGGCAAAAATCATCAAGATTTTTGATTCCCGCAATGAGGGAATTATCTATGTATATAATTAAATTGGCACGGAAACCTCAGCGCGAGAGAGAGAGAGAGAGAGAGAGAGAGAGAGAGAGAGAGTGAGTCCTACTAGCTTGTGCCCCCCCCCCCCCCCTCTCTCTCTCTCTCTCTCTCTCTCTCTCTCTCTCTCTCTCTCTCACACACACACACACACACACACACACACACACACACACACACACACTTTTTATACCTGCACAAATGAGAGAGAGAGAGACTCTGTCTGAAAGCTAGTGTTTTCCCACAGTCTGCTTTTAAATGAGCATCTCTGCCAGTCATTGCCACTTATATGTGCTGAGTAGCAATCTATGCTAATTCATATTGTTATGCAGCTCTATATTTTCCATTGTTTGAGAGAAAACAATATGTCAGATATACAGTACGTATAGATCTCTTAACTTCACAAAAGTATGTTTGAAATCAAGTTAGTCCTGACACTTATGGCTATCCAGCATTGCAGTAGAGTGCTCAAATTATCTAGAGACCTTTCTAGTAGGAGTGAATTATGTCTAATGCTCTAAGGTAAATACTTATTGATTGGTGTTCTTTTTGTGCAATCCTAAAATTGATAACATTCCGCAGTAGTGTGCCCAGCACAACAATATATTCTTATGAGGCACTAACACTGTATTTTTCGCATATTGAAATTTACAGCAACACTGCTTGTTCAACTGCTTAAAAATTAAAACTAATAACTGCAATCATATTATGGCCATCCATGTGTTGGATTAATGCCTCTTTACAAATTAACTGAAATTTATTTCAGTATTTTTTACTTACTGTTTCTTTTCCTCCCTTGTATCATAGTGGTTTGATTGATGATAAACCTCTTCGTTTCCGTGGGGAAGTCTATCATCCATACCATTTCAACTGTGCCGCTTGTGGCACGGAACTTAATTCTGATGCACGGGAAGTGAGAAGTCGACCAGGATTTACTGCAAACGAAATGGTAAGTTCATAACAGCTTGGAAACAGAGCATAAATTGGGCAGGACTGTGCAATGATGCACTACATTTGTTAATGTGGTATTTTTTTTTTTTGTGAACTGTGTTATGTTTACAAATAAGATTTTATACATGCCTGCAAAATAAGTGTAATTCATTTTTCATTTCAAAATGGCTAGTAGAGGTAATTTACATCTTACTTCTGCAGACGTAATGTCTTGAGTAGATTAATTAAAAATGGGAGAGGATGCTATGGTATCTCTTATCTTTGTTACACATAGGTGACTATGGAAGCAAAGTTTAAATACTGTGGTAGAGTAATCAAAGGTGCAAAAAAGAGTAAAATCCATAGCCATGTGGAATATCACTGTAGGAAATCACTGATCATAAGGCCGTTGCAGCATCCCTGAATATGGAAGTTAATAGGAATATAAAAAAAGGGAGGAAGGTTTATCTGTTTAGCAAGAGTAATAGAAGGCAGATTTCAGACTACCTAACAGATCATAATGAAAATTTCTGTTCCGACACTGACAATGTTGAGTGTTTATGGAAAAAGTTCAAGGCAATCGTAAAATGCGTTTTAGACAGGTACGTGCCGAGTAAAACTGTGAGGGACGGGAAAAATCCACCGTGGTACAACAACAAAGTTAGGAAACTACTGCGAAAGCAAAGAGAGCTTCACTCCAAGTTTAAACGCAGCCAGAACCTCTCAGACAAACAGAAGCTAAACGATGTCAAAGTTAGTGTAAGGAGGGCTATGCGTGAAGCGTTCAGTGAATTCGAAAGTAAAATACTAGGTACCGACTTAACAGAAAATCCTAGGAAGTTCTGGTCTTACGTTAAATCAGTAAGTGGCTCGAAACATCATGTCCAGACACTCCGGGATGATGATGGCATTGAAACAGAGGATGACAAGCGTAAAGCTGAAATACTAAACACCTTTTTCCAAAGCTGTTTCACAGAGGAAGACCGCACTGCAGTTCCTTCTCTAAATCCTCGCACCAACGAAAAAATGGCTGACATCGAAATAAGTGTCCAAGGAATAGAAAAGCAACTGGAATCACTCAACAGAGGAAAGTCCACTGGACCTGACGGGATACCAATTCGATTCTACACCGAGTACGCGAAAGAACTTGCCCCCCTTCTAACAGCCATGTACCGCAAGTCTCTAGAGGAACAGAAGGTTCCAAATGATTGGAAAAGAGCACAGGTAGTCCCAGTCTTCAAGAAGGGTCGTCGAGCAGATGCTCAAAACTATAGACCTATATCTCTGACGTCGATCTGTTGTAGAATTTTAGAACATGTGTTTTGCTCGAGTATCATGTCGTTTTTGGAAACTCAGAATCTACTATGTAGGAATCAACATGGATTCCGGAAACAGCGATCGTGTGAAACCCAACTCGCTTTATTTGTTCATGAGACCCAGAAAATATTAGATACAGGCTCCCAGGTAGATGCTATTTTTCTTGACTTCCGGAAGGCGTTCGATACAGTTCCGCACTGTCGCCTGATAAACAAAGTAAGAGCCTACGGAATATCAGACCAGCTGTGTGGCTGGATTGAAGAGTTTTTAGCAAACAGAACACAGCATGTTGTTATCAGCGGAAAGACGTCTACAGACATTAAAGTAACCTCTGGCGTGCCACAGGGGAGTGTTATGGGACCATTGCTTTTCACAATATATATAAATGACCTAGTAGATAGTGTGGGAAGTTCCATGCGGCTTTTCGCGGATGATGCTGTAGTATACAGAGAAGTTGCAGCATTAGAAAATTGTAGCGAAATGCAGGAAGATCTGCAGCAGATAGGCACTTGGTGCAGGGAGTGGCAACTGACCCTTAACATAGACAAATGTAATGTATTGCGAATACATAGAAAGAAGGATCCTTTATTGTATGATTATATGATAGTGGAACAAACACTGGTAGCAGTTACTTCTGTAAAATATCTGGGAGTATGCGTGCGGAACGATTTGAAGTGGAATGATCATATAAAATTAATTGTTGGTAAGGCGGGTACTAGGTTGAGATTCATTGGGAGAGTCCTTAGAAAATGTAGTCCATCAACAAAGGAGGTGGCTTACAAAACACTCGTTCGACCTATACTTGAGTATTGATCATCAGTGTGGGATCCGTACCAGATCGGGTTGACGGAGGAGATAGAGAAGATCCAAAGGAGAGCGGCGCGTTTCGTCACAGGGTTATTTGGTAACCGTGATAGCGTTATGGAGATGTTTAACAAACTCAAGTGGCAGACTGCAAGAGAGGCGCTCTGCATCGCGGTGTAGCTTGCTCGCCAGGTTTCGAGAGGGTGCGTTTCTGGATGAGGTATCGAATATATTGCTTCCCCCTACTTATACCTCCCGAGGAGATCACGAATGTAAAATTAGAGAGATTAGAGCGCGCACAGAGGCTTTCAGACAGTCGTTCTTCCCGCGAACCATACGCGACTGGAACAGGAAAGGGAGATAATGACAGTGGCACGTAAAGTGCCCTCCGCCACACACCGTTGGGTGGCTTGCAGAGTATAAATGTAGATGTAGATGTAGATGAAGAATGCATAATCTTAAGAGACAGTCAAGAACTTGAATTTAGATGAGTATATAAATGACTATTACATGAACACTCCAACAAACCTAATCAAACAAAAACTCAGCAAATGAACTGTAGGGAAGATCAGTGTTGTTGATTTTGAATCTCAGAGACTTTCTGAGAGCAGTAAAATCACTGATAAGTAAAATGTTATCTGGCTTATATGTGTTATCATTTTCTATCCTAACTGAATGTACTAGTACAATTTCTAAACCTCTATCGCATTTTATAAATATAGTTTCGTAGAAGGTGTGTTAAAAAGACTGCTCTGAAAGTGAGTAGCTAAAGACTCATATTATAACTGTCAGCCTTCTCATACGATAGAAACTGTCATGAAAAACATAGTATCAATTTTTTTTGGAAAGTCTGAACCTTCTCCACTCATCGATACTGTAGTCATAGAATTTTGAAATGGTTTCTGTAAAGGTAGGAAAGCAGACAGAGCTATGATCCTGCTCATAGAAGAAATTTGTGAGTGGACTGGACCAGAGAAAAGCAGTA
This sequence comes from Schistocerca cancellata, assembly GCF_023864275.1. Classification (NCBI taxonomy): domain Eukaryota; kingdom Metazoa; phylum Arthropoda; class Insecta; order Orthoptera; family Acrididae; genus Schistocerca; species Schistocerca cancellata. Next base: position 697,896,401 of record NC_064627.1, on the reverse strand, counting down.
TTGGAATAAATTTTAATTTACCAAAAGCATATTATCCAATGCAGTGCAATATCATATTGGGTAAATTAATTAGTGTATTTTTCTTCCTCTACACTCTGCAAACCACTGTGAAATGCATATTGGAGGGAGCTCCCACTATACCACATATTATTAGGGCTGTTTCCCATTCCTTTCATGTATGGAGATTGGGGAGAGCGATTGCAGACTACGGGAGCAGAGCATTCCGATTTCTAACTTTGAAAGTTACTTACTGAAGTTTTGCAAGTAGGCTTTCCTGGAATAGTTAACATCTGTCTCCAAATCATCTCTCATTTAAGAATTTGCAGAATCTTTGTGACACTCTCCTATGAGACAAATAAATCTGTGACTGTTCTTCTTGCTCTTTTTGTACACAGTCAAAATTTCCCATTAACCCTGTATGTTATGGATTGCATGCGTCACAATATCCTAGGATGGGTTTCACAAGTGTTTTGTAAGCAACCTCCTTTGTACACTGAATGTGTTTTTCTAGTATCCAACCAGTGCACTGAATTCTGCAACCTGCTTCAGCTATGACTGACTGAGCCTACAAAAATTATTACACCCAGGCATTGGTCTGAGTTATCTGATCGTAATTGTAATTAATTGATATTGCAGTCATAGAACACTATTTTTTCGAACATTTAAAGCAAGTTGCTAATCGTATAAAGATATGATTGAATATTTGTAAAGATGCTTTTCAGGGGTTACTTCATTATGGGTAACTGCATCATCTGCTGAAAAATGTGAGGTTATTATTAAGATTGTCTGCCAGGTCATTAATATACAGTGTGAAAAGCAAGGGTCTCAACACACTTTCCTGAATGACGTCTGAAGTTAATTCCACATCTCTTGTTTATTCTCCATCTAAAATATATACTACTTCCTCCATGCCAAAAAATTCTCGTTTCGGTTGCAAATTTTGTTTAATTTCCCATATGATTATTCTCTCATTAAGAATTGTTCATGGTATTGCGTTAAATGCTTTTCAGAAGTCACAAATACTGCATCTCCCTGACCACCTTAGTTAATGACTTTCAGAACGTTGTGTGAGAAAAGCACGAATTGTGTTCCACAAGATCAGTATCTACAGAATCCATGCTGATGGGCATGAAGGAGGTCATTCTGTTCAAGGTAGCACATTACGTTTGGTCTCCAGATATGTTCTAAGATTTGAAAACAAACTTATCACAACTGTTACTCTTTTTACACATGTATGTGATTTGCACTTTCTTCCAACAACTAGGCACAGAATCAGATGGTTATCCTATTGGGCCCTGGTGTATTCTTCAGATTTATGGATTTCAACCGTTTCTTTAGAAGGTGGGAGTGGAGAGGAGAGGGGAGGTAGTAAATATAAGAATCACAGAATTAAATTCACTTCAAACAGCCAACCTCTTAATGGACATGCAATGAGACTGTGTTTGAGGACCATTCCTATTTCATATTTATGTTAATGACATCAGGGTCCTTGGTAATAGTGCACAAATTACATTTTTTGCTATAATGCACAAATAATTTTTTTTCCTGTAGTTCACAAATTACATTTTTTGTTGGAAGTCAGCATTTGCCAGACATTTCAGGCAGAGTTTTGAGGTTTGACTTAAATTTGCTGGCTGCAAATCTTTCAAAAAGCAGTTTCATTCAGTTCTGAAAAAAAAGTGTTATTAAAAACTTGTTGTAAGTATTAATAATCACAAAACAGAGAGGGGTAGCCACCACTGCATTCTTGGGTTTGCATCTGGATATTGGAAGATCCATGTTCTATATCTCTCAAGTAAATTGAACTCATTTTGTTTTGCTTTACATTTAATCACAAACATAAGCCACATTGAATGAGCCAGAGGTGCTCATTTTTCGTATTTCCACTCTATAATTATGTGTAATCCCATTGCGGGAGCAGGGTGAAACAAATCTCAAAACAGTTTTCATTGTACAAAAACAGTCTGTAGGAATAATAACAAAAAGGTCCTCCAACCAAATATTTGTTGTGATAAATATATTTCTCTTGCCTTGTATCGTTGTTTCAGGACAATGTATAAGCTGTTGCAGTGTACATGTTTTTATTGTAAATACAACATATAATGTGTCACTAAATATCCAAGTATCCTTGTGTAATGCAGGAGTAAATGACATGCTGCTGATGTAAATATTAATGTGATAGGAAATGTTAGCCGTCTGAAGAAGGGCATGATAGCCTGAAATTAGTTTAGCATTGATATAAAGCATTTTTTAAAAAAATTGTGTTATTCACCAACATTGAAGAACAATTATCTGGTTTGCAAATATGTCATGCTAAAATACTTGTGTGATGTGAATGCTTACTCGAGTAAAATTCCATAAAGAGTTGTTGGAAAAAAAAATAAAAAATAATGGAAGGCTGTAATGTTACGTCAGCTAGACAACTGCCCGCCATCTTCAGGTGCTACTGTAGCACCTGAAGATGGCGGGCAGTTGTCTTGCTGAAATATTGTGCAGTTTTTACAATATTATCCGGCATAATTCCCGGGAACCTATCAAGCAGATGCAGCACCAGGAAACCCTCAAACAGCACAGTGTGTAACTGATATGAAACTATTTAGGAAATAAAATGCCAGACCAGGACTGAAACATGGGACCCTTGCTTTCTCTGGGCAAGTGCTCTACCAGCTGTGCTATCCAAGTAAGACTCACGGCCCACTCTCACAGCTTTACTTCCACCAGAACTTGCCTGCGAAAGGCAAAGGTCTCAGGTTTGAGGCCCAGTCCGGCACACAGTTTTAATCTACTGGGAAGTTTCTAATTGTATGCCTGTTCTGCATTGTGCCTTACACTGTTTAATATTAACTTTAAACGTTGTAAGGTCCTGGTTAGAATATTAACAATCTTATTAACAGGATAGATTGCTACTCACAGTAAAGACGACACATTTGAGTTGCAGACAGGCAAAGCAAAAGACTGTTACACAATGACGTTTGTCCAATGATGTCTTCAAAAATGAAAACACCCACACATTCACGCCTGCAAGCATGCCTCACGCATACACCAGCTGTTTCCTTTTCCTCCATTTCATAATATTGTTAATGCTCCCTTTATGTATTGAAATAGGTCTCAATCATTTCAATTGTATTGAGTAGTCTTTATGGTATCAAATTATGTATTTATTTGACATATGATACTGTATTATATTTTGATGAATAAACAAAATGAAATCCTTGTTTTGTTTCTAGCATGCAGTGTTTGCCCCAAAAATATCCACAGTAACATATTAGCATAAAAAATCAATTGGAATCTTTTTAAAATTATCCCAAAATTACATTTGCTTTTGGTCAGTATTCAATAAAAGTGGCACCTATCTTACATAAAACTTTTTCAAAGTTAATCACTCATGCAGAATGTACTATACTCTTTTTTTTTCCACTTATGGTAAATTTGCATTCAGATGCCCATTTCTTAACTGCTGAAGATGAAGGAAAAGACTCTTTTATAAAACTTTCCTAACTTTGGGTGAATTTCTGCTAAGTCCAGCAGTCTAAAGCAAAGAATTTTGTGGCAGTTTGGTATTGGATCTAATCTGTTTTAATGAGACACATGCTCCTCCGCTACTTTAGAAATTATATAACTTAAAATGTGTGGCAGATCTTGATTTACATTATAACACAATAACCAATATAACAAAAACAAAATTTCATTTACATTAATTCCATCTCTCTGACAGGCCAGGTTTTTAAAATTTTACAATTTAAGATGCATTTCATTATATTTGAAACTTTTTTTTGCCTTCAGAATGAACTGTATTGCCTGCGATGCCATGATAAAATGGGTATTCCTATATGTGGAGCATGTCGTCGTCCAATAGAGGAACGTGTTGTCACTGCTTTGGGAAAGCATTGGCATGTTGAGGTGAGAGGCAAAACAGTATCTTATTGTTAGTTTGTACAAGCTGAATATTTTGTGTTTGTGCTTACTAGTTATGTTACTTTGTGGTGTACAATACATTTCAGTTTTTCACTATGTTTTTAGACCGATGAGTCAAAACAGACACTGATACATGCTGATTTCAGGGTATGAGTACATACCAAACTACATGATGCATCTTAGTTGTCAACAGGCCACTGTTGAGGAAAGTAGTCTAGATATCCTCATGTGGAGGATGTTGACATTTGATATGTCTACCACCAGCTATAACTGGCAGATGACTCACATCATGTGCACCTGTTTTTTCACCTACTACACAGCACATGTGGCCTCTACTGTTGGAAACAGAATTCACTATACCATTGCTCCTTGTTTAAGGTAAATGTCAGGATGATTTGATTAAGAGGACACAGCCAATTTACTTACCCATCGTACCATTGCCCATTCTCTTGCTTGATGTCTAATACCGAGTGAGGTGTCACAGTGGCTAGCACACTGGACTTGCATTTGGGAGGATGATGGTTCAAACCTACATCTGGCCATTCTGATTTAGGTTTTCCGTGATTTCCCTAAACCGCTTCTGGCAAATGCCGGGATGGTTCCCTTGAAAGGGCATGGCCGACTTCCTTTCCCATCCTTGCCTAATCTGATGGGACCGATGACTTCAATGGTTGGTCCCCTCCCCCAAATCAACCAATTTCCTCTCCCATCCATCTTTACGTGAGCTTCTGCTTCATCTTTAATGACCTCATAGTCAGTGGGACATTAAATTCTAGTCTTATCTCTTTCCATCTCTAATAACCTCAACTTCATCTTTTTTTAAACTGTGCCAAAATGGTTTGAGAACATGTGAAGGTGCTTGTGTGGCCCACAAGGTCAACAAACCTCAGTCCTACTGAGCACATACGGAATGCCATTGTACCTTGGACCAACTCGAACAAATCTGCATGAGCTGTGGGACATGTTTCAGCAGTTGTGGATCAGGATGTTTTCCCAGTGGTTTTGGTGTATAGTGGAGTCCACACCATGATGGACCATCACCATCATCAAGGCCAGAGTGGGTGTTGCTTGTTACTATATACAAGCCTCTAATTTAATTGATAATTAGTGTAGATAGCATTCTGATGCCCAATAGCTGCAAGATGGCACAGTAGTTATGGTACTATTTCCTTACACCACTTAAGGTGATTCTGAGGAAAATTTTTTTGAAAGAACTGTTGCAGGTTTACTGTTGAGTGCTTGTCTAATGCAAGCTCATGCTCCATCTCTAATGAGATCAGTGATGACATCTGCCACCCCCCCCCCCCTCCTTTTGTAAGAGATTTCTGTATCTGCCATCATTTTCTGCGTAAATCATCATCAGAAAGTCACAGTATCTTGTGATCTACTCCGCAATTCTCCTTTCGAAACAATTACTTCTCTAGTATACGTGGGAACATGCTCTCCTGAGACACCATAGGGAGGTTTGTAACTTCTTTATCTTTCTTTGTTTCCTGTTCCTTTGTTTATCACATTATTAGTCCCATCATACACTGATCTGACAAAATACATGGGATAGCAATATGCACGTATACAGATGGCAGCAGTATTGTGAACAAAAGGTGTGAAAGCGTAGTGCAGTGGTGGCTCTGTCATTTGTATTTGACTGAATCATGTGAACAGGCTACTGATGTGATTATGACCGCATGACTTTGAACGTGGAATGGTTGTTGGAGCTAGATGCATGGGACATTTTATTTTGGAACTTGTTAGGGAAGTCAATATTCTGAGATACACAGTGTCAAAAGTGTGCTGAGAATACCAGATTTCAGGCATTACCTCTCACTGTGAACAACGCAATGGCCAATGGCCTTCACTTAACGACAGAGGGCAATGGCGTTTGCATGGAGTTGTCAGTGCTAACAGACAAGCAACACTGTGTGATATAAATGCAGGTATCAATGTGGGATGTATGATGAACATATCCCTTAGGTCAGTGCTGTGTAATTAGTAATTAATGGGCTATGGCAGCAACCAATTACTGATGTAAGTCCCTTTGCTAACAGCATGACATCAACTTCAATGCGTCTCCTGGGATTGTGACCATAGTAGTTGGACACTGGCAACTGGAAAACTGTGGCCTGGTTCGGTGAGTTCAATTTCATTTGGTAAGAGGTGATAGTAGGCTTCAAGCATGACACAGATACCATAAAGCCGTGGATCCAAGTTGACAAAGAGGCACTGTGCAAGCTGGTGGTGGCCTCATATAGTGTGAGCTTTGTTTACATGGAATGGAACCAATAATCAACTAAAAATGGTTACATTTGGCTACTTGGAGACCATTTGCAGCCATTCATGGATGTCGTGCTCTCAGACAATGATGGAATTTTTAAGATGACAATGTGCCATGTTACCAGGACACAATTGTTCACTATTGGTTTAACATTCTGGACAGTTAAAGCGAACAATTTGGCCTCCCAGGCTGCCCATTATGAATCCCATCGAACATTTATGGAACATAATCAAGAGGTCAGACTGTGTATAAAATCCTGCACTGTCAACATTTTGCAATTATGGATGCTACACAGGCAGCATAGATCATTATTTCTGCAAGGGACTCCAATAACTTGTTGAGTCCATGCCATGTCAAGTTGTTGCACTATGCCTGGCAAAAGGATGTGCAATATATTAGGTGGTATTTCATGACTACTGTCACCTCAGTGTATTAGTAGGAGCCCTATAGAAAGTTTCAGATCTTTAAACTATGAAAGCAAAGAAGGAATACTTGTTAATGGATCATATCTGAACCACTTTAATTCTGACAGTGATAGTGTACTGTCTGCATCTGGTACAGACAGAAAACAAAAGCAAGAGCTTAATGGAGGAAGTTTGAAAATCACCTTGAAAGTTAGTTATAATAAGACTAAAATTATGTATACCTGACCTATCGTGGAGGTGGGGGGGGGGGGGGGCAAGTGCTAGTAGGACTTACACGTAGAGGGTTCCCTACAGACTTAATTATTTGTACAGACAGTTCAACCAGCCTTGAGAATTGAGAATCTCAATGATTTTGCCTGTTATTGACTTTGATACTAATAAGATATCGGTACCAGGAATTTCAAGACTTTTGTGAATGTATTAATTTTAAGTTTGTGATATAATTACAAATTTTCAATTTCATGATTTTTTTCATTTACTTCTACTGTGAAACATTGCTTCTTGTCAAATTTCATGACTATATAAGTTGTAATGAGTGAGTTTGCAGCTAGCAAAATATGTGAAATAAATGGCCATATGTTTTTGATTGCAATTACTTTTACATCGGCAAGACGTTCACCCATTCCTATCCATTAACCAAGTGGACAAACATACACAGTCAGATAATAAATGACAATTCTTTTTCTGTTTGAGATAATTACAAATCAACAACTTTCACATATTTGCTGCACTTGTTGTGTGAATCCTTGCTTCTTGGGCAAATTTTATGATTCTAGGCCAAAAGGAAGTACCCTATAGGTTTTGATGAGCGAGTTTGCAAAAGTCAAAATATGTTACATAAATGGCAGTACCTTTTGATTGCGTTGACTTAAAAGCTTACATTTATTACACTGCCAAGAGACCTTAGATCTTAGTTATGTGACATAAATTTCAACTTCATATGTCTACCCTTAATGACCTGACAGACAAAACAGCTGCATTATGAATGACAAAAAGTGTTTTTTTTTTTTTTCTTTTTTTCTTCCCCCCCCTCCCCCCTCCCCCCATGTGATTTAATTACAAATTATAAATGTTGAGATTTTTGCCTTTGGTTCTACTGTGAAACTTAGTTTCTTGCCAAATCTCATGATTCTATGTCAACGGGAAGTACCTTATAGGTTTTGATGAATGAATTTGGGAGTATCAAAATACCTGCATCTATACTCCGCAAACCACCATGAGAGGCATAGCAAGAGGGTACATCCTATGGTACCAATTATTAGGGTTTCTTCGCGTTCCATTCACATACGGAGAGTGAGAAGAATGCTTGTTTGAATGCCCTAATGCATGCTGTAATTATTGTAATCTTATCCTCACGATGCCAATGTGCGCAATATTGTGAATAATAAGTTGTTGTATATTCCTAGAATCATCATTTAAAGACAATTTTTGAAACTTTGTTAATAGACTTTCTCGGTATAGTTTACCTCTGTCTTCAGAAGACTTCCAGTTCAGTGCCTTCAGTATCTTTGTGACACTCTCCCCCAGATCAAACAAACCTATGAGCATTTGTGCTGCCCTTCTCTGTATAGTGCAATATCCACTGTTAGTCCTCTTTGGTACGAGTCCCACACACTTGATAAATTTTCTGGAACTGGTTGCCCAAGGGATTTGTAAGCAATCCCCTTCGTAGACTGATTGCACTTCCCCAGTATTCCAGCAATAAACTTAAGTCTATCTCCTGTTTTACCCATGACTGAGCCTATGAGATCATTCCATTTCATGTCCGTACAAAGTGTGACACCCAGGTATTTTTATGGGTTGGCCAATTCCAGCATTGACTCATTGATGTTAAAAGATACTAGATTTTCTGTTTTTGTGAAGTGCACAGTTTTACATAGCCAAACATTTAAAGTAAGTTCCCAGTGTGCACCACTTTGAAATTTTATCAAGATCTGACTGAATATTTATGCAGCTTCTCCCAGATAGTGCTTGATTATAGATACCTGCTTCACCTGTAAAAAGTCTTAAGTTACTATTATCATCATCTCCCATGCCATTAATATACAACGTGAACAGCAAGGCTCCTAACACATTACCCTGGGGCTCACCTGAAGTTACTTCTACATCTGACGATGACCCTCCACCCAAGATAACATGCTGCATCCTCCCTACGAAAAAGTCCAATTCAGTCACAAATTTCACTTGATAAGCAATATGATCTTACTTTTGACAATAAGCATATGTGTGGTACTGAATAAACTGCTTTTCGGAAATCGAGAAGTACTGCTTCTACCTGATTGCCATGATCCAAAGGTTTCAGTACGTCTTGTGAATGATGGGAGTTGGGTTTCCCATGATGGATGTTTCCATAATACATTCTGGTTGGTATTGAGAAGGACTTTCTGTTCAAGATACCTCATTATGATTGAGCTCAGAATATGATCTAAAATTTTACAGCAAATCGATGTCAAGGATATTGGATGGTTGTTTTGTGGATCATTTCTGCTACCCTTCTTATAGATGGTTGTGACCTGTGCTTTTTTCCAAGAACTGGGGATCTGAGATACAGTTAGAAGAGGGGCTAACTCAGCTGCAAATTCAGTATATAATTTGGTAGGGATTCCATCAGGCCCTGGAGCTTTGTTCAGTGGAGCTTTTTCTCAATATCACTGATACTAGTGCTTAGTTTATTCACCTTTTCAGTGGTATAAGAATTAAATTGGGGCAATTCTGCTGAGTTTTACTTTGTATAGGAACATTTTAAAATCGAGTTAAGTATTTCAGCTTTTGCTTTGCTACCCTCAATTTTGGTTCCTGTGTCATTCACTAAGGACTGGACCTAAGTTTGGTGTCACTAACAGCCTTTACACGTGACCAGAATTCTTTGAGATTTGTCAAATATCATCTGACAGTATTCTGCTAAGGCCTATTTGTTGCCACAAGACCCAATATATTTCCATCATGATGGGGCTACTAACAATCTGTTCTAGGAAGTTTCCAGAGATGGCATGTAGAAATGTTTCACAGGATGTCTTATCACACCTATCATTAACAAAACTGTGATTTTCCCAGTTAGTTGGTTGATGATTGTAGGCTCCACCAATGATAAGATTATGACAAGGGAACCTATGTACAAATGAACAGAGGTTTTCTCTAAACTTGTTGGTTACATCCTTTATTGGGTGAAATAAGGATCCAGTTATCATTTTATGCCCACCAACCCTGATACTAAGTCTTGCCCAAATAGCCTCACATTGAACTTCAATTTCCCATTTGCGTATCCTTTATGTACAGTTATGTATTTTTCTGAAAAATCTCACTGCTATCAATTTCAGGTTTTAACCAGCTCTCTGTAGCTGGTATTATGTGGACTTCACTACTTTTTGTGAGCATTTCAAACTCTGGTACTTTGTTGCAAATGCTTCAGCAGTTTAGCATTAGGATTTTAATACTCTCACCTATGGGCGACATTTCTTTCAATCTTACCCTGGTACTTCTGGGTTTCCTGCAGCTGTTGTTACCTGAATTGGATGGAAGTTTCCTAATCTAAAAACCCATGTATGCACTTCACACAGAGTCAATTGCCAGAGTAGCAGCATCTGATGTTTAGTGTACACCTAACCCATTTACTGTGAGCCTACAGTTCTCAGGCCTACGGCACAAGTCAAGGAAGTTGTTGCCCAGCTTGTCACAGAACCTTCGAAGCCTCTGGTTCAGTCCTTCCACTCGAACTAAAGGGCCACGATTAGTTCTGGGGACAATGCTGCAAATTGTGAGCTTCATTCAGACTCCATGTTCCAACATGGGTCATAATCCGCAGTTAATTTCACCCTGTTCCCTCAGTGCCTGCTGGAATAGCCTCTTCAATATGTTGAATGAGGCTCCTTGGCATACACACTGCACGCTCCTGGTGCCCTTTCCTGTCCCTTCCTGCCATTTCCGTGAGGGGTACCATCATTCTCTCTTAAATTTGAACTGCCAGTGAGCAATACACCCCTACCGTTTTGCGTTTGCCTCCTCTCAACACTGAACAAAACCGGTTTCCCCAAATCAGCTGAAGTGAGTTCCATTGGCTCAGTTTCTGTGAAAGACAGCACCCCAAACTTGGTGGTTAGGGGGATTGGTACGACACCCTGGGTCTGATGCTGGTATCACAGGTACATGACTCTTAGGAGCTCTTCCAACACGCCAGTTTGCATGAGCTGCCAATTGTTTGACAGCAGTCAAGTTTATTTCCAGCTGCATATTAACTTCAACCAACTCATCCCATATTAAGAGAACAGCATTCACAATGGAGCTTCCTTTTTCCTCGTGCAATGTATTACAACTTGAAATTGAACCAAGTGATAATCATTTAATCTATTGAACTAAAAAGTTACTAATTCCCTATAGGAATTGAAGCAAACACACAAAACAAGATTTGTATTAAGACAACACAAAAACCTATGTTAAAAATTACTAGTTTTCTATTGAGGTTGATTACAGTTGTTAGGGAACACAAAAACAGAGTTCATTTACGATAAATGTAGGTAGTATATTGGGCTACTCCTCTTTAAGGAAAACTAGATATAACAGAAAATTTTAGAATATTTGCTACAGTATCTAAATCATGTGATATAAATGGCAACACTATGGGATTGTGTTGACTTGGAAGCTTCAAGCTTTTACCCTGCTAAGGAACCATAGGCCTTAGTATGTGACATAAATTTCAGCTTGATACCTCTGGCAGTTCCTGAGAAAAAGGGTTTTTAATGGTTAGACAGACAGGCGGAAAAAAAACAGTGTGATCCTATAAGGATTCCATTTTTACCAGTTGAGGTACGGAATCCTAAGAAGCGCAAATTGACAAGAAAGTCATAGAACCAAGTGATCACTTGGTTGTATTTATGATAGTTGTAGATAACAACTGGATAGACATTTGAGGAACTGGATTTTTTAAAAAATTAAGCTTCTGTTGTGCGTGAAAAGAAAAGTAAACAGATTGTATAACCAGTTTCATCTTTCGACCGTGAAACACGGGTGTTTAACCTAAAATCCATGCAAAAACTGAGGGTTGCTTAATGAGGATTGAACATTACTTGATGCAAATTAAGAGGAGGGATGGGGGGGGGGGGGGGGTATCAAGGTACTTAATGGATTGTAAAATGCAATTACGATTGATGAAAGGGTAATGGAGGAGGGCAGAGCATGAAGCCAAGTGAGTGGATGGTAGATAGACAAAGGAATTCTTTGCTGCATTCTATGAGATATAAAAGAACGAGATAGTGAACTAATGAAAGGTGGGTATATGACATTAAAAGTATGCTAGAATGACGTCGTTGCATATAGCTGAAGTCCCGTAATGCATTTAAAAGTCTAGGAGGCCTTCATCTAGCATTGGATGTCAGATACCCGTGACATGTATCACAATTCAGTATCCCCCTTACAGACTGCTGGGATCCATAGAAGGTGATGTGTACAATAACGATATTTTTGGGAGTGGGAACCCATGTCTGTAGACAAGCAATTTGCATACTACAGGAACATAAGTGTGCAACACAACAAAAATGTATTCCACATGTCTAATGGGCAAAAGTGTGACAGTGATGTAACATGACTCTGATAAGAAACTGTATTCCCAGGTAAGACAGTGAATGTACTTGCTTATTTGTTTACTTAATAACAGAGTTTATCTGCTGATCATAGACTCAAATTCCTGTGGGACATCACATTTCTCAGGTGTTTAAACATTATTCATTTATCAAATTAATCTGGCTTCTTGTGCCATTGCGTTGTTTTGTATACTTTATAATGTTTAGTAAATTCATTACATTTTAAGCTGGAATTAATGGTTACTGCAAGATTATATGGCAAAAGGACTCTAGATGGACAATAGCAACACTGTGACTTACAGCATCTCATCCTCTGCAACAGCTCCGTTTCTCCAAATGTTTTGTCAGATATCTTCAGAAGTTTCCTAGCAAACTGAAAGAAATCATTAAGATCTCACTAGCAGCTGTTGGCCGTCATGCTTACAGTTCTGTGACAAAAGGTATTACTCTGGCATTGTGTATCTGTAGGGAAGAAGGTCCTCTGACAATTTTCAAACAGAAAAGTCCTTGATATTGTTGTTGATGTGGTCTTCAGTCCAGAGACTGGTTTGATGCAGCTCTCCATGCTACTCTATCCTGTGCAATGTTCTTCATCTCCCAGTACCTACTGCAACCTACATCCTTCTGAATCTGTTTAGTGTATTCATCTCTTGGTCTCCCTCTACGATTTTTACCCTACACGCTGCCCTCCAGTACTAAATTGGTGATCTCTTGATGCCTCAGAATATGCCCTACCAACCTATCCCTTCTTCTAGTCCAGTTGTGCCATAAATTTCTCTTCTCTCCAATTCTGTTCAATACCTCCTCATTAGTTATGTGATCTACCCATCTAATCTTCAGCATTCTTCTGTAGCACCACGTTTTGAAAGCTTCTATTCTCTTCTTGTCCAAAAGTTTTTATCGTCCATGTTTCACTTCCATACATGGCTACACTCCATACAAATACTTTTAGAAACGAGTTCCTGACACTTAAATCTATACTTGTTGTTAACAAATTTCTCTTCTTCATAAATGCTTTCCTTGCCACGGCCAGTCTACAATTTATATCCTCTCAACTTCGACCATCAACAGTTATTCTGCTCCCCAAATAGCAAAACTCATTTACTACTTTAAGCATCTCATTTCCTAATCAAATTCCCGCAGCATCACCCAATTTAATCTGACTACATTCCATTGTCCTCGTTTTGCTTTTGTTGATGTTCATCTTATATCCTCCTTTCAAGACACTGTCTATTCCATTCAGCTGCTCTTCCAGGTCCTTTGCTGTCCCTGACAGAATTACAATGTCATCGGCGAACCTCAAAGTTTTTATTTCTTCTCCATGGATTTTAATTCCAACTCTGAATTTTTCTTTTGTTTCCTTTACTGCTTGCTTAATATACAGATATAATAACTTCGGGGATAGGCTACAACCCTGTCTCACTCCCTTCCCAACCACTGGTTCCCTTTCATGCTCCTCTTCCCTTTTAACTGCCATCTAGTTTCAGTACAAATTGTAAATAGCCTTTCGCTCCCTGTATTTTACCTCTGCCACCTTCAGAATTTGAAATAGAATATTCCAGTCAACATTGTCAAAAGCTCTCTCTAAGTCTACAAACGCTAGAAATGTAGCTTTGCCTTTCCTTAATCTATTTTCTAAGATAAGTCATAGGGTCAGTATTGCCTCACGTGTTCCAACATTTCTACGGAATCCAAACTGATCTTCGCCGAGGTCGGCTTCTACCAGTTTTTCCATTTGTCTGTAAAGAATTCATATTGATATTTTGCAGCCGTGGCTTATTAAATTGATAGTTCGGTAATTTTCACATCTGTCAACACCTGCTTTCTTTGGGATTGGAATAATTATATTCTTCTTGAAGCCTGAGGGTATTTCGGCTGTCTCATACATCTTGCTCACCAGATGGTAGAGTTTTGTCAGGACTGGCTCTCCCAAGGCTGTCAGTAGTTCTAATGAAATGTTGTCTACTCCCGGAGCTTTGTTGCGACTCAGGTCTTTCAGTGCTCTGTCAAACTCTTTATACAGTATCATATCTCCCATTTCATCTTCATCTACATTCTCTTCCATTTCCATAATATTGTCCTCAAGAACATCACCCTTGTATAGACCCTCTATATACTCCTTCCACCTTTGTGCTTTCCCTTCTTTGCTTAGAACTGGGTTTCCATCTGAGCTCTTGATATTCATGCAAGTGGTTCTCTTTTCTCCAAAGGTCTCCTTAATTTTCCTGTTGGCAGTATCTATCTTAACCCTAGTGGTATGTGCCTCTACATCCCTACATTTGTCCTCTAGCCATCCCTGCTTAGCCATTTTGCACTTCCTGTCGTTCTCATTTTTGAGACTTTTGTATTCCTTTTTGCCTGCTTCATTTACTGCATTTTTATATTTTCTCCTTTCATCAATTAAATTCAATATCTCTTCTGTTATGCAAGGATTGCTACTAGCCCTCGTCTTATTACCTACTTGATCCTCTGCTGCCTTCACCACTTCATCTCTCAAAGCTACCCATTCTTCTTCTACTGTATTTCTTTCCCCCATACTTGTCAATCGTTCCCTAATGCTCTTCCTGAAGCTCTCTACAACCTGTGGTTCTTTCAGTTTATCCAGGTCCCATCTCCTTAAATTCCCACCTTTTTGCAGTATTTTTCAGTTTTAATCTGCAGTTCATCTGCTTGATATTAACAAAAATATAAATTTCATTATGTTTATGTAAAACTTTTTTCTAATTAGTCTTAAGTAATAGCCCATTGTCATAGCCATATCACTCACTCGGGTTTAAATGTTACTTTTGGACTAAATAATCCTATCTTAAACCTTAATCCCTTACAGTACTGCCTGCAAATCAGCAAAGACACCCAAAAATAGTTCACTGTTGTACTTGGCTAGTATTGTTTCACTATAAGGATTTGCACAGATTAATTTTGTAATCTCTATCACTAAAGAAATATATGTGTTGGGGGGATATGTCTTTCACTGACTGTCATATGCAGTGTTTTAATGTATAATCTGCTCTATATTTTCAGCATTTTGTTTGTGCCAAGTGTGAAAAACCTTTTCTGGGCCATAGACATTATGAGAAAAAGGGTTTAGCCTATTGTGAAACTCATTACCATCAGTTATTTGGAAATTTGTGCTTTGTCTGTAACCAAGTGATTTCGGGAGATGGTAAGTGGCATTTGATATTGGTAATTTAATGGAAAACTACATTTATCAGATATTTAATCATGTTTTGCTGTTACAGTTTTCACTGCTATGAACAAAGCTTGGTGTGTTCACCACTTTGCATGTTCCATCTGTGATCAAAAGATGAATCAGCGTACCAAGTTTTACGAATTTGACTTGAAGCCTGTGTGTAAGAAATGTTATGAGAAATTTCCATCTGAATTGAAACGCCGATTACGTAAGGCTCATGAACAGACACCCAAGAAAACCTCTGCATAAGATGAAAGGTAATAACTATATCATTGACAGTTATTGTACTCACCTTTTTATTTTATTTTATATGCTGTTTAGGTACTTTAATTTTATGTGTCATCTTGTATTAGGCTCTGCGGAAATGTTGCTCTACCATTACAAGGAAAAAATATTCCTTTTATTACAAAATACAGTCCTAGAACAGAATTCAATAAACAAGGTGCAGGGTGTTTTCATGTATGAGACAAGCACTGTCTCCACCCAAGTGGGAACCAGTTCCCCTGTAAGCAGGCTCTGACACTCCAGCTCAGTATTCAGACAGTGTGGTGGATGGGGTATCAATTATAGCCAAGAATAATCTGTATGATTTAGAATCAGCCTCAGAACGAAGTCAAAGAAAATTGTTGCACCATTAAGCTATTTAGACTTGTATCAGTAGCATCTGCTCACAGAACTCTCTACGAATGAAACCTTACAAAGTAATATAGTACATCGTCTGACCAATTCATGTACTATTGCTCAATGCCAGTACTGCAACATCTCTGTTGTAGTGTGTGTGTAATGGAGAACTTGATCTTGAAATGTTGATCGTTTTTATGATGAGGCATAAATAAATCTATGTATGGGAACTTTCAGAAGAGTTGACACTGTAGCTCTGAGAAACCTCAACAGTTTAATCGACAGCCTCTGCACAATGTGAAAATGAGAGTATGGTGTGGAATTAGTGTGATGCAAATTATTAGACCATTCTTTTTCCAGCAAACCACATCTCCTGAAAGGTACATGAACAATATACTGGAACCTTATTTAAAAGACCTAACAGCTGTTGAAAAAAAAAGCTATGGTTATTTCACACAGAACATTGTAAGAGCAAACACTTCCAGTGTTTATATGACAGTACAACTAACTGTTTTTCTTGATAAAAACTGTTGTTATGTCAGAGAGAATATTAACAACATTCTTCGGCAGAAGAGAAGTACCAACATAAATAACATAAGCTTTCTGAGATTTAGGACATTTAGGAAGCTTTTATGGTTATGACATATTTACTATCTCCTGTAGAATTTGCACGCAGATTATTATGCACAGCGAACACCAGTGATTCATTTAATGTGGTTTGGTATTTGTAGTTTACTCCTTTGATGCTGTATGGGAAATATTTTGCAGCATCTTAGTTAAGGCAATATTTTTAGAGCAGAGTCTTGCTATCAAGTTCACAATTGATAAGGAGTGAATTTTTTCTATGACATCACAGTACATCACCTTCTAGATGAGATTTCTTGTTGACAAAATACAGTTGTTTAGAAACACAATTGCATCCTTTCAGTGAACATGAGATTTTGTGATTTGTGTGGACTAATGCTGAAAGAATTGTTCATTTTCTGCTCCGATATTGTCTCTTTGAAAGACTTGTTCAAGACCTCTATTTTGTCATCCTTTCATTTTATCTCTAATGTTCGGAATGAAGTAACAGAGGTGAAATCCAGTTAATGGATGGGGATATGGTTGTGAAAGTGTTTCACATTTGGATTTAAAGTTGCTCAGCAGTGATCGCCATATGAACAGAAGCATTTTTTGGAAGAGCACCCGTGACTTCTGTTGCCACAAATTGGGTTCCTTCAGTGTAGACTTGTGTCTAAATGTTTTGTCGTTGTCCAGTAATAATCAGAATTAAGCATTTAATCTTGTGGAAAGATCAACAAAGCCTTGATGTTTGAGTTGGACATTCATAAGATCCTATTGCAGTGTTATCTCTATGCTTTGTGTTACGGGAGAGTAGTCTGATGATAACCGGAAGATAATCAGAGGGCAATATGAGGCAAACCTCTGAGTTCGATGGCTCAAAAAAACACGTGGACAAATCACAATTACAGACAGTGAGGTGATGTGAATTTGATGGCTGCCTGGTGGTGTCTGGTGAGCCCTCTCTAGCAGTGGCACTTGGTTGCTAGTTTAAATGTTTCATCTGTGGAGATGAGTATGGTGCATGACATGCTGAGTACAGTCAACAAACAGGCTGTCAATACTACCCCCTCCCCCTCAAAAAATAGCGCACTATTGTTGCATAGTGTGAATGTAGGCGACGAGAAGGTGTGGCGGAGCTAAGGCCTATATCTAACAGCAGGGTGATTGCAGAATTGGCACTGCTGTTAATGCAGTCACCTTTACTGATGCAGGCTCGGTGTCTGTGAGTGACTTCACTGTGAATGGCACTGGACACTACGGCAACAGCAGCGTAGGCAGGCAGGGCTCGACCTCCATGGCAAGTTCATACGATGACCCATGTGCATGAATGTCAGGCACCAGCAAGGACTGCTCGTGACTGCAGTCTGGGATGCAGGCAGCATTTCTAAAACTTGAAAATCTGTGGTAGGATAATAATAATCACAGAAATATACTTGATTTAGTGTTTTTGATGGATGCCTGAAGTGACACAAGCGGTATAATGAGTCAACCTGTCATCTGAGTGGTGATGGTGGATTCCCAGTTGGAGGCTTGCTAAAGACATGTTAGAAAACTTTATCCTTCATGCAGAACTTTGCTGTGAAGTTGGCTAGTGAAGCTGTGTTGAGTGTGACATAGATGCCGCAGATTTCAGTGCTGACAACAACATAATAAGTTCGCCTGTGAAATGTCATGGAAAGACAAAGTGTGATAGGTATTGAAAACAACACCAAAGCATTTTCCCTTAGATCTGACACTGGACTCTGGGACCTTGAAAGGGTGAATGAAATGTTCGCCTTCACTATTCGATTGAGGAGAGGACAGTGCCATATTTGGATATGATTCCCATTTCATTGGCAAAGAAATTCC
This sequence comes from Schistocerca cancellata, assembly GCF_023864275.1. Taxonomy (NCBI): domain Eukaryota; kingdom Metazoa; phylum Arthropoda; class Insecta; order Orthoptera; family Acrididae; genus Schistocerca; species Schistocerca cancellata. The sequence goes on along the minus strand of NC_064627.1, from coordinate 697,877,990 downwards.
AATGAAGAAAATTGTGGACCATTGTGAATCAATAACCATTTGATTGTTAACAGGTGTTAGTAGTTGCATTAAAGTTGTTAGAAACTCTGATTTTTCCATTCAGTTTTCTTATGATAATTGTAGGAGATGCCCAATGACTGGAAGAAATAGGCTTCAGTACAAGAATTTCTCCTAATCTGTAAAGTTCAGAAGCATCTTTATCATGAATGGCATTGTGAGCATTGTCTTGGAGCACACTGTACACATGAAAATTCTTTGTGTGTTCCAGGATGCCAGCAACCATATGTTTATATTTGTCACACAACTGATGAATGCTGAGTTGGTGGACTTGCGTGTCAATAGCATTCTCATTGTTCTGAATATTTAATCCAAACTAATCAGATGCATTCCATGCCAAACATAATGGGACTTGAGTGTGATTGAATTACTGTGAATGGCACTATTACAGTCCTATTTTGATCATTTGCTTACAGGGTGCACATGCAAAGAAGATACTTTGCCTTTATAGCGTTTTAGGTACAGGTTTGGGTTTTGGAGCTAGGGTGTCCCAATTGCTGGCAAGTAGTTCGAGTAATCAGTGTGATTGAAGCACCAGTATCTAACTGAAATGGTACACAACGATTGCATATCTGTAAAGATACAAATAGTTTGTGGTTTGTTCTGTGAATATGACTGACAGTTTTGATTTTAAGAAGACTGATTTTTATCTGTTTAGAGAGAGAGAGAGAGCGCAAGAGCAAGAGTGAGGGAGCCTTCTGCTGTTTGTCCATGTGAAGAAAGCCAGTTTTATTTATCCAAGTTTTACACTATGTGTGTTGCTTTATGATTTTTGTGCTTGCATTTACGGTTCAGTATGCAGAGATGTTGAATCTTCTTCCATAGATCCAAGTAGTTACAAATCACAAACTCGTCATCAGAGAAGTCCGTTGTGCCCATTGGTGTAATGAGGAGAATGAACATTAGAACACCTCAAACACTATAGAAGGATTAAAATGTAAATGTATTTATTTACGATATATTTTACATAAATGATACATAACTTTGTATCCTTCTCTCTCTCTCTCTCTCTCTCTCTCTCTCTCTCTCTCTCTCTCTCTCTCCCCTCTCCCTCCTCTCTCCTCCCTTCTCTCACCCCTCTCCCCCTCCTCCCTGCTCCCTCCCCCCTGCTCCCTCCTCCCTGCTCCTCTCTTTCTCCCCCCCTCCCCCTTACACTAGTACTTAATTCACAATATTATTGAGCAGCTGTTGCAGTGACGGTGTCGAGCTGTTTGGCAAGTCTCACTGTCTACGTTTGTAAAATCCCACTGCACTATCATCTGTATGGTCAGTGTGATTGGAGTGTAGTCTGATGATAATCTGAGAACAGTCTGAGTGTGGTAGCTTAAAAAGACTCGCGGACCAATCACAGTTGTGGGCAGTGAGACGACACAAATTCTGCATCCTCTGGTGACATGTATAGCGCCACCTGGCGGCTTCTGTCAAACTCCCTCTAGTGGAGGCCCAAGCACCACCTGATGGCTTGTGCGAATTCCCTCCAGTGGTGGCTCACAGCAGATCTTTTCAAGAATTTACACACTTGCTTTCTGTGGTTTCACAAGGAACTTCATAACAGCTATTTGCTCTCCAAAGTTGGTATTACTTCCCCTCATCACATATACAGACGATATGTAGACAAGAACAGAACTGCACTTATCACAGTGTTGACTAGGAAATTGCAAGCAATTGAGATTCTTTTGGGGAGTGGACAAAGAAACTACTTCATTCTAAAAATAGTGCATGCAGTATAATATGTGCTGCAAACACAATCATAAGACCTTTTACATTTTCAACCACCTTGCTAAAAAATTAAAAATGACCAGTGAGAAACTATATATTTTCTTGTCAGAGTAGAGAATTATCTCTGCAAACTCCTTCTGACATCTGAAGGGCTACCCAAGACCGATTTAACTTTTATGTTTATTATTGTGAGTAACTAAAATGCATGAAATTTTTTAAAAAAATTGTGTAATATTGGCACTAGAATTGTTATGTAGTCCACCCATTCTGATTTTGGTTTTTCGTTTTATCCCATAGAAATCGTGTATAGTGACTGATTTCTAACAATAGTACAGCCGTCTGCATTCCTGGCCATATATTATTAATATTAAATTGACATATTATTACTGATGCAGTGTTATTAGTGTGGCTTTTATTCAGTGTACTTATTAATTATCCATCTATTGTAATGAATGTTACATTATTGTGGTTGGAGGTTCTGGAGATGTGTGGGTTCTCAATGAAGCAGTTTGTTTGTCTGAGGGATCAGGGCAGGTATGGTAGGCACAGAATCATCCAGGTTTACATTATTTGGTAGTATGGAGAATGCAAATTTAAAAGTGCACCAGCATTTTTTTAATACTACGGCACTCTGAAAACACATGAAGTATATAGAACTATGACGAACTTGTAACAGCAATATAAAATTTGTTTCAGTGCTTGTACAAACATTTCAGAATGTCTGAAAACAGTTCAGAGAATTACTGGAAAATTTGTGAAGATGATAGAGTGTCTAGAAATATGCACATTTTAACAATGGTAATTTACTAAGAGACAATTTTCTAATGAGAGTTGTAACTGAGTCAAGTGAATGATATTAAATTTGTGTTAATGTTAATTAATGTTAATTAGGAGATCATTAAGCAAAAGTTAACTGTATTGTACAGATAATGTACCCTCTATTCATCTGTTCCAGGATGCAAGACATCTACAAATTCAGTTTCCAGAATAAAAATATGCAACTCTTATTTCATTCCTACAACTACTGTGCCTTACTGAAGTGCCTGAAATTTTTATGTGTTCCACACTCTGGCTGCAGTTTTCTGTATGAGCCTTTATTTACAGTAGCGTGATTACATTATGAAATTGTTATTGACCTACAACTTATATTGATGAATATGTATAATTTTATGTACATCTCCACTAAAATAACTGTAACTGTACAATCTTATGCATGCCATATTTATAACATTTACTATTTTGCTAGTGCTTAATCCTAAAAAAATTCATTTATGTTGTTACAGTTGTAATATTACCCATTCTACCAGTGGGAGTTCTGTAATATGTGTTATACATGTTTGTTCAAATGATAGATTGAAATAGAAACTTCTTTTGTGGCAACACTGTTGGATGCCCCAATCAGGATCACTATCGAAATGTGTAAAATAACAATAAAAACAATCAATTTTTGACAAAATAGGGCAATTGGATAGATAAAACTATCTACTCATCAAGTGGCAAAACACACACATAAAAGATTATAATTAGGCAAGTGTATGGAGCCAGTGGCTCCTTCCTCAGGGATAAGGGCTGAAGGGGAAGGAAGAGGCGGGAAGGAAAAGGACTGTAGAGGTTTAGGAAAAGGGGTAGATTTCAGGAAAGTCACCCACGTACCTGACAGTATGAGAAGGGGCTTACCCGAATTCTACCCCTTTTCCTTCCCCTTCAACTCTTCTGACTGAAGACGGAACCACTGGCTCCGAAAGCTGCCTAATTATAATCTGTTATGTGTGTGTTCTGCTGCTGCTTCATGAGTAGATTTTTTTTATCTATCCAATTACCTTAAAATGTTTAAAGTGTAATAACTGATTTAATAATATGCCATTTTTCTCAGATGAATGTAAACAGTACATGCATAATTTTGAACAAAACATTGCATAGAGTTACAATATTTAAAAATATAAATAAATAAGTAATCCCCACCCCAACACACACAACCAATAAGAACAGCAACATCAGCATGGAGGAGTATATTAGAAAAAGTGATACTGTAACTTGAATGCAACTGTGATCTTATGAGTTAGTATTTTTTTCAGGCGCAAAGGAATGGTTGCCATTCCTAATTTACATTACTTTCTTCAGTGCAAAAATTTCCCACTTTGTAATATTTTCAAAAAGTAATGTGTGCAGTGAAAATTATGTGTTTTGAAATTTTATTATCTTAATTTATGTTCACTTTTGGATTGAAGCCTAGTATACAGATTTCCTGTTAAATGATCATGCAGTAGCCTGCTATTTCTGCTTCGCATTTCTTTCTTTAATCAATATTGTCCCGTGTCTTCAACCGAAGAGGTTGTAAGATAAGTTTTTGCTCTCCATTATTGAGGAATACTAATTAGAAGATAAATATGCCATGACTTTTTATTCTTTAATATTGTCAGTGAAGCACAGTCCTTCCCATTTATAGTAAATGCGATCAGTTTTTTATAACTTGGTGTGTCCGTTCGTTGATCATTTGAACGAGCGCACTTTTGTTGTTGCTCCCCCCTCCGCCCCCTGCCCTGCCCCCCCCCCCCCTTCCCCACCCTTTCCCCATGTGCGCGACACACACAGTGGGTCCTGTCATGGATAATTTTAACTGTGAAGTTGAACTTACATTTTGATTGCCGTTTGATGACCAATGATATCTGAGTATGAAGTAAATGTGATTTAGGAGATTAATTGAACTGAATGAAATGTCACTAAAAGCTGAGAAAATATGAAAGGCATGGTAGATCGTTCATAGCCATACTAGTGTGTGCAGGTTCACTACAGTAAATTAGTTCTGAGATCATTATCACATATCTTTAAATTAGTTAGTAGACCATCGTAATGTATTTTTATGAATATAAAATCAAACTAACTTATTGCTGTATGCTTTTACAGAACAAAAATGATTTTTTAAATACACAAGATCGCATTAGTTCCAGGAGCTTTGGTATCTTTTAAGTCACCTGGTTTGAAACATTCCTATTTTGGATCAGTGCAATGTATTGAGACAATTATTTGTTAATCAAACTTCATTTAGGTACTGTATTTGGACTTTGGATCACATATCTCTGACAGTTATCATCGATGTATTAAAACTTGGTGTGTCATTTATTACAAGACAAACAATTGAAACTGCCATTTTTGTTATATTATTAATTATTTTGTAGTACTTTTCATATATTAAAATGGATTTAATTATTTTGTACTTTTTTATAGATTGATTTATATATGGTTAAGCACATTGAAGATTTATATTTCAGTGTTAATTAATAATAGTCTGGTTAAAATTATTTGTTAATTTACATCTGTCTAGTGCCACTACAGTTTTGTTAAAATTAGCCCTTGATTGTGGCTTGGTCAAACAAGAATTATTGACAGTGCAGGCAGAAAGCACCATTTCTCACTGTGACCAGTAATATGTAAACAATATGTGGACAGATTTCTTTGCTCCACTAGTTAAATGACACTTGTTGCAATTGTGACACTTGCTGTGCACCTCTAACATGCAAGTGAGTTAAATGTTATGTTGTGTCACATTGACGGTGGTGGGCAGTTTGCACTTTGTGTTGAGAGCTCTGGTTGGAGGTACTAAGTTACAAAATGCGAAGTGTCAATTCACATGTAATTTTAATAACTCAGTAACTTACAGTTCTTTCATACATGATATTATAAAAAAAATCATTAGTTGTAATTCGTTTTAGTAAGTGATTTTACATTATTTTTGTGCATAGCAAATTATGTCAGCCAGTTAAAGTAACTCACAAAATAATTATGTAGGATGCTTTAAAGGATTATGCTTTTTATTTACATAATGTATTAGTGTGTTATTGAAGGGAAAGAAATTTTATTAAATTATCAACATTGATGATTACTACCTTGCTGATATTAGACCCCATTGAATTCAAGATATAAATTAACTACCCTTGTAAAGGAAAAAATCTAAGTTTAACTACCCTTGTAAATGAAAAAAATCTAAGTGATTACCATATTAATTTATTATTAACTTCTGAATAGTGTGTAAAATATAATATTGGTTTACATGTAGTGTGCTTTGTGCATTTGTGAACCTGTTGTAGGATGAGAAAATGATGAATCTCACAGCAATGTGTCATGAAAGCTCTGGTGATGAAGGAAGGTTCGTTTGTTTGTTGCAGTCTGACAAAGAGTCTTCACATTCCAAACCTCTACCTGCTCCTGTTGATATTATGTTTTAGGTCGGAAAAGATTGTTAAATATTTATGTGTGCTTGTTGTTATTTGAATCATTTATACATACATACATACATACATACATACATACATGGAATTTGACTAAATTCTTATTTACTTTTCATGTTTAGGGACATATGTGTAACAGTAATATTACAATTCAACAAGTCTTTTAAAGTAATTTCCAGGAGTCTGGAAAGTGTTGAAGAAATATTTTATTTTGTGGAAGGCAAAATTGTTTGTTAAAGCTTTGTCTTCAGTTAAAATATAGAAGTATGTGTATAATTCTCTAGTAACTTCACTACCAGACATTATAAAAAGGTATGAATCTCTGTGTTTCATGAGAATGGAATTTCTGTTTTGCATAACTTTTGTTATTTTAAACTTGGTGAGATCATGTCCAGTTACATATTAACATGTATTAATCTCATCTCTGTTGAATTAAATCAGTTTTGTGTATCTACTCATGTTAAATTCCAAATATATCTCAGAAAATGATAATATTATCAAGAAATTTCTTGTAAACACTGCAGATAAACATGAGATGGAAAAATTTGACAGAACACTGAATGACCAAAGTCGATGGGGGATGACTCAAAATTCCCTCAGAATTATTGAGGTCCCAGGGAAAGCATAGTACGGTGCAACTATTTCATATTGCGTGTAAGATACACCAGAAAAGTAAAATACCTTCTGACTTAAAAAACAACATAATTCCGGTTCCAAAGAAAGCAAGTGTTGAAAGGTACGAATATAAGGAATAATTAATTTAATGAGTCATTATTGCAAAATACTGACACCGATTATGTGCAGATGAGTGCAAAAACTTTTGGAAAGATCAGTTTGTGTTCCAGTGAAATGTAGGAACATGAGAAGCAGTATTGACCATAAGATTCATTTTAGAAGATAGACTGCAAAAAGACGACTTTATTTATGTCTATAGCATTTGTAGATATAGAGAAAGCTTTGGCAGTGTTGACTGGAATACATTCTTTGGAATTTTAAGGATAACAGGGATAAAATACAGGGACTGAAAGTTTACCTACTGTCTAAGATCCAGGAGACATTGCAAGTCTGCCTGTTTGTCTCACTGTCTCCAGTAGCTTCAGTGCTTTGGAGACAGGATGAAAGCATTCAGACATCCCAAGAAGTTCCAAAGCAGTCTGACAATACAGAGCATAATGTTCAAGACAAATATAGGAAGAAGAGTTGTATGAAGACCAAAAGATCAAGAGAGTTTTACTGCTGGGTAGTAATCACGGGAGCGAAATGTCAGAACTCTGTGAGAACTGATTACCAGGTAACTATCATTTTTAAACTAAGTGCCGGGTGCAGTGACGTCATCTGTGATTTATTGGTAACCATAGTAGGATGTGCAGTTAACAGATAGGATAGTAGCCTGAATTATACAACTGAGAACATGCACATTGCTGAGAATGCTTCTCAAAATAGTGTGAAAATTATGTCATTCTTTGAGTGATATGATAAGCTCTGGATGAAGCATTCTGTGGAATGTGTTAATGGACAGCTTGGAAAATCACTTAGGGGAAAGGGATGTTTGTACTTTGATGTTATTGAAGCATTGCCCTACACTAAGTCACATCATACACAGCACGGTTTGCATCAGAATGCTTCTGGTAACAGGCTGCTTGCATGGTTGACAGCCAAAAGCATCCATTCTGACCGAAGCAGTATCCATCATATCCCAGTGGTTTCCAACATGGTCACTAGGCCTTTTTCGGGTAAATTCTTCCAAAATACAGAGCTGCATCGTAAATATAATTGTAGTCTAAATAGCTCCTGGTTCAAGAAAATACTGCAGCATGGACAAAGCCGAGGATATTGTGGGAAATGAATTTAGTGTATTCTATCAAAACACCAGAAGCCTCATAAATAAAAATGATAAACTTCTCATCTCCATATATGAAAATAAAAAAGCAGTTGGAATTTCAGCAGACTGTGCTTATCAGAACGTCGCATGAAAAACACTAAAACTGGACAGATTCAAAGAAAATACGTTTTTAAATGTTTTAACACCAAACCTGCTGTTTATTTACTGGCTGATTAGTTTTGTATTTGTATCTAGGATGTGTTTGGTGTGGCGTGTCACACACAGTATAATCCAGTAAGAACAAATTCTCCATTTTAAATAAAATATTGATGTCAAGTGGTTACATCATGCTGGATAATGAAAATATGAAAAAAGTTTTAAGTGTGATGACATAAATAAAACTGTCTGTACTATACAGGTTGTAAATACAAATATGTGGCATGTGAAAATGGGTGAAGTCTGAAACTAATCAACCAGTAAGTAAACAGCTGCTTTGGTTTAAACATTTAAAAATCTTTTCTTCAATATTTGTGATCTTCAAGCTGTGACATATTGAAAATGTTTATGAACAAATTTGTCTTTGTGGATACAAGTTAATAGAGTACTACTACAGAACTTTTATTTACCTAAAGGAGTTACATGCTGACATTTTATTCCATACTACTTTCTGTTATTCCAAATCTCAGTTTTGTGAAAAGTCATCATGTTTGGTAACAAAGATTCAAAACATCAGTCATTGCTCAGGTAAGTCTATTTGCCTTTGACTACTTTTGAGGGCCCTTCAACAGTCTGACTAGCCGCCATTGTCTAGCTTCATACCTCTGTAAGAGCTGCACTTACCCTTATCTTAAAATTTGAAATACTATACACTGTTTATAAGCCCTACTTCTGTAACTTCAACATCGAAGTTACTCCATAGCCTAGTAAATTTTAACTGGCTTATTAAAACACAAGTTTCTTGTTGCCTTCCTATAATAGCCTTTCTTTGTGCTTTTCGCAATGCTGTAATTTACATACATGTTGTTGGAGTATTTCATAAAAAGCCTTCACTCACATACACTTGGCTTTAAGGGGTGTTGTCAAGCACGCGTTCCTTGTTACCTGATTATAATATTGTTCCTTGTTTTTTATTATTCACGTGGTTACATCTCGCTTACTTTAAAAATCATAGAGCAATACAGACAGATGTACCTTTGATTTGTTACTTTTCCAATTTTATGGACAACTGTCATATACATATATTACAATATAGATTCCTGTATCCTGTTGAGAACACCTCTTCATTAACTGTTAATTTTTTTTTATCAATTGCCAGAGACAAAACCTTTACTTTATAGCTCTTTAATTCTTCCACTTTATGTAATATATTGCTAATTATTACTTTTTTCTACATTTACATAAATCTTTTATGCACTAGCACACTGTCAGCAGAAATAATGAGGCTTTTTTTAGACTAATTTTGTTCCTCACTTATTAAAACAAGTGATTAGTGCTTGCTTATCACAGGCAACACAAATGCCATCTATCAGAGCATTGAGTAAATAGTTTGTGTGCTGTGGCATCCCATTTGTGGTTTTTTAGTACCGTCAAACTGATTTTGGACATTGGGGCGAATTCGGACAGTATAGCTTATTTGCTCTTTGCCACTGCATAGAAACAAAAAGTTACTTATTTTAACGTCCGTGTGCGAGTTATTTTAAGCGCAAGATTGCATGTATCACTTCCCACAACTTTTATTTTGCATCAATTTTTTCCCTAGGTGAATAATTGACGAACAGTCTCAGTGTTAAAAATCCATGCATTATCGTAAAGTGGAAACTCTCTATTGCTGCGCCGAGCAGGAAGTTATTGTAACCGTAATTGTTGATGCACTCAGTAGCTAACAGCATTGAAACAGTTTCTGTACAAGTTTGTCGAGTTTCTTGTGCAAGGTTATAAAATAACAATGGTTTTTGTAAAACTGTGTACTGTGTGTTGTGATTTTGGACAATGCCAAGAACGTATAAGAGCAGAAGAGGTGCTACAGTACAATGTAATTATGACCCAGAACTTTTAGATAAAGCTGTTCGTGATATTCATAGTCGTAAATTATCATACAGAAAAGTGTGAGATTTGTATGGTATACTTAAACCAACCCTACAAAATAAAGTGCAGAAAGCACATCTGAAAAAAAAAAGTGGGAGGACAGCCAGTGCTAAATAAAGAAAAAGAAATATTGAAGCAAGGTATCTTGCTTTACATTGGGGATTTCCTCCTCACTAAATTGGATATCGGATATTTAGTTAAAAGCTACCTTGATAAATCTGACCGAAAAGAGGAAGTTTCGTAATAATTTGCCAGGAGAAGAATGGGTGCATTTATTCCTCAAACGACAGTCAGAAGATCTTTCTGTTCGCTTAAGCAAAAATATTAAACGAGCTCGTGCAGAACTTATCTGTAATATAGAAAATTCATTATATCATTCCATATCACTTATTTGTAACAAAGGGCTGCCTTAAAATGTCACCAAGATCAAATAAAAAGCATGTAGAATTTTGAAAAAAGGCAGTAACTGTCCGTATTTGCCCTCTATATACTGTAACTTCGGACAGAGATTTAAAAAACACGTGTCCAAAATCACCCCAAACCATGGGGTGACTTCAGACACTTTATTTAACTGCCTCAGATAAATATACCTACACATACACTTTCTGGTTCTGGGATATTTTATTTGTTACACATATACCTTACCACTTCCATAACAGTCAATTTAATCTAACAATATATATGAAAGTTACAATAAATATAACGACAAAACCGTCCGAAATCACCCTGTTTGACAGTATGTCACATTCCGTTTTCTGTGTAGTTGGCACTTTTCCTCCTCCCCTGTTTCATTATTTTACTGGCAAGTGCATCTTAACATAATACCCACGACCTTCTCATCCATGCGTAAAAGGAAATGTTTTATGTCAATATGTCTTGGATGTTACCCTGTACCATCTGTCAGCATTACCTCTGAAAACAGCTTCTAATTGCCACAATGTATATCAGTGGGAACTCACAGTATTTCATGTGTGAAACACATGTATTGGATTATAAGTACCTTTGTACTTAAAGTACATATTTAACACCTTATATGTCTGAACCTTTCCAATAAAAGATATATGAAGCCCAAGCATTATTCATAAAGGCTAGGAAAGGTATAAAAATATCTCACCTGAAAATTGGGAAGTCTCACTTGTTCTATTCAAATAGAGCTTCTAATCATTTTTCACTGGTGTATTTTCTTTATACTCAGGTAAGAGGTTTTTCCTGTTACTTCCATACTATAAAGACAGTAACAGAGGTATGTAGACTGCATACAAAAGGATAGTTGAGAGAAATAAATTGCTTTGCAGAAAACTTAAGTATGAAGTAAAGAAGCAAATTAACTTGGAACCTGGCAGTCATTAGGCACTTAATCTGTAAAGATGGGAGATTCTCTTGAAGTTTAAATTTCCTTATTGTATCATTGTTATAGAGCCCTTTTTCTTTACCCATTTTGGAATCTAACAGAAATACTATATTTGGATGTGGTGTCCTTAATATTCTAAAAGGCCCACAGTATCTTGGAAAAAACTTAACACATATTTCATTCTTTATATTTGAACCCTGATGGTTATCTTTAACCAGTACTAATATTTCTATATAAAATGAAGATATTGTCATAATGTCATTTGTGAGCCAAGAAATAAAAAAAAAGGCCAACTCTGCCTCAGGTAAGCAATTAAAATAACTATAATTATTTAACTAAAATAAATGGAACACTTTTTCTCAGTTCTTCTACTTAATGTGAGGCCCACCTCACCCGTACTGCTCTCTAGGTGTCCTCAAAATAGTAATTTGATAGCCACCTCCAGGGTCAGGAGAATAAATAGACACTAAGTTTATTTCTGGCCTTCCATTAAATGGTACACTGTTTATAAGTGTGTATTTCATATCTCCAGTAGTGTAGAATGCATGTCATTATACATGATCCATACTTGTATACTTCCAGCAAACAGTAAATGTCCTAGTAATTTACATAACATCATTTTAGCTTAATTACCCATCCATTATTTGTTCAAAGTCATACGCTTTCTGCAATAAAGCTTAAAAGTAGTATGTGCCTGAGTACCTCACTCATAGTTCTACTTTCCAGAGCTATACTACATTCAAAGCTGACTTCTTCCTTAGAGCTTCCTCTGAATATTCATTTGTATTTCCACATTTATCATCATAAATTTAGTTTAGTTACAAATACCTTTACTAGTGATTCTACTTTCTTGACGTGGTGAAATTATAAATTAATCACATACTCACTACAACATAAATGTTTTTTATACTTTATCATATTTACTATGACATATAACTTATGTTTGATTTTCTATGGTACTGCACAAAGAACTAGATGTAGCAATGACAGATTTTCTGTTCTACTAATGAGGGTTTCCAATCCTCTTAAACTAATTAAAGCATTAGTCTCACTATCTATTTCAGTAAATTCTTTGCTATGTTCAGTGTCTCTGCACATCCATACATTTTCAAATTCCCAAGTGCTACTTCCTCTATATTCCTTATTTTACCACCTATCTCTTTGATTTGTACAATAACTTTGCTTCTTACTCGGCCACATTGTTTGTTTATTTGCAGCTGTAAATCCTTAGATAACTTTGCTAAGGTAGCTACTATATTAGAAATCTTAGTACCTAGTGTATTATTTGTTAGTTTAATTCTGTCTTAGTGATTTCAGTGCTACATTTTTTCAATTCATCTAGCTTTTCTAATTTCTGTAAATCTCCCCTTGAGCTTTAACTCCATTATACAGTTCGTCCAATATTTCGAGTTTTTCTAGTATTTCAGCTAAATGGTTTTCCATGTTGCTTCTAGTAATCAGCATCCAGTAACAACAGTAATCTGTACTTTTCTCGATCTTAATATCCTGTTCTTTTGTTTTGAGATCAACAGAAAGAATCAGTCATATATTTACCTGCAACACTTCACAAACAAATCACTGCCAAAAAATCAAAAAATAGTCTGACGTAATGTTTCGCACTGCTAAACACACTGCGTTACCAACATAGTGTGTGTGTGTGTGTGTGTGTGTGTGTGTGTGTGTGTGTAACAATGCCTCTGTGAGCCACTATGTAACCATTGTCATTGTCAACTGCTCGACCAGAACAGTGAAAAGTGTTACTCTGCTGCCATCATTGGTTGACTGCTGCTGATGCTGTCGGAACTCAGGATTCACTCATGGATTTGGAAACAGCACACAGAACTCTTCAGTTTTGTCACTGTTACATTTCTTGATTCACTTGCTGAGGGTTATTTAAATATTTCTTGTTGACGTGGTTGCTAAGGTCAGTTAATCTTCTTGGTCTCATGTTGTCATAATTCACACTCATTGGGTTTCTAACAAATTGCCAAATAACTTTGTGTTAAATATAACAACTGTATTGGACTACTCTACATCATGTGTTCGCCTATATCTTCTTTGTTGTTACTTCAGTTGTTATAGATAGTGTCACATATTTCTCCATTATTTCTTGAAAATTTCTTTTTATATCTCAAAGGATCTCAGCATCTCTTATCCACATCCATCAGCTTGGGTGCCAAACAAAATGTAACATTGAGAAAGGGAGAGCTTCTGATGGTTTTACTGAGCCAGAAGATGCATTACATTTCAGTGATCTTTCACCTTAATGCTGCTTGTGAAATTTTATCTTGACTATTTTCTTATGGTCACCTTGTAGTTTCTTGATGCTTTGGACCTGCTATGCAGGGCCATCAACTCTTGCTGTGTGGTTTTGTTTCCATTTGCAGAGGGTAGGGCTGTAAGAGAGCTCTGTAGTCTTCAAGCTACCAAATGATGTAACTGCCTTTTAAAGAACTTTTCTGGATTTTGTTGCTCTAAATGTATCATTCATATACATTAGGTGAACAGATCTCATATTAACTGGAATCTCATAACATGACAGAAGAGTGATATTTCTCTTGAGCTATGTACAACTGTTTCCGCACCTTGGCACTGTAGGTAGTGCCCCTTTCTTTCTGCCTTCCAAAACACCCCCAAGCTGTGTGACCATAGTATAAGCGACTCCTTCGCAGCAGGGTGAGTGCTTGATCCATTGCACTTTGCCGTTGTCCTGTGCCCATGCTTCTTTCATCGTCTCTGCACGTATGTCAACATAAAGTGCATTCAGCGGAAATTTCTCTGCTTACTATCTATCTAAATAACGTTTTTATGTAAATATCTTTCATCTGATTTTGTGGAAGAGGTGGAACATGTTTTTCTGGATGAATAATGTGTACCACCACAGCAGACACACATGCTTGTAGTACTGAGAGTTTACAGGACACTGGCAGGAAATATGTTAAAACTCATAAAGGAACTATAGACTGTTTTAATAAGGGTACACAGGCATAACTGAAAAAAAACTTGTTTGTGGAGACCTTAATGTTGACTTTCTATTGGATAGTAAAGACCGAGGTCATCTAGAGTTGCTGATGCCCGGCTATCTTCCACAGTGAAATTCTCTATGATGGTTGAAAGACAGGGCAACCTGTTTTCTGACCCAAAAACCTGTAGCGATTCAGCTGTATAGCTTATAGTCCGTGGTTTCTCTGACGACGATGGTCAGATGTTAACAATAACATTTACTGACCAGTTATAAACAGATCATAGAATAAAAGTATTGTGTTGCAGAATCATATACAGTGACTCAGTCACAGTGTTTAGAGAGAACTTCATAAAGAAGTAAGAGTTAATGGGAAATTTCACACTCTCTTAAGCATATTTGTGCAACACTTTGAGCCTTGTTTTTGTCGTGTATAAGTAAGAGCAAAATCAAACAAAAGCAAGTATAAGGGGTGGATAAGTCATGGAATTAAAGTATCTTGTGCTAGGTAGAGAGAACCCTACATAATTCAGAGAGCAGACTCAAGATTTGAAACTCCATTATCACCAGTATTGTAGAATCCTGTACTCTGTCATTATAAAATACAATCCACAAACAAATAAAACACTCCAAGAATGAGGCACAAGTATTTGGAACATTATTAAGTAAGAAACGAACAATACTATTCAACCAAATGAAACTGAGCATCCAGAAAATAGCTCTGGCAGATAAGGAGACACTGTCAAATTTTTGGCTGCGAAATTCGATGATTACTTCATCAAAGTAGCTGCAAACGCTGCACCAAGTAGTAAAGCAAGTGCAAATGTCTCAGACTTACTAGTGCAGACACTGCATGTCTCGTCAACAGACAATAGTTTCAAAAAATACAAACCCTAAGGAGCTTACAGAATTCATCAGATCACTAAACAGTAATAATTATATTGGCTTTGATGAAAATCTAGCAGAATTTTCAAGTCTTGTGTTGACCTGATGGGGCTGCCTTACGCTATCTTTGTAATCAGTCAACTACTCCAGGGCACAATTTCTGACAGACTGAGTATGCTGTAGATGGGCATTACTACAAAACTACAGATTAGCAAACTACTTCTAAATGCAGACCTGTATCACTCCTACCAGGCTTGTTGAAAGTGGGTGAGTAAGTAGTGTATGACAGAATACTGACACATTTAACTGAGCAGAATTTGGCAACTGCCTCAGGTTGTAAAGGTTTCTCTTCACACAAAGTAATACAAAACCTCACAAATGAAGTGCTAACAGAGCTAAACAAGAGGAACTATCCTGTTGGTATATTTTGTTAACTTGCCAAATGATCTGGCTGTGTGGATCACAAAATTGTTCTTAACAAATTAAAGTGTTGTGGCATTAATGGCATCCCTCTTGCTTGGGTGAGATCTTTATCTCAATGTTTAGATGCTTTCATTAACATCATATATCTCGGGCATGAAAATAACCTCAGCATGAGGGAACGTAGCATGTAGAGTGCCACAGGGCTTTGTACTTAAGGCCCACTCGTGCTTCTGACTATGTTGACTATGTAAATAACTTAAAGGGCAAAACTGGAGTGTTTGCTAATGACACAAATTTACTTATCAAGGATGGAAAGTCAGCCTTAGCAGACACAGCTCAGATGGGCCTACTTGTAGTTCACAACTCTTAATGTTTTAAGTCTTAACCTCATGATGACTCATTCCTTCGGATCTGGCAGAATAACAAGTTAAAATGTAGTCAACACATGGATAAACTAATCAAGAAGCTAGTTCAGGATAATATGCCCTTAGAAACATCTCTTATTGTGTTGACCTGAAGACAGAAAGCGTTTGCTAATTTTGTATTTTCAGTCCCGGTTGTCTTGTGGAAATATGTGTCGGGGCAGTGCACCCAAAGTAAACAACATACTTGTTCAGCAAAAGCAAGCAGTAAGTATAATGTGTAAAGTAGATAACTTACATCTTGCAGAAGCCTTTTTAAAGATCTGTGAATTCTTACACTCACTTCCCAATACATTTACTCCTTAGTATATTAGAAAGAAAAGGTATAGTGTAGTGAGATGTTTTCAAGAAAAGATTTAAAAATTGGTATTCTGTAGGTTTGTAACTGGTTCATGACTGGAACTTCTTTATGGCTACTTACAAATCACCGTTCATTTTTGCAAAATATTAAAACTGCTTCACACATTCCACAACCCCTCTCCCCCTCAGACAGTCCCTGTGATGTTGTTAGCATCATGCAGCACCTGTTGTGACATGAGTATCCACTGTCAACTCCAACAACCACATGCTGCCCAAGAATCTATATACAGAAGTTATACAGTTTTTGTGGTATTTAAACATCATAATTATTATAACAACATTACTTACAGGCACGTTTACTCATTTATAGACTGCAAGGGTACGCAACTCTTCACACCTCTGACACTTATGGGAAAAATCCCAAATTTAATTCAGCAAAAGTTGTATAGTCTCACACATGCCACCCTATAGAAATGAGTGAATATGTATAAATAAAGGAACATTAAGTATATTTTTTCTCTCATTTAACAATCATTATTCTGCTCAAAATATCTGTACTATTTCTGTTTTGCTTTCTAAAACCTATGAATTCAAGTTACGTAAGGAAAGTATATCCAAGGTATCCCAGGAGGAATGGTAAATATTCACGGATATGACAGGAATGATCATTCAAAGCAAAAAAGTCCCATAAACATAGGCTCTAAAATTCATACTTTAAGAGCTATGAGGACTTCTTCATCTTCAATACTGTGAAACAATCTTCTCTACTGCAAGCTCTTTACTTTCCATATTCTTAGAAGCAGTAGTATGAACCAAAGCAAGAAAAAAATGTCCAGTAAACATGGTCTCTAAAGTGAATACCCTAGGAGCTATGAACACTTGTTTATCTTCACTACTGTGAAACATTTGTTCTGCTCTTCATAGCTCTTAAGATACGCATTTTAGAGCCCAGATTTATTAGACAATTTTTTTCTTGTTTTGGTAAATTCTACCTCCATGCAGAATGTGAACAGCAAAGACCTTGCAGTAAATGAGATTTGTTCCACATTACTGAAGATGAAGTAGTGCTCATATCTCTTAAGGCCTACCGTACACTTTGAAGCCAGTGTTTGCTAGACTATTTTGCACTGAATGGTCATTTCAGGCATGTTCCTGAATATTGACCATTCTTCCTGGGACACACAGTATTGACAGTGTTGGACTGCATACATGTTTGAAAAACACAGTTGTAAACTCAGTAATAAATGTATTTTATTTTGTTTTGCCACAATCTATATGATCAACACTCCCTACCTCCATCTCACTGCCTCCTCCTCCATTTCCTTTCACCCCATTCTCTATTAGTTGTCACATCTTTATTTATGCTTCAGAAAACCTTCCATGAAATAACACTTCACAAATCTCTCTTAACTTCGGGAGTAAAAATATAATATTCAGATTAGTCATTCTGCTTGCAGTATTATAAGATACATTATTATCAATAATATACAATAAAAGTCTTGTAATAAGCAAAATCCATAAGAAATTTTCATTTCATCATATTCTTTTAATGCCTTAATTATGATTTCAGTACTAATTGCCCTGTTATGTGGATCACAAAGCGTAATTATTTATGAGAAGTGCTTAATGAAAAAGAAAAATTAAGTGAAATCATAACTGAAACAGAAATTAATGTACGAATCTTCAAAAAGCACTAGAGCAGTTTAAAATGTTTTACAGGTAGAAAATATTTATTCTTCATAAACTCAGGACCTCCATTAGCAAAGTTACAGGAAGTAAATATTAATAGTAAAGTGCTTATTTCATTTCTCTTTTTCTCCTCCTCTGTCCTGTACTTCTCTGTGGTTTTCTCAAGGAAAGTTATCATTGCCTGTACCTTATCAGTCTTATCATGTTAGGTTTGCAAAGCTTGGGAAATGATAAAGATTACTGTGTGTTTATCCTAGTGGAGTAGATTTCACCCAGGCAACCGATGTCTGTTTTCCTGTAAGTATCAATTTTCTGCAAGACCACTGTTACTAAAGATTTTTGTTTTAAGTACAATGTCCAGTAAGTGAAGAAGGATCTAGCACTTCAAGTTGTCCTTTATTAAACTATTTTAAAGTCATTTGTACTCTGAATTTTAGAAATATGCTTTTGCCAATTTTTCTCTCAAACAAATTATTCACAAAACTGGTCCCCTTCATGTAGCTACACAATGACTAAACTGTTTTCTCTTATAAAAACTATATGAAATATACACTTTTTTCAGTTTATTAGCAACAACTGGACTTGCCTCAATCAATATTAATTCAACTTGTCAACAAATTTAAGTCATACTCTGTAAATAACATTTCACATTTCTTAAGTATTGTGGTGTTATTTACTACTTCTTAGATCCACAAGGTCATTTTCTGATGAGCAACGATCTTCTCCCTAATGGCCATTATGCCTGTCACAATCTGTGCATTCCAAAGTAAAAGAAAACGATAGGCAATGGAGCAGATGTATGAATTGATTTTTGTGTAATCAATCTAGACACTTAGAGTAAACTACTTCATTATGTGTTGCAATAAACAGTCAAATTTACCAACATACATCCTTCATATGCCTGTCAATATCATCCATGATGCCTAGTCGATGCAGGCATTTTTCTCTGCTTGTGGCCATTGCACTATAACTTGGACAGTTCATTCCACTGATGACATTCTGCAATATTGATATTCTGAGCCTACCTATTGATTTTCTTCTTCAGATGTTTTCCTTTTGATGATGTTTTTTAAGAAATTGTTGTACCTAAGCAGATAACCAATCAATGTTGTCTTTCTTCATTGTATATTTTTTCATTGAGTTCTTTTAACACAGCCTTATTATTTTCTTTTATATCCAGGACTTTTTTTTACTTAGAAACTTATGGTATAAGAGCAGGAGCACTAAATTTCTTAAGTTATGATCTAACAGTGGTAGCTCCAGGTAGAAATATCAACAATGTAGAAAATACAGATTGCTACTTACCATAAAGATGATGCATTAAGTTGCAGACATCCACAATTAAGACACTTACACAAAGTTGTCAACTACAGCTTTTATTGACAAAAGTTAAACACACGCCATCCAAACACGTGCAAGCATACCTCATGCACACGTGACCGCCAACTCTGGCAGCTCAGACTATAACGCCTGTGCCTGGGAATATGGTGTATTTTTAATATTTTGGAAGACAAATGGTGACATATAAGTAGCCTTTTCAATTCTCAGAACCATTCACGAATCAGCAAGAAAACTCTGCAAACCTCCACAAAAACATAAATGCAGTTGGTGGAGCCCAGGAATTTCACATCTGAGCCTGGAAAACTAGAATAGCCATCACAGAATTGGCAGAACTTCTTAGAAATACTGAAGAAAACAAAAAAACAATCAGAAGAATTAAGTGCATGTACCAGTTCAATAGACTGGAGAAATTAATGGCTTCAAATAGAACAACATATAAAATTTCTACAGGCCTTTTAGGGAACAAATAACAAATTACAAATCAATTTATCTCCACCACTTAGATGGAACACTCGAGACACACTCAAAAACTAACTGTGACAGTCTAAAGTCTTTGAGAAACTACACAACTGTGAACCATGTAGACAAAAACTGCAATTTGATAAATACATCCTGACCAAAGACTCAGTTTCACTGATGCAAAATGGAGAATGTAACATGATATAACATCTCAAAAACAACAAGATACAGGGCACAAAGTCATTATACTACAAGCTGTCATTGTTACGCACGAGAGAATAAAGTTATACCCACAGATTTGAAAAAAGCTCTGATTTGCTGTCTATACCAAAAGAGTGACAAGACAGCTTAAACAGTTACTGAGATATTTCACTTCAGCCAATTACCTACAAAGTACTTAGTCTTACCCTTCTTACCATATTAGAGCAACACTCAGAATTCAAGACAGATGAATGCCATGTGGGCTTTCAACAAGGCTGATCTTGTGCAAAACAGATGTGGGATCTCAGGACAATACAGCAGCACCACCAGTCGATTTGCACAATATTCACATTTACAGATTTTAGAAAAGCCATTGTTTGACTGCCCCACTTCTTTAATACTGCATGATTATAGTGCAGATAACAAAACAAATAACTTAATCCAACAGACCTTAAGAAACATATCCTATGAAGCAGAATTCATGGGTGACCTCTCCAAATCATTTAACATAAAAACAGCTGTATGGCAAGATCGTGAGTTATTTCCACTTTTTTCAATCTAGTACTAGAGAAGATCATCAAAATATGGCTGAAAGAAATACCTGGCATAAATGTGGGAACAAAAAAATAAAAACATCAAAATAAAATGGCTTGCCTTTGCCAACTGCCTTGCAATATTTACTAAAAGTAATGCTGAGGGCAGGTGTGCTGTAGAGAAGTTTTATGAGATTGATGATAAAACTTGTGTTGAAATTTCTTATCAGATGACGTTGCCTGAGGAACCCAAACACACACACACCTGGGATCTGTCATAATGAAATACGGCAAAATCATTCAGGTTCAACACCAAACCTACTTGGGTGAAATTATTGGGATCACTGGCAATGCCAAAGAAAACAATAAAACTTGTGCAGAAAAATTACTTGAAGCCTACACAAACCTCTGGAGTATTTATAACAAAAAATATATTTCCATCAACGTCAGACCATGCCACTACAAAACATCCATTCTCCCAAGACCACTTTACACAGCTGAGACATTGTTAACTATTAATGTAAATGCCATAAAAAGGTGAACGATAGATACTGCAGAAAATATTCAGACTCAAGATCCAAGACAGTATCTGGAGGGTCAAAAGTTATAAATAAACAACATTCCTTGACAGAACAATTTAGCTTCACTGCACAAAAAAACATATGAAATTTTATGGTCATGTAGCACAGATGTATGACTCACACTTAACCAAGAAAATCTTCAGCATCATAAATGGGATCCATAGAACCAAATTATGTTGGCTAGTCAGTACCCAGAAGGGTCTCAATGTAGTTGCTGTTGATCCACTGGCTATTATGCAGATAACATACAGATAGAACATCAACTCACTTAAATCCATGTTTGAACAACTAACAGAAAGAAGTATAAAACTTAAAAAAAATGTGTGGTTGCCAGAACAACAGCAGAACCATAATGACAGGATGAAGTGATTTTGGGAACATAAAAAGAACAAGGAGGCTAAAGCTATTTAGTGATGTTTAAAGGACTAAATGAAATAACAATAATAATAATAGTAATTTGTTGTTAGTAGTTCATTGAGGCTCTTCAAAGATTATGCACTTTTAGACAGACTGGTAGCTTCTTTAAATCATAACAAAGTAACTGGAAAATTTAACATGACCTGTAGATGATCAACCCTGATGCAACAACTGACTTCTGAATCTCAATATAAAGATAAGTAGTGCAATAAATGTCACCCTCTTCTTTTTACTGTTCTTATTCTGTGTTTTCATGCAGTCATCACATAATTCTGTATTTGGCAATGTTAGTGGTATGGGTGGCTGGATGGCCTTCCTGTTGCCACATCTCCCCCTCCCTGTCCCTGGGATGAAATTTGTGTATCACACTAGAGTTATCCCATGTGAAGAGTGAGAACATTTTTGAAATGTTTGCAAAGCATGTAACTGTGGCAAAATGTGAGTATCAGCCTGATATGTATGTAGTCATATGTGGGTAACCACTTAAAAAGCACATCCATGTTGGCCACCACAATGACCCTCATTGTTAACCTGCCATGTGGATTTGATCCAGCGCTGGTATGCCTCACCAAAACCCAAAAGCAACATCATAATGCATGCTGGGTCAGTGTAATGAGTGGAAGTAGGCAAAGAACACAATATTTTTTTATTCCATTCTCGCTTAAACAGTTGCAACTCAATTATCTACAGTGTCCATCTGAGCAACCTAAGGTGGAACAGTGATGTAACTCTAGATATGAAAAAAGTAAACACCCAAGTGAAATTCACTGAATTAATACTGTGAAAATGTTGTGCACTGAACTGTTTATTGTAAATTTGCAGTTTAAGATGTAATCTTAGCAAAAGTGTGACTTGGTGTGATTAACACACACAGAGCTTTGCAGTAAATAAAGGCAGCAATAAGTGACAGAAAAAAATCATAAGACTGACCAGTTATGAAACACTAAGTTTTCAATTTGTGGTTTTTAACTACCCACTCATCTGCCAAGGAAGTATAATTCATCCATAACGAAATAATTCACTAAACATTCGTCTTACTAATTCCTGAGCTTTGTTCATCATTGTCAACCAATACCAAGTTAGATTAATGAAATTCATATCACAATCTGTGCAATTTATTAGGGGTTTACTTATTCAACTGGGAAAAAATCACAAAAGTTTTCAGCAGAGTTCAATGGGATAGATAAAGTGCATAATCAATGTTGAGAGCATATAATATTAAAATTTTAAAATTCTAAAAGTGTATTTTCCAAGGAAGTTTGGCAACTTATTATTTCCTGTCACACATACTTCACATAATTATCATGATAGTAAAAATGAAAGATATTAATGGTTACACAGACTCGTTCTCCATGTACGAGGCATGTTTTTTAAGTAAGTACCATTTTGAAGTTAAAAAAAAAGATGTTATAAGATATCTCAATAATTTTATTTTTACGTGAAGGCCTGTACCTTAATCTATTTTTCTACATAATTTCCGTCGATATTGAGGCACTTGTCGTAATGTTGTACCAGTTTTTGAATACCCTCCTCATAGAAGTCTGCCACCTGACTTGTTAACCACTGCATCACCACTGTTTTGACTTCGCCATCGTCTTGAAGACACTGACTGCTCAGGTGTTTCTTCAAGTGCAGGAACAGATGGTAGTCACTGGGTGCAAGATCGGGGCTGTACGGAGGATGATCTAGAGTTTCCCATCAGAAAGATGTGGTGAGATCTTTGGTCTGATTCGCTACATGTGGATGGGCATTGTCTTGCAGCAAAACAATGCCCTCGCTCAACTTCCATGGACTGTTGCTTTGATTCTGGTGTGACGTAGGCCACCCATGTTTCATCACCCATAACAATTTGGCTTAAGAAATCATCACCATCGTTGTGGTACCACTCAAGGAAAGTCAATGCACTGCCTAAACGTTTGTTTTTGTGCACAGCCGTCAACATTTTCGGTACCCAACTGCGCACAATTTTCGGTAATTCAAGTCACAATGCCACAGCTGTCAACATTTTCGGTACCCAACTGCGCACAATTTTCGGTAATTCAAGTCACAATGCCATACAAAACACTACAAGAAAACTTAGGAAAGTCATCCCTCAAGGAGGAAATTGTAAAGCATCTGTCTTCTCTCACCTTATTGCCCACTTCCTGCACCAAACTTTCATTAAAGACCAAAGGACGCCCACTCCGTTGTGCGGCCATCTTTAAATGCTCTCACCCACTTTCTTACCATTCCATCACTCATAATGTTTTCTCCCTAAACTGCACAGATCTCACAATGAATATCGATCGCCTTTAGGCCTTTAGCACTAAGAAATCTTATAACAGTCCGTACTTCACAGTCGGCGGGACTCATGATTATCGGAGGCATTCAGTACACAACGTAAACAAGGAAGAATCAGCCTGTAATGGCGTCAGTGCATAGATTAAGGTACAGGCTTTCATGTAAAAATAAAATTATTGAGATATCTTAGCACGTCATTTTTTTTTTAATTTCAAAACAGTACTTACTTAGAAAACACGCCTCGTACCTCATCCAGTGGTGAAACAGCAATGGTGTTAAATTACATTTGTACACCACCTGCTCACTGCAACGTGCTCTACAGTGGGTTGTGGAGTACAGATGCCTAGATGTCTCCCAGAAATTCTGAATATACTATTTTTGAATATAAGGCAGAATTTAAAAGCAATGACTTAATTATCCATCTGACAATTTTAATGATAGATTATGAATTGTCCACAGTTTTTACCTTCAGAAGGTAAAGTGTTAAGTAGTGCCATTAAATACATGTAGAAGTAACCTAGGTTTTGGAACTGTTAATTACTTCCTCAGAATGAATAGGTGGATGCATTGGGGAAGACTGAAAATGAAGGGTGTAGTTCGCTCAGACCCCTAGATTAGAGGGACCCACATGCACAGACAAAGGGTGACATTGATTAAGGGGGAGCTGTCAAAGACTAGGACATCAAAGGTAGTATACTGGTAAGCACTGCGCCAGCTTCAGTCCAGAGGTGATGAGGACAGAGTGAGAAGCAAAATTGGATTAAGAGAAAGAGAAATTAAAAAGTAAGAGGGAAAAGAGATGGGAAGGAGAAAGAGGAGTGAGGAGACTGAAGATGAAAAAGTAAGAGCATTCAAGAAAACAACTGAGTGCGATATAACTTCAAAAATTGTATAAAGGATGTATAATGAAAAATATGATAACAATGAGAGGGAGGACTGTGTTAATGCAGATTGAGTCCAGGAGTGTGTTGAGATGCAAGGACATGTTGGAAGGAAAACTCCCATCTCTGGCACTCAGGGAAACTAATATCTGGTGGGAGAATCACAATACCCCAAGTGATGTAGCAGACACTCAAGTGTCTTGAGACATGTTTAAAATATGCTCAGCATTTGGGTTCTGGGTGGCATTGAGGAGAAGAGTTCTTCCACGCTCATTCATGTAATCACCCAATTTAGTGGCGGTAATTCCACAAAAATATATGTACGAGGGTTGGAACTTAATAATAGCAACTATTTATTCACAACTAATACAAAAGAGTTACATGTTTGCACCTGTTACTGTCCTCCAAAGTAGTCATGAGCATTGTGTAGAACCTGTTGTCAACGATGTGGAAGGCATAGTATGCCGTTAGTGGAACCTGTTCTGTTGATGGTGCAAATGGAGCAGTCTACTGCTTGTCAAATCTCTGGAACAGTTCTGAAGCGAATACCATGAAGTGGTTCCTTCATATTTGGAATCAAATCAAAGCCACAAGGTCTTAAGTCCGAGAAGTATGGTAGATGGTTCAGTACTTCCAAGTCCCATCAACCGAACAGAGCAACCACAGCTTGTCCTGTATGTGCCCACACATTGTTGTGCAAAATGATGGGTGGGCTGCACAAAAAGTGTCACCACTTCTTTCACAAAGCTGGTTGCAGTTGATGCTCCAAAAACGAACAGTAATACTGTGCATTGATGATTGCTTTGGAGGAACGTAATGCATTAGGATAACAATCGCAGTCGCATAAAAGAATCACCAAAACTTTCACCATACTGGGGCTCTGATTCACTTTGGCTTTTACGGCAACCCATAATGATGCCATTCGTTGGATTGGAGTCTCAGTTTTGGTTTTTACGATGTGGCCCATGTCACATCCAGTGTTATGATATGGCGTAAGAAAGCCTCTCCTTTGTGCTCATAGCACTCCAAGTGTGTCTGAGCAGCATCATAATGCATCCATGTCTGCATTTCTGTCAAGTCATGCGGAACCCACTGTGATGCAATTTTTCACAAGACCAGACATTCCTTCAGGATGCGAAACACAGTTGTATGCACAAATCCAGGTTTGTGGGAAAGCTTGCAAATCTTATGGCGTTGATCACTGTCCCCTAACATGGCAAAAGCATGCAATTCTTCTTCAGAGATGCTAGGACGACATGCCCGATGCATGTCTGCCACAGTCTGCTGGCCTTTATTGAAGGCTTTTACCCAACGTGCCAGTGTTCTGTACGCCAATGCCGATTCCCTGCACACCTCTTGAAGACCTAAATGATACTGTTGTGCTGTACAGCCTCTGGCACATTCAATCTTGATCCAACTCCATTGTTCCTGTTTCGAAAACATAGTGACACCATTATGTTAGACTGCTCGCCCACAAGTGACTGTGTTTCCCTCGATTGTGCACACGCTGGTGACATGGGATGGGTGAGTCCATTCTCTCAGAGGTAAGGTAGGCATGTCAACAATGTGTGCTATCAGTGACAATAGTAGATTCCATTTCATAGTGTCTCCTCAGCGGTGTTGCCACTATTTAAGTTCCAACCTACCTACATATATATGTTTCACATCTTGTCCTAACCCACTGGATCAATTTCAACTAATGTTGGTACGTGTGTCACTCATTGTCCAGTGTGAAGCACCACTGAAGAACTAAGAACTGCCTACCTCCCACTCCAGTGGCAGTGGGACTGAAAACAAGGTGTTGTAGCAGATGGACAGAGAGAGGGGGAGGAACAGATGGACAGTGAGAAGGGGAGGAGAAGATGGACAGAGAGATGAATGAGGAGGAGTTGGACAGAGAGAAAGGGGAGGAGGAGCAGGTGGGAGATGGATAAAGGTAGTGGGCAGGTGGGAAAAAAAAGAAGGTGTGAGGTGGCAGGTGGAAGACGGAGAGAATGTGAGGACCCAGGTGGAAGTGGGCAGGTGTATGGGGAGGCAGGCGAAAGACAGACAGATAGTGAGGAGGCATAGGGGAGAGGAACTGGATGCAATGAAACAGGTGGACAAGGGGTGCTTTGGAAGTGGCAGGGAATGTGTGGAAGCAGATGGAAGAGAGACAGTTTGTACAAAGGCAGGTGGAAGAGGCACAGGTTGTGAGAAGGTGCATGGAAGAGGAGCAGTGTGTGCTGAAGCAGATGGAAGATGGAGCAGGTGGAAGTGGAAGGGGATGTTGAGAGACAGGTGGAAGACAGGCAATTTATGAAGAGGCAGGTGCAAAAGGGACAGGTTGTGAGGAGGTACGTGGAAGAGGAACAGGGTATGATGAGGCAGGTTAAGGAGGTAAGCAGGTGGAAGTAGCAGGGTGTGTGGGGAACAATGTGGAAGAGGGACAGTTTGTGAGGAGGCAGCAGGAAGAGAGACAAGTTGTGATGAAGCAAATGGAAGTGAGAAGACACAAAGTGAAGGGAGAACATAGATTAGGGAAGTTCTGATTGTTTTTATGAAACCATAGCTAACATCTAGCATCATGGATTCAGTTGACTTGAAATACTATAAAAGTATGGAATGCAATTTACCTCTATCATTCAGTGTGTCAAGGAGGTTGCGAGAATGAACACTGCAGGGAGCCATTGTTTTTGTCAATGTGTTTAAGGACCAAAATCGTGTCACATGGCTGAACACCTCAGATACATTTAACATGCTCTCTAGAGTTGTATAGTGTAAAACAGCAGAGATTCAGAGATATATGTGTGAAGTATATGTGATATGCATGTTCACAGGTAAGGCCATTGGTCAAGAGTGTTTGTATAATTGCTGTGCAATGGACACAAGTTGAATTGTGTGAGTCCTCACTCTCTGGTAGCAATACTTCCAAACTCTGAGGATGATACCTGGCTCTGCCACATGTACTTTTTTCTCACTACACAGACTGTCTATAAATACAGTGTAATACTTAGTAGACTGGAATATTTTTTCATGGTAAATGATGTATGTGGGAAAAAAAGCATTACTTTATAATTGATTTTGTAAAATTTTGTTACAGTACAGTAATTTGATTTCTGGCTAAAAATTACTTTTGTAATTACATTTGTGTTCGGGAAGTTTATTTAGATTAGTGTTTCTCAGGGAAAAAATGTTATGTTTTTTGCAGTGTATTTTTGAGTATATTTTCAGTTGTTTTATTCATTTTGCTATTCATATGCACATCTAAATAGCTACACAACCATTTTAGGACAATCTGCACTTATGGTGCAGTGGGGACAGGAACTGAAATGTTAATTTCATTGCCAAATTCATGTCATCTACATAAATCTGATTTTTTGGGCTTTGAACAATCATCAAAATGTCCTTGTCTGTCATAATTAATCCTGTACACAAATCACTATCAATGGGAACAAATACATCCAGTCATGCTGTAGGACAGCCTAATAATGCAGCAGCTTGGAAAAATACTTCACGATTTTCTTGTTGCATCAGATTTGTATGCAATTCCTTCACTGTCATCATCAGGAGCAACAGTGCCAGTAAGCCATATGGTAGTTTATTAAGCTGACTGGATTGTCTTATGGGGACATGTCATATTCATGAAAATTCCATATACTGTCAGAGATTTTGTTGATGTCTATGATGGAAGAACACTGACAGTTCTGTTGATTTCATTAAATGGTAGGTAATTAACCATATTTCTCTGTTGACTTTCAAACTCAAGTGACCATTTCCATGCACAACTAAGGATATAGCCAGTATCCAAATTAAAGTTGTTGTTGCACATTCTAATCTCAGTGGCTTCTTTGCTGACAGAATAGCAGTAGACAGATGCAGAGGATGAGATATCCATTTAGTCAAACATAATTATATGTTCGTTCATGAGGCTGTGTTTGGCAACAGCAGATTTGTAATAATCATGATATTTAATGTGACAGTGCTGGAGAGATTCCAATTTACCTCTAATGAGGTAACAGAAATTAAGATGCGAACAAA
This sequence comes from Schistocerca cancellata, assembly GCF_023864275.1. Lineage (NCBI taxonomy): Eukaryota > Metazoa > Arthropoda > Insecta > Orthoptera > Acrididae > Schistocerca > Schistocerca cancellata. The sequence continues at coordinate 697,849,336 of NC_064627.1, read as the reverse complement.
TCTGAAATGAACAATAAAACACAATACGAAAGAAACAACTGGAGAGATGTGACAAATCAAAGTAAAAAAAAATGTTTTTGTAAATATAACAGAACAGAAAGAAAACTTTTACCTTAAACTGTTTTTGCACATGTTTAAAAATTATCTCTTCCCCAGTTTATCTTAAAGTATTTTAGATTTTTGGTGGCTGAGGTCTGTACAATCAAATTTTTGTATTTCAGATGATTATTGAAGATGTCAAATCAAAACAGTTCTGCTGCTGGATATGTGAAACTACCAACAGTTCAGACAGGAATTTCTGCTCAAGCGTAAGTCCTGCTGCTTGCAAATGATTTTCATGTTTATAAAATGTTACATTTTTTTAAACTGTATTGTATCTAACCCAAAAACAACTGTAAGATATTTATATACATATATTGTTCTTGCATGGTCTATATCCCTTATGAAGATGCCCTTTGCTGTAAACTGAAAAGAATTGAACACACAAATGGTGAAGCGAGCATTCTGAATGGAATGTATATTTTATGCAGAAATGTTTTATTTTATACAAAAATACTATTTCATAATTGATGTTTGATCTTAAATTTTTCTGAAGAATCTACCGTGTTCTTTGTATCACCTGAAGAGGATACCAAGAGATGCTATCAAAATATCCTGTTTTGCTCATGCCTGCACCTGACTGAACAACAGAGAGCAGTTTAAACTTTTTTCAGAATCTTTACAGATAATGAATGATATTCTCTTTAGTAGCAAGTGAATGTTCAGCGCTACAAATAAAACATGATTTGTCACAGACTTTGTGGTTATCATCATACAATATGCACTGATGAGCTAAAACATTATGAATAATGCACACTGCAAGACTGAATGTCACCTTGTAATGTTGCAGGATATGGCTCTTAAGGAAAGTACATATGTGTACATATGTGAGGTAAAGACTAATGAGGAATCATTATAGAGTTGATACAGGCTGCAAATGGGGGAAACTAACTGATTGGTTCGTTGGTTGATTTGGGAAAGAGGACCAAACAGTGAGGTCATCAGTCCCATTGGGGTAGGGAAGGATGGGGAATGAAGTCGACCATGCCCTTTCAGAGGAACCATCCCAGCATTTGCCTGAAGCAATTTAGGGAAATCATGGACAGCTTAAATCATGATGGCCAGACGCGGCTTTGAACCATCATCCTCCCAACTGCAAGTCCAGTGTGCTAACCACTGCACTAGAAACTCACCAACATAAGCAACTTTGAAAAAGGGTGCATTATTATTGCCTGGCCTGTTGGAATGAGTATCTTGTAAACAGCTGTCCACATGTTAATTTTGTGAGTATCTATGGAAAATGATTGAATGACACTGAAACCAAGAGTGTGCAATAAAGCGTTGGATGTCCACACCTCATTACAGAACATGGTCATTTGAAGCTTACCTACTCTGTAAAGTAGGACAGCTGGTGATCTGTGGCAGATCTAACTACACAGTATAGTCCTGGTGCAGGAATCAGTGTTTCAGAACACACTATTAATTTAAAATGAGGCTGCACAGCAGAGAAGCACTATGTCTCCCCATGTTGACCCAAAAATGTGGCCTATTACAATTGGAGTTGGTATGGGATCATTTAGATTGGACAATGGATCAATAGAAATGTATCAACTGGTTGGATGAATCATCAGGTTGATGCTTATGTCCATGTATGGCGTCATCCAGATTAATAGTTGCACCATGGATATTGGCTGGTGGGACCAGTATTATACTATGGGGGACATTCACTTGGGCTTCTGTGGGACTTGTGGTAGTAATCAAAGGCATCAATGCTGAAGTGGACTACATTAAGATTATTACTTGGATGGCTTCACTCTTGACATCTTCCCTGATGGTGATGGCATCTTCCAGCAGGGTAGCTGTCACAGGATGAGAACTGTGATATGGTAGTTTGAGTGGCATGAAAGTGAACTTAGATTAATACCTTGGCCATCAAATTTGCCTGATCCACAGAAACACTGCTTTATTGTCTTTTGAACATGGAACAACACATTATTAAGCAAGTGGTCATTATTAATGGTGATTTTTCTAGATATTCAGCTGAGTTGTTGTCACATGACAACGAAACTCACAGAACCTGAAGTAGATAGCTGTACTAGTATCTGAAATTTTACAGTACATCAAATGGAAACAACAACATGGCTCAATACCCAGAAGATCACCATTAATCAGTAATGTCAAGAAAACCTGAGAGATGAGGTTGTTATAATGTTTTGGCTCAACTGTGTATCTTTAGATCTTTTGGGCCACATCCTCATTAAAGTATTTACATTTCATTGTTTGGTTCCTATCGTGGGTAGTGCTTCAGGTGGTACCTCAGGAGGTATATATCATCCAGCTGCAGTAGTTTGAAATAGTTATTAATAGAACACCTGAAATTTGTGATTCTGTTCAGAACTTATTAGAAAATAAACAGCTTGTATCTAACCAATGGTCAATCAGTTCAGGACAGGAAAAATATTTTGAACTTTATATTCCTTGCTACAGAAATATTTACAATAAAACATTACACCACCCTACCACTTTGGACAACCACATACAGGATTTTGCATTAAGATTCTGGTAAAAAAAATTGTAATTAAAATTGACAATGGGTAAGGCAAATGAAAGGAGTATTACAAAATTGTTCAAATGGCTCTGAGCACTATGGGACTTAACATCTGAGGTCATCAGTCCCCTAGAACTTAGAACTACTTAAACCTAACCAACCTAAGGACATCACACACATCCATGCCTGAGGCAGGATTCGAACCTGCAACTGTAACGGTCGCACGGTTCCAGACTGAAGCGCCTAGAACCGCTTGGCCACACTGGCCAGCAGAGTATTACAGTGAGTGGTGAAAAGTCATGAGAAGTTGCTGTGAAATGAGTCAGTCATGTGCTGCAAATATGATAGCCATTAATGGATTTTTATGTACTTTGTTTTGTTTTTGTTGTGTACTCCTTGTTTCCTTTTCTTATTTTGAAATGAGTGAGGGTGTTGCCCCTGGGTTAACCACAGGGTTCTAGTATGAGTCTCCCCACCCCAAAGTGGATCATAAATTGCTGCCTTTATGTGTCATTTGAAGTTCTGTAGGAAAACAAAACATGGCTGTAGCCAGCCAGCATTGAAAGAGAAAGTTGGGGCTGATTTCCCTGCATTGCCCCTTCCCACCAACAGTCAAAATCATGATTTATTTACACCTATAGCCAGCAGCCAGGTCAGACTATCTCAAAAATACTGCATACTTTGCTCTTACTTTTAAGGTTACCACAGTTTTGCAAGATATACAGCATACTTCTCATTCCTCCTCAAAATTTATAGCAATAATGGAAATTTCTGGATGGAGCACCTATAGTGGATCAATGCATGGAGCACAGTAAAACATAACAGAGAACACATTCACACTAGTTTATGAACCCTAACTCTTTTTCCAGACATAGTACACCCATTCACACACACACAACCACCCAAACTCACAATCCTGTGACCACAGCAAGACTGATTATTGATACTTGATTACTGAAAGCAGTTTGCTGATCTGATGGTAGTAGGGAGGGGGTGTGGAAAGATGCCAGGAGGGATTAGCAGGAAGAGGCAGGTCTTGTACAGAAGAATCCATGGCCCCACAGTGAGATGAAAAAAGTACAAAGTAGAAGCTACAACAAAAGAGATGTAGGAAGAAGGAGTGAGGAGAAATGAGGGGGAAAAGGAGAAAAAGATTAAGATGAAGAGGGAGAAAGTGGAGGGAGGAGAGAAGTGAGAGGGGTTGAAAAGGGTGGACAGGAGGGGAAGAGAGAGAGAGAGAGAGGGAGAGGGAGAATGCCTGTGCATGGAGAGGGGGGAGGGGGGGGAGGAAGATTGGTAGGAGAAGGCAGTGTGTGATTTGGGTGGAATGGTATGGACGGAAAAAAGAAGAGAAACGGAAGGTGGGGTAGTGGGTACAGGTTAGCAGACTTTATACCAGGGGATTGCATAAGTTCAGGACTTGTTGAAGAGACAATTCCCATATGTGAAGTTCAGAGAAACTTGTGCTGGAAGGGAACACCCAAATGGCTGAAGTAGTGAAGCAGCTATTGAACTCATTTGTGTTGTTAGATGTGGCATGTTCAACACCTGGATGGCCAGGTTTACAATTTGCCACAGTTCGATGGTGGCCATCCATGCAAGTGGACAATTGGTTTCTTGTCTTACCCACATAGAATGCTATATAGTAATTGCAACATGGCTGACCACAAAGGAATGACACATGGGGCACAGAACTGGGAGTAGGATTGGAGTATAGACAGGCAAAGATATTCTGTATGTTTGTTGGGTGGCAGAACACTTCTTTGGAGGTGTGGGCAGGATTTTGGACAGGATATCCCTCATTTCAGGACATGATGTGAGGTAGTCAGGGTCCTGGTGGAGGATGTGGTTGAGCTTTTCAAGGCCAGAATGATTCTGTATGATCAGAGGAGTGCTAATTGCTGGCTTTTCACTGGTTTGAGAGGATCATATGGCAAGGGTGACTCATTTGTGGGTGAGCTGGATAGGATATTGTCTATCATTAAAGGCTCTGGGAAGTTTATCACTATTTTCAATAACTCCTGTTTTATCCTGCAGATGAGGCTTCCTCAGATGATGAGGCAGTTAGGAAGAGCTTTTTGACATGGAATGGGGGACAGCTATCAAAGTGGAGGTATTGACCGACATACTTATGGAGACATCTGAAGGATGGAGATCGACATCTAGGATGGTGGCTCAACGAGCTGAGAAGGACCATGTGAACTGAATTTGGGAACAAGTGTTGAGGTTGTGGAGGGAAGACCAAAGGTTGTCCCTTCCATGACTTCATATCATGAAAGTGTCGTCAATGAATCTGAACTAGACAGGTGCCATGCAAGTACCCACGGCAATACCTCAGATTTGTTTGTAGATTTGGCCTTTCTAAAGTGAAATTTAGGCTGAGGATGTGGTTGGCTAGGAGGATTAGGAAAGAAGTTATGGGTTTGGTACAGAAGGATGTTGGGAAATGTAGTGTTCCATGACTATAAAGCCATGGGCATGCATTGTTGGTGCATAAGAACATTGCATCCACAGTGACTAACAAGGAGTCTGGTGGTAATGAGACAGGAACTGTGGAGAGGTGGTGAGGGAAGTGAACAATATCCTCCTAATACCAAAGCCACCACCTCTTTCCTAATCCTCCTAGACAACCACGTCCTCACCCAGAATTAATTATTTCAATCTACAAACAAATCTGTGGTACTGCCATGGGTAGTCACATGGCACCTTCCTATGACAACCTATGTATGGGCCATATGGAGGACTCGTTCCTATCCAGTCAACACCTAAAACCTCTCATCTGGTTCAGATTCATTGATGACATTTTCATGATTTGGACTCACAACAGAGACAACCTTTGCTCTTTCCTCCATAACATCAACAACTGTTTCCAAATCTGCTTCACTTGGTTCTTTTAAACTCATCAAGCCCTTCCAGGATGTCAGTCTCCAACTCTCAGGGGGCTCCATAAAATTGCCTGTGCATATCAAGTGCACCAACTACCAACAGTACCTCTACTTTCACAGTGGTCACCCAATCCATGTCAAAAAGTCTTTTTCTTGCAGCCCCATCACCCACTGATGCCGCATCTGCAGTGGAAAGCAGGAGTTGTTGAAATATACTGATAACCTTACCAGAGCCTTTACTGATAGACAATACCCTATCTAGCTCATCCATAAACAAGTCACCCATGACATCTGCTCTTCTGATGCCAGTAAACCTGTTAACCAGCCACTGACCAGCACTTGCCTGATCACGCAGTATCACCCTCGCCTTGGGAAGCTCAACCACATCGTCCACCATGGATTTGGCTACCTTACTTTGTGTCTTGGGATGAGGGATATCCTTCTCAAAATCCTTCCCACATCCCCCAGAGTTGTGATTTACCACCCACCCAACCTATAAAATACCTTTTTCTCTCCCTACTCCAGTCCTATTCCCAGTCCTGTGCCTCACTGGTCATCCCCTTGCAGTCAGCCCAGGTGTGTGGCCTGTCTCATACACCCGCCCACAACCTCATACTGCAGTCCAGTCACAGGCATTTCCTACCCATTAAAAGACAGGGCTATGTGTGAAGCAACAATGTTATATATCAGCTAAACTTCAATTACCACATAGCATTCTATGTGGACATGACAAGTAAACAATTGTCTACTCAGCTGAATGTCCACTGCCAAACTGTGGCAAACCACAAACTTGACCATCCAGTTGTCAACACGCCACAACACAAATGACTTCAACATCTGCTTCACTATGTGGGCCATTTGGATACTCCCTTCCAGCACAAGTCTTGCTGAACCATGCAGGTGGATCTGTCTCTCCACAACATTCTATGGTCTTGCAGTCCCTCTGGCCTAAATCTCAGCTAACATTTTCTTACTGGACCACCTTGTGTTTCCCTTCTCTCTTCTGTCCATACCAGTCCTTCTGTGCCCAAATCTTGCACTGCCTTGAGGACATTCTGACAATCTCCTCCCTCTCCCTCTCCCTCTCCCTCTCCCTCTCCCTCTCCCTCTCCCTCTCCCTCTCCCTCTCCCTCTCCCTCTCCCTCTCCCTCTCCCTCTCCCTCTCCCTCTCCCTCTCCCTCTCCCTCTCCCTCTCCCTCTCCCTCTCCCTCTCCCTCTCCCTCTCCCTCTCCCTCTCCCTCTCCCTCTCCCTCTCCCTCTCCCTCTCCCTCTCCCTCTCCCTCTCCCTCTCCCTCTCCCTCTCCCTCTCCCTCTCCCTCTCTCTCTCCCTCTCCCTCTCCCCTCTATTTCTCCTTCTTCATCTTCACCTTTCCATCCATTTCCCACCCTCCCTCGTTTTTCCTCCTCATTTCCCCCATCTCCCTTTTCTGACACCTCTTATTGTACCCTCTGTACTTTTTTCATCTTGTTGTGTGGCCACAAAGTCATCTATCCAAAGACCTGCCTCTTTGCTGCTACCCATTCTTTGTGGCCTTGCCTACCCTCTCTCCACTCCATCAGAACAGACAACTGTTTTCAATAATTGGATATCGATAATTAGTCTTGCTGTTACCACAGTAGTGTGTCTCTGTGTGTGTGAATATGTGGACTATGTGTACTATTACTGGAAAAAGAACTCATGCTTGAAACCTAGTGTGAATGCTGTTTTCTGCTACGTGTTACTGTGCTCCACATATCACTTCATTATTTTACATAAATTTTACATTTAGTATCTGAGAATGATTTGGATTCCCTGCCTAGCCCATGTATCAATAGGGAGAACATGTCAGAGATACTCGGAATCCATGTGACAGCTGTGGCTTTTGCCAGTCTGAGGCACAGCAGCTGTGGCAAACACATAAGTTGATGCCACCCTCTGATGAGTGTTTACTGCTAAATTCCACAGCCCAGCTATTGCTAGCCAGACTCTTCCTAATCACTGAAGCCTTTAGTTATGTGCCATTGAATAGTAGAGTTTTTACTTTGCTTGATTTAAATTTGTGATTTAGATTGATCCTTGAATTATTGTGTACACTTAAGATGATTTTGCCATGCTCTTATTACAGAAGGAACACAAAACACATTGCTGCAAAAATTACAGTTCCTGCTTAAATCTTCTTTCACTACATTCCACCAAGTTGCATACAAATTTTGACTAACCAAAGCTAACCTATTCCAGAATGCACATTTATCTATGTTATCATCAATCTGCCCCAAACAAACTGCAAAAAGTTTTCACCTTTGTTCTCTAGGCTTACAGATAACTCACCTTTACTGTTTGAATCATTACTCAACATGACATTAACGAAAAACTTCTCTGACTGGACTGGTATTCCATGACTCTCACTTAACATCATCACAAACATCACTTTATCTATATTGTCAACATCATTCATAAGTAACTCTGAAACTTCATTATTCTTAAACACCACAAATATCTGACACTCATCAACATCAACATCATCATCGTCATCATCATATTCTTCCAAAATTACTTCATCAACAACATCATTAACAACTCAAGTCTCATGTCCATCAACACCTACATTCATTTGAAATAATCTACCAGTCTCAGACTTATCAACCTCAGTTATTTCACAGCTCTCTTTCACATCTCTATAGAAACTATCACCTAGTTCAGATCCAATACAGTCATCACCTGATTTACATACATCAATAACACTGTTTTCTGACCAAGAGAATAAGTCATTAGTACATACTACATCAAAATTCTCACTATTCTCATGCTTTGGTTTGTGATTAGTACCTACCTCACCATAATTAAACATAGTATCCCAAAGCTTTTGATCAATACATAAATGAGAAATCTGATATTTTTTCTATTCACCTTCAGATACCTGTGCCATATTATTAACACTGTTTTTATTGTCTAATTTAAAGTGTAAATTGTGGGTCCTGTGCCTGTTGTATTTCCTTGCCCCAAAAACTTCATTGAGGTGGATGCCATTCCCCAAGTACTTACTTCTATGATTGTTTCTCCTATTAAATTGCCCATGGTTATCCCCATTATTCCTATCCTGCTGATGTTAAAAATTTCTTTCTCTATTAACATTTTGTTCCTGATAGAAGTTACCATTATCTCTGTTTCTGTAGTTACTTCCACTGTGATTTCTATCATTCTGATTCTAATGGTACATACTTCTTTCTACTGCCCTATCCAGCCTGTCAACATATTGTAAAAAATTGTTCAAGACAATTTTCAGGTCCATGTACTAAATCCCACTGCAGACTTTCTGGTAATCTCCTTTTAAGAGCATCAATCAATGTCATTGTGAAAAATGGTTTGTCAAGGTGTGTCAATTTCTTAAGTTGGTTCTTACAAAACTCTTTCAGAGTAGCGTCCCTTTTCTTATAATTAGGACCATTCAAAAATTCACTTTTAATTCTCCCCTGTTCAGCTTCCAACCAAAATTTATTTAAAAACTTTTCTTGAAACTTTGATATGTTTACCATTGACCTAAATTTAAATTTAGGAGCTTCACCTTCAAGACATCTTTCAACAGATTAAGTTTTTTGATTATCACTCATGCCTGACACAAAACTGTCTCTACAGTGGTGCAGAAAATCCACTGGATGTAAATTGTCTGATGGGAAACTTTCCATTGGAGTGCTGGACCACGCAGTACCATTGACTAAATACAGATTTTTGTGAATGCAATTTTCATGAACTGATGCAATTTTTTTATCTAAAACATTTACGTTAGTTTGCATATTGTTTGCAACATTTAAAATTTTCTGCCATGGCCTTCTGTTCAACTCTGATGTCATCAACATTCTTTGACTGTCTATCCAATTCGGCAATGAACTCATTTTCCAAAACAAAAAATTTATTTCTTAAGACATCAACTTTTTCATGAAAGTTTTTTAACCCTTCTGACAACCCATTTTTTAGCTCTGAAACCTGATTACTAAGTTGGTCTGTTTGGAAATGTACCATATCCATTTTACTATTGTTTTCAGTTTTCAGATCATTTAAATGTCCTTGTAGTGAAGTAAATTTTTCAGTTGACTGATTATTAACGGCACTAAATTTTCTATTGTTATCTTTCTTCATTTCTTCTAGTTTTACCAAAATTAACTGCAAAATGACAGTTTTTTTCTGTTTCTTTACTGACTACAATTTCACTTGTCTCAGACATGTCCTGGCTGGGTCCTACAGCGTTCTCTTCTGCATCACTACTACACTCACCTATATTCATTTTGTTAATAAGGACTCGAATCCACAAACAAATTAATTTCACAAATAGTTTGTACTCATCTTTCCTTTTTGATGTCCCTGGTTGTAGTTGTAAAGTCCACTTTCATTCGATCCATTCCAACAGTGTTGGTAGCACATCATCACTGTTGATATGACTTCGTTGGGCAGCTCTTGGTCTTCTATCTTTGAGTGATCATAAATCTGTTCATACATGAATCACTTCTCTTCTTCTTCTGCAACAGACAAAACTTCATTATCAGTCAGCTGATCCCAGACAATGCCACTGCTTGTCGTCTACCCCTCCTTCACATCATTTGTTGATTGTCTCTATCTTTGCCATTTTTAAATAAGCTTCCAGAGGAGTAAGATTTACAATAAATTTTTTACTTATCTTCTGTTCTCATAATTGGCTCCAGTTCTTCATGTCTAGGGGCTGATTCTTGAAGGTTCTCATGTTTCCAATTGATGCAATAACTTCTGAAGAATTGCCTGAGTCGTAATTTCTGCTTTTATGCTGATTTTATTCTCTCATCTTTTTCTATATCACACTGTCTTTGCAATTACTGCTTCAATAAAACTGAAAATTACATAGTTATTGGCAAAATTAAAAATATGTCTGATCACATCATAGGCATGCCCACTACTCCTCACCCATTCTGTGGTATTAACAATATTCTGAAGAGTTTACAAATTTTCTTGACAAATGAATCTCCACCAGTTTATGTCATTATTTTATAAATGAATCCAGAAGTAAACATAATAAATATCATCAGATTGTGCAGTTAATAAAATAATAGGAATTTTAAGTTTGCCGGTCATTTCATAATTTTTTTAAAAAAAAAAAAAAAGTAATTTCTTTTTATGGATTATAGCCTGAAATATACCACATCACATTCAAAATCATATGAAATTCTTTTAGAAAAACAGCTGAGATAATATTAACCTTTTTAAAAAGTTGTAATTATTTCTGGTATCGACTACTTCTATTGAGGAAAAGTAATGCAAGAGGAGGGTGCCTTTTACAAAGTGGTACACTGTTCCTTGTTGACATTTTTGACTGTCACACTGATACTCCAATGACATGGGTGATTTCATTCATGCTCTGATCTTACACATATCCCACTATAACTCTTTTAAGACTTATTGAAATTGTCTGTAAAACTACCCCACCTCCCGCACTCAGTACATTTATTTTCACAGTTACTGGAGAAATGGTCCTAAACAGGCCTTGATATCTAGCCATTACGTACAGTTTATCTCATGTGATCTTACAAAATTAAAATGATATAATAAATTTAAAATCTTCTGTTTTTAGTGGCATTTTGTGTCACTGTTTTTTTTTAGAAATACAAGAGGCTCCAGCAGTAAGAATTGAAAGTGCTTAGGCAAAATTAGAAGAATATCATTGCAGTTACAACAGTAGTTAAAACTATGAATTTGTGCATGTCTAGATATCTCATTTCAGTATTCAGAGCTTTACAACAATTTAAAAGATCTTGGGGAAGATTTTTATCAGGAATGGTAATAAAGGATAGCTGGTTTCTGTTTGTGGTAGTAGTGAGAAGCAAGGAAGAGGATTGTCACTTTGTTGGGTAATCAAGAATGAAAAAGTACAGATGAGATGATAAAAAAGATATACCACAATGTGGTAGTATGTATCACCCTACACTGTGATAAATATTGTTGTTTTTCACGTCACCCAGAGAATTTTTCTTGACCCCCAGCTAATGAGTTTGATAATAGTTAAAACACCTTACTATAAATTCTAATTTTAACAAATCATTCGATATCTGTTAATTGAATGATCTTTGTTGAGAGGTCAGACAAATGTGTGGTTCCTGAAGAGGAACAGGAGGCTTTTCGGTAGTTGCAGGAGCAAGAGTCTGGATGATTGACTGATCTGGCCTTGTAACATTAATCAAAATTGCCTTGCTGTGGTGGTACTGCAAACAACTGAAAGCAAGGATAAACTACAGCCGTAATTTTTCCCAAGGGCATGCAGCTTTACTGTATGGTTAAATGATGATGGCATTCTCATGGGTAAAATATTCTGGAGGTAAAATAGTCCCCCATTTGGATCTCTGGGTGGGGACTACTCAGGAAGATGTCGTTATCAGGAGAAAGAAAACTGGTGTTCTATGGACTGGAGTGTGGAATGTCAGATCCCTTAATCAGGCAAGTAGACTAGAAAATTTAAAAAGGGAAATGGAAAGGTTAAAGATAGATATAGTGGATAGTGGCAATTAGTGAAGTTTGGTGACAAGAGGAACAAGACTTCCAGTCAGGTGAATGCAGGGTTATAAATACAAAATCATACAAAATCAAATAGGGGTAATGCAGGAATAGGTTTAATAATGAATAAAAAATAGGAGCATGGATAAGCTACTATGAACAGCATAGTGAACACGTTATTGTAGCCAAAATAGACACAAAGCTCATGTCTACCTCAGTAGTACAAGTTTATATGCCAACTAGCTCCGCAATGATGAAGAGATTGAAGAAATGTATGATGTGATAAAAGAAATTATTCAGATAGTGAGGGGGGATGAAAAATAATAGCTGTGAGGGATGGAATTCAATAGTAGGGAAAGGAAGAGAATGAAAAGAAGTAGGTGAATATGGATTGGGGATAAGGAATGAAAGACAAAGCCATCTGGTAGAATTTTGTGCAGAGCATAACTTAATTATATCTAACACTCTGTTTATGAATCATGAAAGAAGGTTGTATACATGGAAGAGGCCTGGAGACACTGGAAGTTTCGAGATAGATTTTATAATGGTAAGACAGTGGTTTAGGTACCAGGTTTTAAATTGTAAGACATTTCCAGGGGCGGACGTGGACTCTGACCACAATTTATTGGTTATGAACTGCAGATTAAAACTGAAGAAACTGCAAAGAGATAGGAGTTTAATGAGATGGGACCTGGATAAACTGAAAGAAACAGAGGTTGTAGAGAGTTTCAGAGAGAGAGAATTAGGGAATGACTGACAAATCCAAGGGAAAGAAATACAGTAGAAGAAGAATGGGTAGCTTTGAGAGATGGAATAGGGAAGGCAGCAGAGGATTAAGTAGGTAAAAAGATGAGGGCTAGTAGAAATCCTTGGGTAACAGACGAGATATTGAAGTTAATTGATGAAAGGAGAAAATATAAAATTGCAATTAATGAAACAGGCAAAAGGGAATACAAACATCTCACAAATGAGATCAGCAGGAAGTGTAAAATGGCTAAGCAAGGATGGGTAGATGACAAATGTAAGGATGTAGAGGCATATATCACTGGGGGAGGATAGATACTGCCTATAGGAAATTACAGAGACCTTTGGGGAAAGGGAACCACCTGTATGAATATCAAAAGCTCAGATGGAAAACCAGTCCTAAGCAAAGAAGGGAAAGCAGAAAAGTGGAAGGAGTTTATAGAGGGTGTATACAATGGTAATGTATCTGAGGGCAATATTATGGAACTGGAAGAGGGTGTAGATGAAGATGAAATGAGAGATATGATAATGCTTGAAGAATTTAATGGAACATTGAAAGACCTGAGTCAAAAAAAGGCCTCAGGAGTAGACAACATTCCATTAGAACTACTGATAGCTTTGGAGAGCCAGACATGACAAAACTCTTCCATCTGGCGAGCAAGATGTATGAGAAAAGTGAAATACCCTCAGACTTCAAGAATAATATAATAATTTCATTCCCAAAGAAAGCAGGTGTTGACAGGTGTGAAAATTACCAAACTATCAGTTTAATAAGTCATAGTTGCAAAATACTAACACAAATTCTTTACCGACAAATGGAAAAACTGATTGAAGCCGACCTCGGAGAAGATTGGTTTGGATTACGTAGAAATGTTGGAACACACAAGGCAATACTGACCCTATGACTTATCTTAGAAGATAGATTAAGGAAAAGCAAACCTATATTTCTAGCATTTGTAGACTTAGAGAAAGCTTTTGACAATGTTGACAGGAATACTCTCTTTAGAATTCTGAATACGACAGGAGTAAATTACAGGGAACAAAAGTCTATTTACAATTTGTACAGAAACCAGATGACAGTTATAAGAGTTGAGGGGCATCAAAAGGAAGCAGTGGTTGCAAAGAGAGTAAGACAGGGTTGTAGCCTATCCCTGATGTTGTTCAACCTGTATATTGAGCAAGCAGTAAAGGAAACAAAAGAAAAATTTGGAGTAGGAATTAAAATCTATGGAGAAAAATAAAAACCTGGAAGTTTGCTGATTACACTATAATTCTGTCAGAGACAGCAAAGGACCTGGAAGAGCAGTTGAACAGAATGGAGAGTCTCTTGAAAGGAGGATATTTGATGAACATCAACAAAAGAAAAACCAGGATAATGAAATGTAGTCAAATTAAATCAGGTGATGCTGAGGGAATTAGATTAAGAAGTGGGACACTTAAAGTAGTAGATGAGTTTAGCTATCTGGGGAGCAAAATAACTGTTGATGGTTGAAGTAGAGAGGATATGAAGTGTAGACTAGGTATGGCAACAAAAGCATTTCTGAAGAAGAGAAATTTGTTAACTTTGTGTATAGATCCTTTTCTTTAAGTATTTGGATGGAGTGTAGCCATCTATGGAAGCGAAACATGGACAATAAATAGTTTAGACAAGAAGAGAATAGAAGCTTTTGAAATGTGATGCTACAGAAGAATTCTGAAGATTCGATGAATAGGTGACGTGACTGAAAGCCTATAGATATTTTAAGGTCCCATCATTATGGTAAACACTTTATAATTTCTTCAACTAATCATTGTTTGGAATGATGCACTTGGTGGGTTTGCCAGCTAAGAATGCAGGAGTGAGGTGTGGCAGGTATATGTGCTAGGCATGTGATGCACTGTTATAGGTGCCCTTGGGGACTGGGGACATGAATTGGGATTGTGTGACAGGACAAAGAAAGGGGAAATTGTTGGGCAGAGGGTGCAGGGACTGAATTACTTGTGACTGATTATGGTACTGGAGGATGTTTTGTAAAGGTAACTCCCTTCTGCATAGTTCAGAGAAGCTGGTGGTGGAGGGAAGGATCTAGAAGGTCCAGGTTGTGAAGCAGCCATTGAAATTGAGCATGCTGTATTCAGCTGCATGTTTTTCCATCAAATTTTTTTCTAGAAACTTTGTTCTTGGCAAGAGGTTGGCAGTGGCTATTCATCCTGGTGGACAGCTTGTTAGTAGTTATACGGACACAGTGTTTGCAACAGAGTTGGTAAATGACATGGTTGCTTTCACAGGTGGCCCAGCCTCTGATGAGGTAGGATAAGCCTGTGACAGAACTGGAGTAATAGTAGTAATCTGAGTCTGCCTGATCAATCATAATGTTTAATTTCAAGGGCTGGAAATATTTTGAAAACTAGATGATCAAGATTTTTCCACCATAGTTGTTTAGTTAAAATTACCACTGAATTACCATCACTAAATGGATAATGCAAATATGAATTCCAATCATGGGATCTTCATAAGAATGCCCTCATGCTTTACTAGCTTCCTATAAAATTACTAATAATTTTTTGTTGATACTATGCAGCTTCTGATGTGACTGGTGTTTTCAACAAAATGCAGATTTCATAACAGTGATGTTGTTTCATTCCAGTGTTGGGGGGTATGGGGTGAGGAAGGAATATACATTTTCTCAGCTTCTGGAAATATGCATGTGAGAGATTTTGCATTAGCAGATGTTGGAATCACAGTCATTATTTGATGCCAGTTATTTTTAATGCTTAATAATAACTGTCTGTTACCTGTTCTGTGATTGTCTGTTGGAGAAAAGTCTCAGGAGACTGCATACTATTGGTGGTTTTGTGCAATATTTGCTGATCATTCTGTTATACCTTACATGCAAGAAAAAAATATTTTTAGCCAATAGCACATTAAAGATACATCAAGAACAGATAAATTTATTTGGTACTGTTTCCTAAAATGTAACATCATAAATGAGATGTTGGTTTATAAAAAAAAGTACCTCATTTAAGATGCTGTCCTGTTACTGTTGGTAAAATTTGCAATATAATTACTTCAGCTACAAGTTATCTGCAATAAGCATAGCATTGTGGATCACAGTTACAACCAGTTAACTGAGGTGAAGTGATAGTAGAGTCTTTTACTTCTGGGCATCATATTTTGTTTGAGAAAAGGTATAAAAACAGTAACAAAGTTTTTGATGAAAGTATAAAAACTATGTGATTTCATCAGGTGTTGGCTGACTATTATATTTTATACTGTGAATATATATACTTGCGAGTACCCAGCATGTGTTGCAATGCCATGCAAAGAAAGAAAATGTTTGTGTTTAAATTCTGTTTACTGGGGTACCTTTGGATACACAATATTTTTTGTTATTCCTTCTAACAATGGAAAGTTCAGAATGGAATAACAACTATACAGAAAGGATAGATTGCTACTCACCACAAACAGAAGGCACTGAGTTGCAGACAGTCACAAAGAAAAAGAATACTAAAAACTTATAAGCTTTTGGACAATGTCCTTTCTCAGAAGTAGAACTCACACACATTCGCACAACAACTCACACACACACATGTGGCCACTGCCTCGAGGCTCTAAGGCACTACCGTGACTGTATCTGAAGTGAGCAGCAGTCTGCTGGGGTTGTGGTGGGGGTAAGCAGAAGACATGTGGTGGAGAGGGGGTAGTAAGGTAAGGGTGGGGAAAGAGGTTAGTGCTGCCTGTTGGAGTGTACAGAGAAATGATGAGGACAGGATAGGGCTACTAAGTGCAACATCAGGAGACTATGTTGGGGCAGGGAAGGGGAAGGGGATGAGAGGGGAGAAAAGGAGCAAAAAAATCAAATGGTTGTATGGCATTTTTGATTGGGAGATCCCAATTGAGGTTGTTCAGCAGTCCAATGCAAGTCTTTTCGTTTGATGCCCCTTCTGTAACTTGTGCATCAATTGTGATGAAATGATGTTGAGGATGAAGCGTCACCCAATTGGGTGAACATCTCTAACATGGCCAGGAAATGAACCTGGTTCCCTTACTTGGCAGTTAGCCATGCTAACCACTCAGCTATGGAGGCAGATGAGAGAAGTACAGAAGTGATGGTATACAAGGCATACACTGAGGTGACATGAGTCATGGGATAGTGATTTGCATGTATGCAGATGGCAGCAGCATCATGTACAGAATGTATAAAAGGGCAGCACATTGGTGAAGCTGTTATTTGTACTCAGGTGAACCATGTGAAAAGATTTCTGACATGATTATGGCCGCTCAATGGGAATTAACAGATTCTGAACGCAGATAGTAGTTGGAGCTAGACACATGAGACAATCCATGTCACAAATTGTTAGTGAATTCAATATTACAAGAACCACAGTGCCAAGAGTGTGCTGAGAATACCAAATTTCAGGCATTATCTCTCACCACGGACAATGCAGTTACTGATGGCCTTCACTTAATGACTCAGATCAGTGGCATTTGCATAGAGTTATCAGTGCTAACAGACAAGCAACACTGCATGAAATAACCACAGAAATAAATGTGGAACAGATAATGAACATATCTCTTAGGACAATGGGTCTAAATTTGGAATTAAGGGGCTGTGGCATCAGATGACCGATGCGAGTGTCTTTCCTACAAGCATGACATTGCTGCAGCTCTTCTCCTGGGCTCATGACCATTTTGGTTGGACCCTAGGTGACTGTTAAACCGTGGCTAGGTCAGTTGAGTCCCAATTTGAGGTCATAAGATCTGATGGTAGGGTTTGAGTGTGGCACAGACCCCAAAAAGCCATGGACCCAAGTTGTCAACAAGACACTGCACAAGCTGATGGGGGCTCCATAAAGGTGTACGCTGTGTTTACATCAAATGAAACTGATCATGGAATGGAAATGGTTATGTCAGCTACTTGGACACCACTTGCAACCATTCACGAATGAACTTCCTGTTCCCAAATAATGATGGAATTTTTATGGATGACAGTGCATCATGTTACCAGACCACAGTTGTTCATGACTGGCTTGAAGAACATTCTGAACAATTGTACTGAATGATGCGGCCACCTAGATCACCTCACATGAATCCCATTGAACATTCTGAAAATTTGTCGGACATAATCGAGAGGTCAGTTCATGCACAAAATCCTTCACTGGTAATACTGTTGCAATTATGGATATATATATAGGCAGCATGGCTCAATATATCTACAGGGGATTTCCAGTGACTTGTTGAGTCCATACTAAGTCAAGTTGCTGCACTACACTGGTCTGACACAATATTAGGAGCATCCTAAGACTTCTGTCACCACATTTTATGTGTACTGTACTGGGAATTGGCAAGTGGATAGGCAGGTGGAGGACAGAGGCTAATCAAAATCAGTTGTTTGTGAGAAGAATTTAGATGGCACAGACTGCAAAGTGCATCACTTTTTTTGGGGGGGGGGGGGGGGATTTATTCAGAAAAGTTGTTATTTGTGGGAAGAATTTAGATGGCACAGACTACAAAGCACACCACTTTGGGTGACACTTTCAGCCACTTGTGTCTTGGCAACAGTGTGGCTTGGCAGAGAGTTTGTCAGTAGTCATACCAATGTAGATCACAATCCATTGGTTGCAGCTAAGTTTGTAAATCACATGGCTGCTCTAACAGATGGCCCTGCATTTGATAAGTTAGGAGATGTTAGTTGCAGGACTCTAGGGGATGATATGGGAGGACATATGGTGCAGGTCTTGCATCTCAGTCTGTTGCATGGATATGAGCCACGAGGCAAGGAGTTGGAAGCAAGGGTGAAGTAGGAACAGACAAAGATATTGTGTATTTTGTGTGGGCAGTGGAATACCATTGTGGAAGGGGTGGGGAAGATATTCTCATTTCAGGGTGGGATGAGACATAATCAAAACCCTGCTAGAGAATGTGATTTAGTTGCTGCAGTCCAGAGTGGTACTGAGTCATGAAAGGAGAGCTCCTTTGTGGCTGAATGGTGGATATGTGGGGGATGGCAGGTGACTGGTGAGACAAGACATGGGAGATCTCTTCCTGAACAAGGATAGGAGGGTAATTTCAGTCTGTGAATGCTCAGTGAAACCCTTGGTGTATTTGGAAAGGTGCTATTCATCAATAAAGATGTGACAGTCAAGCATGGCTGTGCTGTATAGAATGAAATGGGTGGCAGCTGCCGAAGTGGAAGTATTGTTGGTGGTTGGTACATTTGATGTGGACAGAGGTACTGATGTAGCCATCCTTTAGTTGGAGGTCAACATCAAGGAAAGTAGTTTGTTAGGCTGAGAAGGCCCAAGCAAAGCAAAGCAAATAAGAGAGGAGTTGGGGCTCTGGAGAAGTGTGGATAGGATGTCGTCTCATTTGATCCAGACCATAAAGTTGTCCTCAATGAATCTGAACCATGTGAGGGCTTTGGGATTCTGGATGATTAGGAAGGATTTCTGTAGATACCCCATAAATAGGTTAGTATAGATTGGTGCCAATCCACAGATTTGTTTGTAGAGTTTTAGATTGTGATGTTTGATACTGAAATGTGTAGCAGGACTCTGCAATAGGAAAATGAATAAGTGCTTTCTGAAGTCAACAGTTAAGAGACATTTTCTCTCTATGTAGTCTACTAACACTGAAATTAAATCTGTTATTTGCCAGGAGAACCTTCATTGTAATAGATTTTTGTAAGATTTCAACTACATGGAAGATATGGACTTATGACTGTTTATGGTAAGTTCACTACCAGTTCATTTATATGAATATACTTCCACTTAAGTTCATCATAAAAGCTGATTCACAGGCAAAGAGAAGAGATTTTTCCTTCGCATTATAATTATTAAGTACAAAATTATTAAGTTGATTTATAATCAGTGTTACAAACTTCCCACTTTTCACAGATACTTGTTTTTAAATAGTATTTCTTAGAAATATAAGAGTTCATAAAATTTACACTTTCTTATTGTTTCAACAAATTTTGAAACAGAACACTTCATTCCTGTGAATCTGAATTTAAAATGTTTATATCATAAGGCAATATACAAGACAAAAATAAAAAAATTGATAAGTTGCAACTTTTATATGTGATAATTAGTTCTAAGAAGTTAATGAGTGATGCTTGTGTTGCAGGGTCAGAGAAACAGATAGTCATGATTCATCAAGCATTACTCTCATGGCTCCTACAGCCACACTGGAAACGACATACACTCACAGATCAGCCTTCAAACGATATTCTGCATCTTTTCGGAGTTTGATACCAATAAGAAAGAAGCCAAGGTAATATAAATATCAAATAGGTTATTGTAAGGCAGTGGAAAGAAATGTAGATCTAAGAAACTACTAGTGGTTTAGCTTTCTTTTTAAATTAATATTTTTGTGATTTTTCAGCTACTCTATTGAAACTCAATATTGTACAAGGGTAATCCCAAAAGAAAGGCCTTGAAAGTGTTGGAGACATAGAAAAATGATTTGTACAGCTGTTGGTCAGACTATTGTGATCAGTGCTACCCCCACTCCTAAACAAGTATATGCATGCCTTGCTGGAATGCTCAGTCTTGGCTTGGTGTCCATTGAAAATAAAGTGTAAATTTCATGCAGTTATTTTGAAACACCTCAGTTAGATGCTTTTGATGTTGTTCTGGCAAGGCTGAGGAAACCAGAATATCATCCAGATACACAAAGCAAAAGGAGAGACTTTGTAATATGTAGTCTATAAACCTTTGGCAGGTCTATGTGACATTTTAGAGGCAGAATATCATGAAATACTCTCGTCTAAAATGGATGGGATGATTGTGGCTGTCTTCAGTATGACTGCCTGTGCTACTGGGATCTGAGTGCATCCTTTGGCGCAGTCTAGGACACTGAATAAGGTTGCACCACTTAATGCATATTTTTTTCATCCTTTCTCACAGCCATAGACTTTGTTTCCATGCTATATTGTGATTCACCCACCGCATTTGTCGGTCAGGCAGAGGCACTGTGCTGGCATCTTGTGCAAGTGCAATGTCCAAATTTGGTGTAGTCAGCAAGTGTGTGCCACTGATTCAAGTGTTGGTGGCCCTAACCTCGACTGTCACAATTGCTATGAAAGGCGTTCTATCTTGTTTACTGCCGTAGGCTGCTCACAATTCTGTGCTGTGGGATGGTGACTTCTGATTCTTCCTTGCTTCACTCCTGCCCCTCAAGCTCTTTTAGGAGGAAGTCCTGTCTTTTGTACTCTGAGGCATCTTACTTCTTAGTAAAGGCACTCAGCCAGGAATTGAAGCCTGGACCTCAGACCTGACATGTATTTTAGGTGCCATAATGGGGTGTATTTTGCAACTTATTTACTTAGCTCTCGCTCAGATTAGAGATGACATGAGATTTGAGGTCATCCATTTCTTGGTACATAAGCAGCTATGTATAAGAGCGAAATGAGAGGTAGATATAGATATGATAGGGAAATGAGACTGTGGATTTCCTGACTGGTCTCCTTCTTCACATGTTAACAATGAACTTGCAGAAGTGCATGGGCACTAATTTAAAACTTTAGTGAGTGTTGACTATAGATGATGCTTACTATATTCTGCAGTCAATTACCACAAAAAATGACCAACCCAGCCTATAACTTTGTTAATATTTGGGTATTCACAGTAACCTATGGTACTAAAGACCATGAACCACAGAAGTGCCAGATTATGTTGCTCTAATCAAACCCTTCGGTTCAAGTACTTGTCACAGTGAAAGTGACATACAGACTTAGGCACATGTAGACAAATGTATGATGGAAACCAATAACCCTAGTCCAGAGGTAAATCCAGTCAAACTTTGCAACTCTGCCTTAATTAATGTTTGATTGCCTCCATATATGACATTTGGGTTGTTTGCTTACAGACAGGACATGACAGTGTTGCTTTTTACCTTCAAATTCTCATCAGTGAGCATGAAATCAGCAGTTTCTCCATGCATATGATGTCTTAATGGATTGGCAAAAGCTGCTTGCCCTGTATATCTCTATCTAAGTTACAAGACATGTAGCTAATCTTTGTTGTTAATATTCATTTGTTTGGCAACCTTTCAGGATTCAATCATTACAGTGGTATTTTACTGCATATTAATTTTGCTGTAACCTGTATAACTTCTCTTCTAACATTCAATCTTATTTGCCTTGTTGATCTGAAGGTGGCTGGTAACTGTAGAAACTGGTGATTTCATACTGAATTTGTATATCATTGTACCTCAAAATTAATTATTTTCAAAACCCCCAGCTCTTCCTAGTGCCCATGTAAAATATATCACTGTTTTAGTTAGTGCAAAAGGAAGTGCTTCATGCTACTAGAAAGATGTCTTTAATTTAATTGTTCATGAAAGTTTTCACCACTTTCCACAAATTCCTGTTTCTTGCATTCCTTTTTCAGTTTGGAGGTTAACAATTTACCTGAAAGTGTGAAAATTTTACAGTGGTCATTTGCCTGCACGTTTAGTAGGAGAACTTACAAGGAGTCTAAAAAATTAATAAAAAAGTACCAAAGGACAAAGATTTGTTCAAAGGTTCAGAGAAGTCAGCTTGTAAGGAACTGCACACATAATTTATGAATTCAAATCACATGCACAGCCAGTCTGTCATTACTTACCACACTGTACTGCAGTCTGGGAGTTGCATTTTGGTAGGGTGTGTTACTTTTTATCAATAATCGAAATAAATAAATGTGTGATAACAATTTGGGCTTTTCAACTTCAGACACACAACATACGCTGATCAACCAGAACATTATGTCCACCTACCTAATAGCTGGTTTGTCCACTTTTTTTATGGATAACAGTCGCAATGCATCATGGCATGGAAGCAGTGAGGCCTTGGTAGGCTGCAGGAGGGAGTTGGCTCCACATCTGCATGTGCAAGTCACCTAATTCCGATAAATTCTGGGGAGTGGGATTATGAGCTCTGACACCATGTTCAATCATATCCCAGATATGTTTGATTGAGTTCCAATCTGGTGAGATGGGGGGCCAGCACATCAATTGGAACTTGCCACTGTGCTCCTGAAAACACTCCATCACACTCTTGGCCTTGTGACATGGCACATTATCTTGTTGATAAATGCCACTGCCATGAAGGGGTGTATGTAGACTGTAACCAGTGTATGATATGCCTTGGCTGTCATGGTGTCTTGCATGAGCTCCAATGGACCCATGGATGCCCATGTAATTGTTTCCCAGAGCATAATGGAGCCACCACCAGCTTGTCTCCATCCCACAGTACAGAAAAGAAGCTGTCCCCCTGGAAGAGGAAGGATTTGTGCCCTCCCATTGGTGTATGAAGAAGATGTCAGGATTCATCAGACCATGCAGTGCTCTGCCATTATGCCAATGTCCAGTGCCAATGGTCACATGCCCGTTTCAACTGTAGTTGCCAATGTCGTGGTGTTAACATTGGCACAATGGGCTGCCGGCTGCAGAGGCCCATCGTTAGGAGTGTTTGGCACATTGTGTGTTCAGACACACTTGTACTCTGCCTAGCATTAAAGTATGATCTTAGTTCCACCACAGTTCACCAACTGTTCTGTTTTACCAGTCTATCCAGCCTACTGACATCCGATATCTGTTACGAGGGGTAGCCGCCCAAGACCATGAGGTCTGGATGTTGTTTGCCTTGGTTTTGCCTAGTGTTGAATACACTCCCCACAGGACTCCTCAAACACCCAAAAAGTTGTGCAGTTTCCAAAATGCTCATGCCGAGCCTCCGGGCCATCATAATCTGCCCTTGATCAAACTCAGATAGATCGTGTGCTTTCCCCATTCTACATACAGACAGCACAGTCACTGGTACCACATGCACCATGCATGTGTCTCAATAGCAATCATTCCTTGTCATGTAATGCTACTATTGCCTGAATGGGTTTATGTCAATAGCAAGTCAGTGATCATAATATTCTGGCTGATCGGTGTATAGTAAAATACTACATGTTGTGTATGTGTGTGATGTCCAGTTTTGATTAAGGTCAACAATAAAATTGAATGTTAATATTCTGGACCCTAGCCAGAATTATTAAAAATAGAATAACAACTAATCTCACATTTTAAAAATCATTTCTGATCTGTTGTCCAGGGTTGCTGAGCGACTGCCTGTGGATAAAATTGGTCTTATATCAATGATATCATTCCAATGGGTAACACCATTTCTGTTGAAGGCACAGAAAGCACTGGCTTTACAGACAGTGTCTGCAGAGGATTCAAGTAAAAAAATGGGAGAAAGGTATTTCACAATAGAATTTTTTAAATAAGTTATTTATTGTCATTCATGTATACACATAGATATTTGCAAATTCTGAACAAAATATACACTTATAGAACGTAAAAACTGGTTTCAATTTTAAGACTTTCTGTGTGCAGTACTGGGAGTAACACCTCTTGAAGGTAAGTGCTGTTCAGCACCTCTGACTATCTGTGAAATTTTCTGCATCAACTATTTTATTTTATACCATTTCCAAGTGCTTGTCCAGCAAAGCAGGGTAGGGAAAGTGCAGCTGCACCTTAGATCTCAGATCCTTGGTCTGCCATTGGCAATTTCATGCATTTCTTGTTAGTAACTGACTAAAAAATTATGATCTGCCACATACTACTTCATACTGAGCATTTTTACTATTTCAACTAATTTTAGAGAACAATATAAACTGTCATTACACCAAAAAAGCTATGAACATTAACATCAGTATGGATTGGGATAGACTGCTACTCATCTTGTATAGAAGACACTGATGACCATGAGTGGCAGTCAGGCACATTTAAAAGTAGACTAAGCTACTGTGCAAAGTCCTTCATTTGATTTAGAAGCACACACACAACTCACACACTCATGGCCACAGTTGTCTCAAGGTGCAATTGGACCTCAGTGCCTGGAGATAACAGTCGCCAAGTGTGTGTGTGTGTGTGGGGGGGGGGGGGGGGGGGGGGGGGGAATTTTGTGTATTTTCTGAAATATGATGAAGAGCTTTGTCTGACATCTCAGTCTAGTTTTAAATGTGCTTGTCTGCTTTATGATGCCTCTTATATATGGCGAGTAGCAATCTATCCTAATATATTTTGTTACTTTTTCATCTGGGATTTTGCAGTGTTTGGCTAAGTTATGAACATTAATGTTTACTGAAATACATATCTCCTAGTTCAAATATTCTGCCAAATTATGCAAGAAGTGGCAAGTAATTATTATGTGCTTTGTTTCTGAATTCCAGAGATGTCCAATTATGAGTTTTATATAATATTCATACTACACCAATCTTCAGAATAAATAATTGTTTTGTCCTGCCCTGTTCTTTATTCAGTTTCTTTTGTATGCAAATTTCAGCTTTCACTTTTGCTTGGGTAACCACTTGCAAAGGTGTCTACCTGCACTATCCATTAAGATGTCAGAGTCTTAGTCATAAAGCCTTGTAGAATATTTGGAAATTGATTTCTAGGAATTGTGTAAATGATGTTCACTACATAGATTTCCAAGTGACATGTCTGTTTTCCACATTTATTGCCATTACAAACATTGCGATTCTCATATGGGGCTCCCTGGAAGTTGAATGCTTGCTAGATGAGATGGACATAGATGACCATCAGAGGGCATAAATGCACTTGCATAATGAGCATGCCACCTATCTCATGATGTAAGTAGTAAAATACTACCACCATGTGAACAGTCAATCAGTTGAGTACTCCCGTCTGATACTGTCAGTTACTATCATCACTCTACTGCAGACTATTAAATAACAACCTCACTTGGCACATGGTCTTTCCCTCTGGTTATGATTCGGGTTGTATCTCCCTTTGCTCTTGGCCTGTTAACATCATTGTGGTGAAGGATCTGCTTTGTGTCTTATTGTTGTGTAGGTTGCTTTGGAGTTGTCCTAGCCTGTGTCTCCTCCACTATGAGGCAGTAGTGCTTAGCTTGACTATCATTTGGTGATGTGTTTGCTTCTGCAGGTAGCTCTTCTGCCTTGCAGCATCACCTATTTTTCTCCTGGGTTCTGATGCATGCACTCATATCTAGCTACACATGGATACAGAAATGATGACCAAATCTAGTTCACAACACATGTTTTTATGCAAGCCGATAGCTCCACATGTCCATTTCACTATGCACAGATGTGGCATTAACAACATAATCACTGCCTTAAGTCACAATCCTTTTAGACATGGTATTAACAGGACATAGAGACTGTATGTTACATAAACAGTGTGCAAACTCAAGTTTTTGTGACAGCCACTGAGATGAATGAACATTAACTGCATAAAACACAATACCAATCAGAAGTAAATACCATCAATCAATTCAAAAGAATTGACATAGTCACTGCTTTATAAAAGTACATCAAATACTCCATGCGTACCTGCTGATCAAATATACACTGTCACAATACCTAATAGAAATATTAAATGTGAACTACACAATAAGCAAAACTTGGGCTAACCATGATTTCTTCATATCTCTCATAGGTGTTGTGCTAATGTTAGCTGGTCCAGACAGAAAATTGTGGTTGGTGTCTAACTATTTAATAATTGGCATTTGAACATATTTTGGTTTCAAAAACTATGTAATCATTTGAAAACTGGAAGATTATAATTTGCTAAGTTGGATATTCTATAAGTATTAAGAGTAATTTAGTTTATGGAATATATTGTGGGTTAAGTGAATTAGAAAAGTTAATGAAACCATTTTATGTATTCTCATTGGGAAAACCCCATTTATAAGTACAAGTGCTGTACTGAAAACTATGGTGAAGTATGAAAAAATCTTAATTAATGGCCTACTTAATCAGTGAAGTATGTAATCTGGTGCACATAAAACATGTTGACAAAAGTATAATGGTAAAGGTCAGAATCTAATAAGCACGTAGACAAAATCTGCAATGGTCTAAGATAAATCAAAATACTTTTTATGGGGAAGTCAGTATGTCAGTCTTCCTAAGAGTGGTGTCAGTGTGAACAGAGCTGGTAATTAGTTCACTAGAAATTTACTCTTGAGTGTTGTGTTAAGAAGTTTAGTTATCCCTATTTTTTAAAAAAACTAGTTTTCCTCGAAAACTATCTACCGCATGAGAATCAACACATTATAAAGAGACTGAATCATAAATGCAAATGATACTCATTCTAGTTAATGTTTTAAAATACTATGCATATATTACATGTACACTGCCTAGGTAACTTTATCAAACATGGACTAATGAATACAGAAAAAAATTATTAGTTTTTGTGCAATAAGAACAGATGGGTGGTTCCAGCTTGCTGTATTTCATCACCCTGCATTGAGTTATATGCACAGGTATTAATAAATAGCTGACTGAGTAATTTAGTGGCAGATAACTTAAACATTTTTCAAAACTATAATAAATAATGATAATTTAAATAATGTGACAATTAGAACTTCTCAGATGTGAATGCTATCAGAACTTTTGCTGGTTATCATCATTATACAGAATATTTCAAAAATGCTTTTAAAAACTTTGGGGACATGTTTCTTGCACCTGAACAAGGAAAAAAGTTCATATAAATGTATGTCTGAAAATCCTCTGTCTTTTAGTTATAATGAAAGTTGACATACTATGCATTTCCAAGTACACCCCAACAACTGCACTTACCTATGCACCTGTTTGCCTCATTCTAACCTAAATGGTGTTCTGTTTGCCAGGGAAACTTGTTTACATTCCTCATGCATCTGTCTTCAATGGGTCAATTATGTACATGTACTACAGGTAGTGAGTTAACTGAAAGTGCACTGCTCAGACGTGGGAGGTTATTCATTTCGTGAGGAGGCAGATACGTGTTTGTTTGCATTTGTGTGTGTGTGTGTGTGTGTGTGTGTGTGTGTACAGCCATGCTCATGGAAATGTACACAAAACTGCACAGCTTTATTGGGTGATGTTTCCAGTCTGAAGACAGCCATGTCATCCAACCTTTGGTGCTGTGTACCATCACGCTGCCAAGACAGGATCCATAACACCACAAGCTAATGATTGAAAGAGACTACATCCCCCTTGTGTGTTTTACCAGGAAGAGTATGTTCTATGGGCTGTCGAAGAAGAGACAGGTATCAGCACAAGACAAGTGGCCCTGGCATGCAGCAACATACAATCAGTACTTTCTCTGTGCAGTAATATGTGATGTCACTAACGACAGTGTCACTACAGCAGAGTTACTAAACACAGATTTCCTAAACTCCTTCACAAAAGAAGACCAAATAAATTTTCCAGAATTTGAATCTAGAACAGCTGCCAACATGAGTAACTTAGAAATAGATATCTGTGTTGTAATGAAGCAGCTAAACTCACTTAATAAGTTGTATGCCATTCAGGTTCCTTTCAGAGTATTCTGAAAAAATAGTGCCATACTCAGCAGTTATATACAACCACTCACTCAACAAAAGGTCCTTACTTAAGGATCACAACTCTCACCAATACCCAAAAAAGGAAATAGAAGTAATCCACAGAATTACAGATCCATATCACTAATGTCAATTTTCATTAGGATTTTGAAATATATACTGTGTTCAAACATTATGACTTACCTCAAAGAAAATGATTTATTGACAGATAGTCAGCATGAATTCAGAAAATATTGTTTTTGTGAAACACAATAAATAATGAGTGCTATTGACAGGGGATGTCAAGTTGATTCTTTATTTTTGGATTTCCAGAACGCTTTTGACACTGTTTCTGACAAGCAACTTCTAATCAAATTGTGTGGCCTTGTAGTATCACATCAGTTGTGTGACTGGATTCATGATTTCCTGTCAGAAAGGTCACAGTTCATACTAACTGACAGAAAACCATCAAGTAAAACAAATGTAACATCTGGCATTCCCCAAGCAAGTGTTATAGGCCCTCTGCTGTTCCTGATATACATAAACGGCATACGAGACAATCTGAGCACTCCTCTTAAATTGTTTGCAGATGTCATTTACTGTCTTCTAAGGTCATCAGATGAGCAAAACCAATCACAAAATGATTTAGGCAAGATATCTGTATAGTGAAAAAAATGGGAAATGTCTCTAAATAATGAAAAGTGTGAAGTCATTCACATGAATATTAAAAGAAATCCGCTAAATTTCAGTTACAAAATAAACCACACAAATCTATAAATGCTGTAAATTCAACTAAGTAATTAGGGATCACAATTATGAATATTGGGGTACATTGGAATGATCGCATAGATAACATTGTGGGGAAGGCAAATCAAAGACTGTGATTTATTGGCAGAACACTTAAAAAGTCCAACAGGTCTACTAAAAGAGACTGGTTACACCACACTTGTCCATCCTCTTCTGGAGCACTGCTGTACAGTGTGGCATCTGCATCAGTTGGGGCTGATGAAGGACATCAAAAAAATTCATAGAAGGGCAGCTCATTTTGTATCATCACAAAATAGGAGAGAGTGCCAGGAACATGATACATAAACAGGAATAGCAATTATTAAAACAAAGGCATTTTTCACTGTGTCAAGATTTTCTCATGAAACTTCAATCACTAAATTTCTCCTCTGAATGCAAAAATATTTTATTGGCACCCACCTACATTGAGAGAAATGATCATCATAAAAAATAAGAGAAATCAGAGCTTGCACTGAAAGATTTAAGTGCTCATTTCTTCTACATGCCATTGTAGAGTGGAACAGTAGAGAAACAGCTTGAAGGTGGTTTGATGACCCCTCTGCCAGGTAATTAACAATGAATTACAGAGTAATAGTGTAGATGTAGATCCAGATATAGATGTACATCTCCAAATTCATCATGGGTGATAATTCACAAGCAAACTCCTGTATCAGTATCATTCTCAATGTGTGCAGTGGCTTATGGCTGCCAATTGCCCACCAAAACAGATGTTTTGCCAATGGTTTGTTGCAAACACTGCCAAGCTATTGTCTTGTCTCTTCAGTTTTGTTTTCAGACAATGCAAGGTTGGGAAGAGATGGAATAATGAATATTCACAACCAAGACATATGGACCAATCTTAATCATCATGCTACAGTACAGGCTACAATATCAGCATGAGATTAAGATTATTCTGTGGGCTGGAATTGTAGCTTATTGTCTGGTAGGACTATACATTCTCCCAGCACATCATATGAGTGACTTTATTCAGAACATCCTCCAAGACCTACTAAAAAATATGCCCCTGTAAATGACAAGAAACATGTGATTTGTGTGTGTGATGAAGTTCTAGCACATTTCAGTCTCAGTGTTCAGGATGAATTGGCTAGTATCTACCATGACTGATGGATAGGTACAGGAGGACTAGTTCCATGGGCTGTATGTTCCCCATATATCAAGAATTTGGATTATTGTCTCTGGGGGCATCTTAAACAGTTGGTCTATGCAACAGACCACCTGGATGCAGAAACTTTCATTGATGTGTCATCGAAGTCTACGAAACAATTCAAAACTATCAGTGAACATTTGAAAGGATGTGGCAGTTTATGATTCAATGATAACATGCTTCTTTAGAAACAAGAGGAGCACATTTCAAGTATTTTCATGAGTGTGTGTGTTGATGAGCCCCAATTACCTAAATTGCAAACTTTCATTAATAACTCAAAAATGAAGGATTTTCAGCCATATGTTTATATTAACTTTTTACTTGTTTAGATGTAAGGAAAATGTCCCTAAACTTTGTAAAAGTATGTTTGAAACACCCTGTATAAGAAATATACAAATGTTGTACAATGTTATGGGCAAATACATCACTTTTATTTTATGTAACTTATGGTTTAGCTGAAAATGCTTCACATATACATGTTATTGTGTATTCTGGTGATTTCTTTCAAAGGTTCAGGCTGTGGAACCACACACCAGGCACTTTCCACAGTGTCCATAGTTCCACTTACTCTCAGCCTCAGAAATTTAAGATATACATAAAACACCCTATATACCTCAACCAATTGAAAATCCAGAATGGAATAAGAACAATATCATGAAAAGTGTAGATCAATACCTACCCTATAGAGGAGATGATTATTTGAGAGCCAAGCACAACAAAAAGACAGGCACACAGAATTTAAACTTTGGGCCAAAAGACTTTCTTCTAAAGTAGAAAACATACAAACACATTCACACAGGCACAATTCATACACACACACACACACACACACACACACACGTGCACACACACACACACACACACGTGCACACGCGCACACACGCACACATGACCTCTGAGACTGGACTGCAGGGCTCAGTGGCTAGAGATGGTTATCACGTGTCTACG
Source organism: Schistocerca cancellata (assembly GCF_023864275.1). Classification (NCBI taxonomy): domain Eukaryota; kingdom Metazoa; phylum Arthropoda; class Insecta; order Orthoptera; family Acrididae; genus Schistocerca; species Schistocerca cancellata. The sequence goes on along the minus strand of NC_064627.1, from coordinate 697,818,432 downwards.
AGTGGTGCTTGTATGTTCATATATATATATATATATATATATATATACGGTTATAATAGAAGGAAACATTCCACGAAGGAAAAATATATTTAAAAACAAAGATGATGTGACTTACCAAATGAAAGTGCTGGCAGGTCGACAGACACACAAACAAACACAAACATACACACAAAATCCAAGCTTTCGCAACCAACGGTTGCCTCGTCAGGAAAGAGGGAAGGAGAAGGAAAGACAAAAGGATATGGGTTTTAAGGGAGAGGGTAAGGAGTCATTCCAATCCCGGGAGTGGAAAGACTTACCTTAGGGGGAAAAAAGGACAGGTATACACTCGCACACACACACACATATCCATCCACACATACACAGACACAAGCAGACATTTGTAAAGGCCAAATTTACAAATTTTACATTTACAAATGTCTGCTTGTGTCTGTGTATGTGTGGATGGATATGTGTGTGTGTGTGCGAGTGTATACCTGTCCTTTTTTCCCCCTAAGGTAAGTCTTTCCGCTCCCGGGATTGGAATGACTCCTTACCCTCTCCCTTAAAACCCATATCCTTTTGTCTTTCCTTCTCCTTCCCTCTTTCCTGACGAGGCAACCGTTGGTTGCGAAAGCTTGGATTTTGTGTGTATGTTTGTGTTTGTTTGTGTGTCTGTCGACCTGCCAGCACTTTCATTTGGTAAGTCACATCATCTTTGTTTTTAAATATATATATATATATATATATATATAGAGGGAAACATTCCACGTGGGAAAAATATATCTAAAAACAAAGATGATGTGACTTACCAAACAAAAACACTGGCAGGTCGATAGACACACAAACAAACACAAACATACACACAAAATTCAAGCTTTCGCGACCAATGGTTGCTTCATCGGGAAAGAGGGAAGGAGAGGGAAAGACGAAAGGATGTGGGTTTTAAGGGAGAGGGTAAGGAGTCATTCCAATCCCGGGAGCAGAAAGACTTACCTTAGGGGGAAAAAAGGACAGGTATACACTCGCACACACACACATATCCATCCGCACATACACAGACACAGGCAGACATTCCCTCTTTTCCGATGAAGCAACCATTGGTTATGAAAGCTTGAATTTTGTGTGTATGTTTGTGTTTGTTTGTGTGTCTATCAACCTGCCAGCATTTTTGTTTGGTAAGTCACATCATCTTTGTTTATATATATATATATATATATATATATAAACAAAGACGATGTGACTTACCAAATGAAAGTGCTGGCAGGTCGACAGACACACAAACGAACACAAACATACACACAAAATTCAAGCTTTTACAACAAACTGTTGCCTCATCAGGAAAGAGGGAAGGAGAGGGAAAGACAAAAGGATGTGGGTTTTAAGGGAGAGGGTAAGGAGTCATTCCAGTCCCGGGAGCGGAAAGACTTACCTTAGGGGGAAAAAAGGACGGGTACACACTCGCACACACACACATATCCATCCACACATATACAGACATATATGTGTGGATGGATATGTGTGTGTGTGCGAGTGTGTACCCGTCCTTTTTTCCCCCTAAGGTAAGTCTTTCCGCTCCCGGGACTGGAATGACTCCTTACCCTCTCCCTTAAAACCCACATCCTTTCGTCTTTCCCTCTCCTTCCCTCTTTCCTGATGAGGCAACAGTTTGTTGCGAAAGCTTGAATTTTGTGTGTATGTTTGTGTTCGTTTGTCCATATATATATATATATATATATATATATATATATATATATATATATATATATGTCTGCTTGTGTCTGTATATGTGTGGATGGATATGTGTGTGTGCGCGAGTGTATACCCATCCTTTTTTCCCCCTAAGGTAAGTCTTTCCGCTCCCGGGACTGGAATGACTCCTTACCCTCTCCCTTAAAACCCACATCCTTTCGTCTTTCCATCTCCTTCCCTCTTTCCTGATGAGGCAACAGTTTGTTGCGAAAGCTTGAATTTTTTGTGTATGTTTGTGTTCGTTTATGTGTCTGTCGACCTGCCAGCACTTTCATTTGGTAAGTCACATCATCTTTGTTTTTGGTATATATATATATATATATAATTGTTGGGTTCAAATTAATGATATGGTTATAATAGAAGGAAACATTCCATGAAGGAAAAATATACCTAAAAACAAAGATGATGTGACTTACCAAATGAAAGTGCTGGCAGGTCGACAGACACACAAACGAACACAAACATACACACAAAATTCAAGCTTTCGCAACAAATTGTTGCCTCATCAGGAAAGAGGGAAGGAGAGGGAAAGACGAAAGGATGTGGGTTTTAAGGGAGAGGGTAAGGAGTCATTCCAGTCCCGGGAGCGGAAAGACTTACCTTAGGGGGAAAAAAGGACGGGTATACACTCGCACACACACACATATCCATCCACACATATACAGACACAAGCAGACATATTTAAAGACAAAGAGTTTGGGCAGAGATGTCAGTCGAGGCAGAAGTGCAGAGGCAAAGATGTTGATGAATGACAGGTGAGGTATGAGTGGCGGAAATTTGAAATTAGCGGAGATTGAGGCCTGGTGGATAACGGGAAGAGAGGATATATTGAAGAGCAAGTTCCCATCTCCGGAGTTCGGATAGGTTGGTGTTAGTAGGAAGTATCCAGATAACCCGGACGGTGTAACACTGCGCCAAGATGTGCTGGTTGTGCACCAAGGCATGTTTAGCCACAGGGTGATCCTCATTACCAACAAACACTGTCTGCCTGTGTCCATTCATGCGAATGGACAGTTTGTTGCTGGTCATTCCCACATAGAATGCATCACAGTGTAGGCAGGTCAGTTGGTAGATCACGTGGGTGCTTTCACACGTGGCTCTGCCTTTGATTGTGTACACCTTCCGGGTTACAGGACTGGAGTAGGTGGTGGTGGGAGGGTGCATGGGACAGGTTTTACACCGAGGGCGGTTACAAGGGTAGGAGCCAGAGGGTAGGGAAGGTGGTTTGGGGATTTCATAGGGATGTACTAAGAGGTTACGAAGGTTAGGTGGACGGCGGAAAGACACTCTTGGTGGAGTGGGGAGGATTTCATGAAGGATGGATCTCATTTCAGGGCAGGATTTGAGGAAGTCGTATCCCTGCTGGAGAGCCACATTCAGAATCTGATCCAGTCCCGGAAAGTATCCTGTCACAAGTGGGGCACTTTTGTGGTTCTTCTGTGGGAGGTTCTGGGTTTGAGAGGATGAGGAAGTGGCTCTGTTTATTTGCTTCTGTACCAGGTCGGGAGGGTAGTTGCGGGATGCGAAAGCTGTTGTCAGGTTGTTGGTGTAATGCTTCAGGGATTCCGGACTGGAGCAGATTCGTTTGCCACAAAGACCTAGGCTGTAGGGAAGGGACCGTTTGATGTGGAATGGGTGGCAGCTGTCGTAATGGAGGTACTGTTGCTTGTTGGTGGGTTTGATGTGGACAGACGTGTGAAGCTGGCCACTGGACAGGTGAAGGTCAACATCAAGGAAAGTGGCATGGGATTTGGAGTAGGACCAGGTGAATCTGATGGAACCAAAGGAGTTGAGGTTGGAGAGGAAATTCTGGAGTTCTTCTTCACTGTGAGTCCAGATCATGAAGATGTCATCAATAAATCTGTACCAAACTTTGGGTTGGCAGGCCTGGGTAACCAAGAAGGCTTCCTCTAAGCGACCCATGAATAGGTTGGCATACGAGGGGGCCATCCTGGTACCCATGGCTGTTCCCTTTAATTGTTGGTATGTCTGGTTTTCAAAAGTGAAGAAGTTGTGGGTCAGGATGAAGCTGGCTAAGGTAATGAGGAAAGAGGTTTTAGGTAGGGTGGCAGGTGATCGGCGTGAAAGGAAGTGCTCCATCGCAGCGAGGCCCTGGACGTGCGGGATATTTGTGTATAAGGAAGTGGCATCAATGGTTACAAGGATGGTTTCTGGGGGTAACGGATTGGGTAAGGATTCCAGGCGTTCGAGAAAGTGGTTGGTGTCTTTGATGAAGGATGGGAGACTGCATGTAATGGGTTGAAGGTGTTGATCTACGTAGGCAGAGATACGTTCTGTGGGGGCTTGGTAACCAGCTACAATGGGGCGGCCGGGATGATTGGGTTTGTGAATTTTAGGAAGAAGGTAGAAGGTAGGGGTGACCCCACCGACACCCCGCACCCCTACCTTCTACCTTCTTCCTAAAATTCACAAACCCAATCATCCCGGCCGCCCCATTGTAGCTGGTTACCAAGCCCCCACAGAACGTATCTCTGCCTACGTAGATCAACACCTTCAACCCATTACATGCAGTCTCCCATCCTTCATCAAAGACACCAACCACTTTCTCGAACGCCTGGAATCCTTACCCAATCCGTTACCCCCAGAAACCATCCTTGTAACCATTGATGCCACTTCCTTATACACAAATATCCCGCACGTCCAGGGCCTCGCTGCGATGGAGCACTTCCTTTCACGCCGATCACCTGCCACCCTACCTAAAACCTCTTTCCTCATTACCTTAGCCAGCTTCATCCTGACCCACAACTTCTTCACTTTTGAAAACCAGACATACCAACAATTAAAGGGAACAGCCATGGGTACCAGGATGGCCCCCTCGTATGCCAACCTATTCATGGGTCGCTTAGAGGAAGCCTTCTTGGTTACCCAGGCCTGCCAACCCAAAGTTTGGTACAGATTTATTGATGACATCTTCATGATCTGGACTCACAGTGAAGAAGAACTCCAGAATTTCCTCTCCAACCTCAACTCCTTTGGTTCCATCAGATTCACCTGGTCCTACTCCAAATCCCATGCCACTTTCCTTGATGTTGACCTTCACCTGTCCAGTGGCCAGCTTCACACGTCTGTCCACATCAAACCCACCAACAAGCAACAGTACCTCCATTACGACAGCTGCCACCCATTCCACATCAAACGGTCCCTTCCCTACAGCCTAGGTCTTTGTGGCAAACGAATCTGCTCCAGTCCGGAATCCCTGAAGCATTACACCAACAACCTGACAACAGCTTTCGCATCCCGCAACTACCCTCCCGACCTGGTACAGAAGCAAATAAACAGAGCCACTTCCTCATCCTCTCAAACCCAGAACCTCCCACAGAAGAACCACAAAAGTGCCCCACTTGTGACAGGATACTTTCCGGGACTGGATCAGATTCTGAATGTGGCTCTCCAGCAGGGATACGACTTCCTCAAATCCTGCCCTGAAATGAGATCCATCCTTCATGAAATCCTCCCCACTCCACCAAGAGTGTCTTTCCGCCGTCCACCTAACCTTCGTAACCTCTTAGTACATCCCTATGAAATCCCCAAACCACCTTCCCTACCCTCTGGCTCCTACCCTTGTAACCGCCCTCGGTGTAAAACCTGTCCCATGCACCCTCCCACCACCACCTACTCCAGTCCTGTAACCCGGAAGGTGTACACAATCAAAGGCAGAGCCACGTGTGAAAGCACCCACGTGATCTACCAACTGACCTGCCTACACTGTGATGCATTCTATGTGGGAATGACCAGCAACAAACTGTCCATTCGCATGAATGGACACAGGCAGACAGTGTTTGTTGGTAATGAGGATCACCCTGTGGCTAAACATGCCTTGGTGCACAACCAGCACATCTTGGCGCAGTGTTACACCGTCCGGGTTATCTGGATACTTCCTACTAACACCAACCTATCCGAACTCCGGAGATGGGAACTTGCTCTTCAATATATCCTCTCTTCCCGTTATCCACCAGGCCTCAATCTCCGCTAATTTCAAATTTCCGCCACTCATACCTCACCTGTCATTCATCAACATCTTTGCCTCTGCACTTCTGCCTCGACTGACATCTCTGCCCAAACTCTTTGTCTTTAAATATGTCTGCTTGTGTCTGTATATGTGTGGATGGATATGTGTGTGTGTGCGAGTGTATACCCGTCCTTTTTTCCCCCTAAGGTAAGTCTTTCCGCTCCCGGGACTGGAATGACTCCTTACCCTCTCCCTTAAAACCCACATCCTTTCGTCTTTCCCTCTCCTTCCCTCTTTCCTGATGAGGCAACAATTTGTTGCGAAAGCTTGAATTTTGTGTGTATGTTTGTGTTCGTTTGTGTGTCTGTCGACCTGCCAGCACTTTCATTTGGTAAGTCACATCATCTTTGTTTTTAGGTATATATATATATATATATATATATATATATATATATATATATATATATATATATATGTGTGTGTGTGTGTGTGTGTGTGTGTGTGTGTCAGTCTATACTTTTCATAATATTCTGGAACCAACCCTTCCAATCTTAACACTCAATAGGTCTACTCAACCCCACCTGATTCCAGGTAAAATCATCATGGAGCATTTTGAACATTTTGATAATCACAATATTACCCCAGGTGGTCAATCCACCACCAGTATTACTGGTGCAACTGGTATTTTGGATTCTGGGGTGACCAGGTTAAAAAGCAGTGTGATTCAACAGAGGAAGTTTACAAAACTATGCATCAGTTCACTTAATGGAGATGGAAGCCATTTATAGTCCTACAATTCTTTTGAAATAAAGATCAAAATTACTGTAATTCTCAAAATTTATTCAATGTTTCTGAAATCATTACTTTACTTTTGTTTATTGCTGTCAGAATATTTTTTATTTACTTCATTTATTGATACTAGATAATTATCAATACAGTTTTCTTTAATGAATTAATGCTCAGATCCATTAGTACCAATGGCATATATAGGAAATGTTAATATCAGGGAAAATAAAATATGCACATGTATACAATTAACAACCTCTCTAAACATTAATATTTCATTCTAATCTTTCTTTAAAGTACCGTAAGTTACATATACTATTCAGATGTTACCTCACATGACACAGGTGTTTTAGTACAACAGAAAATGGTTTTTGCACATATTTACATTTCACTAGCTATTAATGTCTGCCTTCTGGTTAAAGCCTTTCCTCACAAACTTGTCATCTGTAGAAGTGCATCTGCAAAATTAACTACTTCAAAGACAGGATCCATAACCACTGCTGCCTCACACAATACCTCTCATATTTTTCATTGTTACTTCAAATAATCCATTAAATATTGTTGTTTCCGGTTTCTCATTACTACATCATCATATAGTTATCGATCATGAAAATTTGTGCTTTGTTTCTTATACAAAGACTACTCTTTCCACTGACAAATCAACCCCATTACTTAACAAATCTTGACTCTCTATTACATAACTGATTAAAGCTTTTTCACTACATTTCAGTACCATAGGGAAAGATATTATTTTACTTTAAAATACTTATTTTGTTCTCATCACACCTGCAGGATTCCCTAATGAAAAACATTTCCTTTTTGTAATTTTTACTGTTGGAAACATTACTAATTTCATCTCAAAATTTATTTACTTTAGCCTGAAAGGTGACTTTTGATGTGTTTTTATGAAGTCAGCACTATAATATAGCAAAATGGTTTTATTTTTAATTTGAATTGAAGGAAATGACTGTATATTTATTAAGCAGACAAAGATTTTGGAATTAATTAAATAAAGTTTTCAACATCACCCTATCTAATTCAACTGATAGAAAAAAAACTGCAGCACCAAGAAGAAGTTGTACAACAGAAACAAAAATTCATAGGCATGTTTCTACATCTGAAAAATGATGTCTATTCAAATTTGCACAAGTCACGTAAGAGAGGCTGTAGTAACACCACTATGAGGTTGCAAATCAGGTCTGCTTTAAAGACACGCTATAATGGTCATGAGTATTAGTTACCTTTGCGACTGGACGTGGTGAGCTGATGTAGTCAAGAATGTGTTTAAGACAACAAAAATACCATTATCAACATGTCATTGAGTTTGAACGAGGTTGTGCAATAGGGCTATAAGAAGCTGGATATTCCTCATGTGATGCTGCAGAAAGACTTGACAGGAATGTAGCCACTGTACATGATTGCTGATAGCAGTGTTCACAAGAATGTATGGTCACAAGAAGATCAGGCTCCAGACAGCCGTGTGGCACTACTGGGAGGGAAGACCATTAAATTTGGAGTTTGGTGTGTCATATTGTTCCTGCAGCAGAAATTTGAGCAGCAGTTTGCACCACATGGACATAACATACTGTCACAAATTGGTTACTTCAAGGACAGCTCTGAGCGAGATGCCCTGTAGCGTGCATTCCACTGACCCTAAACCAGCACAGTATGTGACTTCAGTTTTGTCAAGCAAGAGGTTATTGGAGGGCAGGGTGAAGGTCTGTTGTGTTAGCTGATGAAAGCTGGTTGTGCCTTGGTGTCAGTGATGGCCATGTGTTGGCTAGAAGGAGGCCTAAAATGCTCTACAGAGTGTCGACACATTGCCTTGGCCTGCTCGATCACCATATCTGTTCCAAACAAGAACTTACGGGAACATCATTGGACGACAAGTCCTTCATCATCCACAACCAGCATTAATTGTCCCTGTACCAAATGACCACGTGCAACAGGCATGGAACTCCATCACAGAAGCTGACATCCTGCACCTGTAAACACAATGCATGTATGTGTGCAAGCTTGCATTCAAAATTCTGACAGCTACACTGGATATTAATGTTCAGCATTTCACATTTACAATGGCTTACCTTGTGCTTACATTAATTTGTGATCTTACAATGTTAATTATTTACATAAGTTACCTAGACAAATGTATTCCCAAAATTTCATTACTCTAAATTTATTACTTTCCGCATTGTGATTTTTTTCTGTCATTGTATATGTAGGACATTTTTCTCATGAAATTGAACTGATATAGTATTTAATCAACATATGTTCCCATCCTCTGGTATATTAGAGTCCATGAACATACAAAAATTCAGTTATTGCAGTAAACCCTTTACATACCTATGAACTGGAAATAGGAGGAGAAGATTGCTTATTTCTGACACTCTGTAGATAGGATATAATGAAAAGAAAGTGATTTAATAAAGGAAGAATGAGACCACCCTGCTGGGGAGATACTACTTCCTGCCTCATGTGTTTACTAAAATTCAGTTAATGTGCTACCTATTTAATGGGTCACACTTACTCTGACACCCTGCTCTTGCATTTATTTTTGCAATATTGGGTGAAATCTTAACCTCTTTTTTTTCCATTTCAATCACAAACACAGTATCCCACTCAATATAATCTTTGAACACACTTCATCTTATGATTACAAGTCCCTGTAACATAACATACACACTGAAAACTGCTCTAGGCACATTTATGTGTAAAACTACTGCACATATATTGCATACCTTACTGTCAACATCTAATAATACAGGGTTGCTATGTTTCAGCACTTTACCTGAAAGTGCATCAGTAGCTTTGTAATACTCTTTACAAAAATGTAATCTGTCTTCTTCTAACACTCACAGTTTTTACGTAATTCCTAAAGTTTCTTTTGTTAAATTTGACTAATGCAATAGATTGTAAATTTGACTGTGAGAAGAGCAATACTCCTCAATTTGTTTAGAGGCACACAAATGCATCAAAGTTATTTGAATATAAATTTGAAGTGGAATTTGTATGAGTCAACAGTAATGACATGTGTTTTTTTTTTTACATATGCAGCTCTCTGACTCTCATAATCAGGAGAGAGAACATAACCTCATATCTCAGAGAAGCATACCTATCTTATTTCAGTATGAGTCAGGGACATCAGGACAAAACTTTTCCTCCATATACTGCTTGTCATACATGCATTGCAGGTTTGGGTTAATGGACACAAAGCAAGCAGAAATCTTTACCATTCAGGATTCCAGTGCTATGGAAAGAATGAGGAAACCATGCAGAAAACAGCAATTTTTGTATGATGAAAGCTGGTGCGCCGAACAAGAACAGTGTGAAAGGACTTGTTTATCCAAACCTAAAATCAGCTGTAAGATCATACCACATCATCCTATCATTCCTGTGCTTGACCCGCCCTCTGCTTTAGAGTCTTCAACATCATCAATGGAAACTTCAGATCCTGATATAACTCCACACCCACAAAAGGACAACCAGAGCCACTTACACTAGAAGAACTGAGTGACTTGGTAAGAGATCTGGAGCTCTCAAAAGAACGAACACAAGTTTTGGGGTCTCAATTCAAAGAAAAATATTTGCCTATCCTGGGCACAACTGTCTGTTGATTTCAATCAAGAGAATCAGAATTTCATTAGTATTTCACTTCAGAAGGCCCTCTTGTATATTGTAAGAATATTGAAGATGTGTTTCGAGATATAGTGTTATGTACAACATGAATGAATGGAGGCTATTTATAGATTCTAACAAAAAAAGCCTCAAGACCATATTTCTACACATTGGAAATAAGTATGGCTCAGTGGCAGTAGCATGCTCTGTGCACTTAAAAGAAACCTATGAAAATATGAAGATGCTGCTGAAGACATTACACTATTTGAATGCCAATGGATTATATGTGGAGACCTAAAAGTAAGAGGAATGCTGCTGGAACAACAGTCAGGCTTTACAGAATAATTTTGTTTCCCATGCCTCTGGGATTGTCATGCCTGTGAATTGTATTGAGTAGAATAGAATGAATTCTGAAGAGAGAAATGTTGTGTGTGAATATCTGGTGAAAAGAGAGAAAATCATCCTGCCACCTCTTCATATTAAACTAGTAATCATGAAACATTTTGTCAAAGCAGTGTATAAAGATGGTGATTATTTTAGTTATGTAAGTTCCAAATTTTCTTTTCTGTCTGAGGCTAATCTTAAAGAAGGAATATTTGTGGGACTTAGCATTAGAAGTTTGATGAAAGATGAAGTATTAGAAAATATGCTACCACAGGAAGAATGACTGCCTTGGACAGGATTTAAGCACAGGGTTGACAATTTCTTGGGGAAAGGAAACATCTAGATTTCAAAGCCATGGTGGAAAATATACTGATGACTCTGAATAATTTAGTATGCAATATGAGCCTTAAAATCCATTTTCTTCACAGCCATCTTGACGTCTTCCCTGACAGTCTTGGAGATGTTAGTGAAGAACATGGAGAAAGGGCTCATCAAGACATGAAAGAAATAGAATCTCAATCTCATTCTCAAGGCAGGTGGGGTGAAGGGCTGACGGCTGAGTACTGTTGGTCTCTAACAAGAGATAATATGGAGCTACAGCATAGAAGAAAATCTCGAAGACAAAGTGTCAATATTAAGAGGAAGTGGTACTGAAAAAGGGCAGTGTCTCCATAAGACTTGGAATATGTTGAACTTAAATTGTGATTATAGCAACGAAAATCATCGATTAGCATATTACCCTGTCTTCCACCTTTAAGCTCTCAGGTTTTCAAATCTTGTCCAGTGCAGTCCCCAACAAACAGTTTTTCCTTCCCATCCTGTCTGGTAAGTATCCCCTGACCCAGGGTTCTGGGTGACAGTTTACAGGTTACTTGTATAGCTGTAAGTGTCTTTATTAATATATTAAAATGTCTTAGCATTGTATGAATATAGCAAATTTTATAGAAGTGTTACAGTTTTCTCATATGTATAGCCAAAATCTGACTCCACATTCTTCAACAGAGTCCAGCAATTAATAAAAATCACTCTTCAAGTTTAAAAAATTTGACGAAAATTTAATTTTCAAGCCCTGTGTAATTTGAACATATCTACCACTTGTAATCTAATCACAAGCTTCTTAACTTTAGCAACCTTTTTCCTTCCAGTGTACACATTTTTCATCATAACATTGCTTACATTATCTTTCACTAATTGTCTTTCATTTACCACCTGTACACAGTCCATTTCAGTTGTTTTGTATGGTGTATTCTCCAAAGTAACAATATTTACATTAACGTTTTCTTCCCATATGCAAGCTCGCATTGAATCTAATTTAGAAAAAAATTATGACCAAAATCTTCCAAATCTCCTTAATTCCCCTTCTAACACCATCACAATGTTTTGCCATCACATTTAGCTGACTCTCAATAGTTAATTCTTTTCTGGATAAATCAAACCAATAAGATTGAAGTATTTCCTTTCTCATTGTTTCATTTTGAACTTTGTGAGTCATGTCATATAATAACTGAATGTGTGTAATTTCAACTTCATTTGCATTAGATGCAGTTAGCGGTAAATTATTTGCATCATTATTCATCACCAAACTTCTACATTCTTTCTCAAACTGGCACTCATCAAGACTGCCCTTCTACTTTATCAAGAAATGTCATTCAGTAACTGAACACATTCTATTTAAACATCACTAATTGCATCAGTATTTACAACAATGATTTTCTGAATTACCACCAGTTCTGAACATTAATAGTATTTACTTGCTTTGCATCAGAAACATCATAACAAAATCACGTTTGCACTACTATTGTTAACTCATCCTGATAATACTTCTATCTCCATACTACATACTTTTTCAAGCTCATCTCCATGGTTTCACAGATTGTGACTCCAAGCAGCTAATGTTGATTCCACATTTACTGTAAAATCATCTATTTTCTCCTCTAAACAAACTTGGATTGAATTTGGGTTATCATTTGTATTCTGCAAACCTGATTTTAAATTACTCAGGTTACCATTAATCTGGTTCATTTTTGGATTCAGTTCATTACTAAATTGGTTTAGATCATTTTTCATACACATGCTCTCATTCACAAACCTTATTATCTATGACAAGATCCTTGCTTCCCAACCTTTTCTCTAACTTCTCACAATATACACTGTTTTTCATTTTTCTGTCAATAATTTTATCTGTATCAACTGTACACCTAACAAAAACAGTTTTATCTTAAATTGCCCTGATGTTCTTGCTGCTCTTATCAAAAACTGTCATCAGCCTTTTATATTTCAGCATTTGTCTGCAATGTTGAAATTCAGCCTCCAAGTGGCTCTTTGTTGGCTGCTACGCTGTCCAATATGGCACCAGTCTCTTCATCTTGTATTAGTGAAGTCCTTCCAATTTGGCAGCCACCTTGTATTATTTGGTTGCACAGTTATCTTTTCTACTGTTCCTCTGCACCTTTTACTATCTACATTCTCTTTTGTCTTGCTAGTGTCATACAATAAGTTCACTGTCACTGTGACTCCTAGTTCATATCCTCATAGCACTTTTGATCTTAATTTCGCTGTCTACAAGTTTATCATTTCTGCCCTGTATCACTGTCTTTAAATGAACAAGTTCATTTCACAATACCCAAGCAGGGAGGTGTCCTCAGCTTTCGGTGACAGTGCTTACCTTTGTTGTCCATTAAAACCGTGGTGTCTTGATTATCAAAGTCTTGTAGAATATCTGTAAACCAATTTCTAGGAATTGTGCAAACGATGTTCACTACACAAATTTCCAAGTGATCTGGCTTTTTCCCCATGCTTATTACCATTACAAACATTACAATGACCAGATCAAGTTTCACATCATATGTTTCTGCACAAGTAGGTATCTCCACTTCTCCACTTCACTACACACAGATGTGATATTAACAACATAATCACTGCATTAAATCACAATCCCTTTAGACACAGTATTAGCAGAACACAGTGACTGTAAATTCCATAAACAGTGCACACACTCAAATTTTTGAGACAGTTACCAAGATGAATAAATATCAAGTGAATAAAACACAATGTCAGTCAGAAGTAAACAACATCCATCAGTTCAAGAGAATTAACACAGTTATTGTTTGATAAAAGTAAACCAGATAATTCCCACATGATCATGTATACATAACCAAAATATTTCCATAGATATATTAAATATGAACTTCACGAGTACTGAATACAGACTAGCTACAGTTTCTAGGTGTCTCAAATAGTTGTTGTGTGAATGCTAGCTGGTCCCTGATCGAAAATTGTGGGTACCGTCCAATTATTTACAGATTGACATTTGAACATCTTGTAGTCTCAGAAATTACATAATCATAAAAAAAAGGGCTAGGTTATAATTTGCTATTTAGGATGTTCTGTAAGTATTAATAGTAATTTAGTTTATGGAATATATTATGGGTTTAGCAAAATAGAAAAGTTAATAAAACTATTTCATGCATCCTCATTGGAAAAACTCCACTTACAAGTACAAATGCCTTACTGAAAATTATGGGAAATTCACTAATTCATTAGTGAAGTATGGCACCTTGTGCATAAAAAGCATTTTGACAGAAGTATGATGGCATAGGTTGGAATCTAACAAGTACATCAGTGAAATCTGCAATGGAAAGTGTAGCTGGCACAAACTTTTGTGATTTCCTGACTGTAATGGTAATTATATTGTAAGTTAGTTGGTTTTGTATAAATCAAAATACTTTATTGGAAAATCAGGATGACAATCTTTCTAATGGGTGATGTCAGCATGATCAGTTGTACCAATTAGCTCCATAGAAATTTTCTTTTGCATGTTGCATTGACAAGTTTTTCAACTATCCATATTTTGTAATTAACAAGGTTTTCATGAAAATTACTTACACTGTGAGAATAAGCATATTAAAAATAAGACACTGAAGCATACTATAACTCAATACCGTCTTATTTCGTAATGCTATGGGGTAATGCAGCTTAGGCCAATATGTATTTGTTTTACAGAAGTGGGCAATAAGAGTGTTTTATTCGTCTTACAACAGATCAGAATGTTTGGGTTGAAGGATATAAATTTTAGATACCTCTTTTATATTTATATGTTAGAAATGGATCTGGACTATTCCCATATACAGATACCAGATGTGGCCTGTGTAAAGTAAATTCTTTGTTTGAGTTGTTAGCTATTACTGTGGTAATATACAGGAAGGAGCAGTAGCTTTATTCAAAACAGCTGTTTTCTAATATCTACACTATAATGAATGATGTTTGTTTTAATAAAGTTACATTTATTAATTATACTTCAGTTATAACTGAGTGCAGAATTTGCAGAATAATAATAATACTTAAAGGGTTTGGGTGCATCACCTGCAGCAATACAAATTGATTATATTAATATATTGTACATTTATTTTCACAAGAAAAGTGTTTTTGAGGATGATTATTAAACTAAGTCACTCTTTTCAAATTACTGTTACAAAATGTTTCACATATTTCCGTCTCTAGGCTCACTAATAAAATAATAAATCAATAATGTCCTCATTGTCAGTAACAGTTGTTCAGGGATTTTTTTCAGAGTTTTTAATCATTATTACTAAGAAACAAATGAAACATTTATGGGCAGACTATGATGGGAATGCATTGGTGCATATCATTACCAGGCAGTGCATATGGCATGCTGGCGATTAGGACTTATGAAACTGTGAATTTGTGACAATAGCACATTGTTGGGCAGTGAGGTTATGGGTGGTGATGACAATGTGTTTGCCAGTATAAGCAGAATTGAGATAAAATCTTGACCAACATCTGAGCTCAAAAATGAAATATTGAGCGACATCTGAGCTGTCTCCTCAAAGTTAGCATCAAAGTCTCTGCTCTGAGGTCTAATATTGCACCCTGTACTGTGGAGTCTCAAAGTCATCTACTGCACACAGACAATCTGTCTCCTGACATCCTACAAATATTGCTCTGGGCATGTCCATGCATCCAATTTGCCTGCTCATTCTCTTCTTCTTGTCAATGAGATGATTTTTCTGACAACTTTCATGGTTGTCATTTCCATTCTCATTCTGATGGCAAAAAAGATCATATAGTTGCCAACAAATTTTATTTTATTTAGGCAATTTTCTTTTGTCATAGCATGCTGTTCATTCTCTGCTACCTGTCATCCTGTGGACACATCCTTGTATCATCTTTAGCTTTGAAAAGTGCCTTTATTTCTGCACCAGCTTAATGATACTGTTTCAGGGGTGATCGAATTCCTGGGTGTGCATATAAACTCTTAAAACTTGCTTCATACAGATGGCAGACATTCAGATCCAGCTCATACCATGCTTCACCGTCAGTATCAGGGGCATGCAAAGAGTGCAAATGTTGCACAAAGAAGAGCACTGCTTGTAATACATTTCCACACTGAGCCAAGCTGTAATCAGGGAGAGTAAACAGTGGAGTGTGGCACCACCCAATATGTCATTTACGTCATTCTGTGAGCTTTGCAAAACAGAGCCATAACATGTGATACCTGAGCTTACCTGCTCCATGGCATCCAAACACTGATGGAAGGTGTGAACTTGAGACGGACTGACAATAACTGATATGTTATGGGAGGAACAAGTCTGTTGAGTCTTGTTGATAACGAAGGTAAATGACTGTATCGCCAACCACAATGATGTTACATCCAACTTGTTTCAGAAGCCTCAATCTCAGTGTCTAGCTATCCTGTCTGCATCTCTGATTCAATTGGAATGACAATCTCATGAATTTAAGGATATCTTGGTTCACGAATTGTGACGTGCCATCTCCTGCTGAGACAGAGTGGAACTTAGCTGCTGCAAGCTGCCACTGATGTTTGGTCACCACCGTGACTGATAGAAGATGTGGACTAGCCTAGGCCTTCTCCTAGTGAAGAGCCATAACAAGTGACTTTATTTATTTATCTCTTGTTCCGGTGATCCATGTTGTGATACTATCACAGGATATGGAACGTGTCAATTTTACAATCTTTTGGCCAGAATTTATGGTAATACATAAAACAAAACAAAAACAGTAAACAGTAACTTAGGTCCCACTACAAAAAATACATTTTAGAGATAGATAAAGATTACAAAATAATAAGTGTTACAGAGAAATAAATATTGCCAAATATATGTTTACAATAAAAATATTCAGTATTACAAATACAAATTTGGGCATACATTTGCAATTTACAATACAAGAAATGTTAAACACTGTAGTTCAGGAACTCTTCTATTGTATAAAATGATCCTTGCAATAGGAACTGCCTTAAGGTTTTTTTAAACAAGAGATGATACGAACTACTGTCTTCAATTTGTTTTGTGAATCACCTGATTACCATCTTGCTGGCTGTGTGGGAGACTGCCTCCCTGGCTGTATGCTTTGTTGCTCATTTGGGTTCTGGGCTTCCACCATGACACCCACTGACCATGATCAGCTGTTGCAGCTGCTGTAGCACATGTCTGTCTTTGAAAGCTCTGAGGTGGGCCACACTATATGCTGGTGAGCTGTGGCAGGCCTTCGGCTACAGACTCCTGATATGGTTACCCGCATGACGTTGCTGTTGTGCCCTGACATACACCACAGCCTCAGCTGACAAAGTTCTGCATCCACATTCCTTGTTTTACTTGAGTATGCAATACAGCATGCCTTTTGCTGTACCAGAGCATACATCCCCTACTGTAAAATCACAAGCAATAAACACATTTACAGACAATGATATTACACTTGTGCTTTAGGGCATGTGACAACAACCCACATCAGCTACTAAGCTCAGCCTCCTGTTCCTGTAACATCACCATCTCACCTACTCAGCCTCCATGCCCACTAAAAATTGTGACCCAATGGGTGACCACTACAATGCATATACATCATCTGAGCCTCTGCCCATCAGACATATAATTGGAGGTTGGGAGGGGTGGGGGTGGAGGGAGGACACTCTGCAGGTGAGACACAAATGTGCTGTGCCCCTCTTGTGTTTTGTGGCAGTTGGCACCTAATCTGTCTCATTTACGGAATGGGCTTTTGGCACGTACCTGTCTGTGTCCATTCAGCAGGTGCTCTGTTGGTCTTATACACTGACTAATCTCATCCATTACCTGAAGATAGCTGCTCATACCATTTCTCATAAAACATTATAGCACATAAATATACGATCACAGAGCATAGATTAATTTGTTGTTAGTATACCTTACAGATATAGCCTGTAGTGGCTGCTTCTACTCATTAATGTATATAACTTGATTTTATAATATATGGTGTGTGAATGAATGAACTGATAGCACACCAGAATAAAAAGAAACTTTGGCTCTTAAAATTAATTTTGAAATGGGGAGCCACACACACACACACACACACACACACACACACACCTGTGTTGCTACATTGGTGCTGGCTAGAGGTGCAGTGCTGGGATTGCATTACAGCCAGTGGAGGGTTTTAAGGTGGGGGTTGTGTTGGGTGGGTTGAGTAGGGGAGAGAGAGGCAGGAGACAGGAAAAGGGGTTTGTGGTGAGTAGGTGGTGGCTTGGAGGGAGGCAGCAGGTTTGCTGGCTAGGAATCTAGGAGGGAGAGGTGGCAGACACATGGGCTAGGCATGTGATACATGGGAATGTGGTGCATAGTGACATGACGACATGGATTGGGAGGGTGTGACAGGACAAAGGAAGGGGGTCTGTCATGGTGGGAGTGTGGGACAGTGGGTTAATGGGGACTGAGGCAAGAGGGTTACAGGAGCAAAGAGTGTGTTGCAAGAATGAACTCCCACCTGTGTACTTCAGAAAAGCAGGTTTATTACATTGTGTCAGAACTTTCCTTACTATAAAATGTAATATCACATATGCTACTAAATACTAGTGTGCTGTCACTGAAAATATCTTAGGTGATGATTGAAATACTGTGGAAAAAGCACTGTTAACATTCTGAACATATATGAGGTGATTTTGCTATTCACCATAGCTTCCTGAGGCAGCTTGCATTGACGACTCACTGTCTGCATAAAATATTCACAATGAATGACAGTTGATGCAGAGCCACCACTGTCTAAGTTACCTGACTTAGAATACATTCTCAATTATAATATTTTTTCATTTACATTGCAGGTTTTATGACCTTAATTGGAATGCTGTAGTTAACAGAGGCATTGAAAACTACTCCATGGTATATGTAATATGGAAGTTTATTCAAACAAGAGCACTGGTGGCCATGTTCCTTTTTCTTGTTGGAACATCTATTCATATTAGTGGCTTGGTAAGTAGCAGCATCCCTAATAATATTTTAGAATTGCTGTTATTTTTGGAAATATATGTGTAGTTATATTTATATTATTTGAAGTTGAAGAGAGCCCCCTCCTTACCAATTATTAAAGTAGAAACACTTAGAGCAAGGCTGACAGACACAAAATCAAGCAGCATTGACATCAAGGAAAAATTCAGTGACTGTTGGGTACTTTCTATTTGTATCAATTCAGTAATCCCCCATTGTGTTCAGTGTTTGCAAAGAGTGCATGAATAATGATTTGTGTCAGATGCACAATATAATCTTAAAATTAAAATTAATTTTACTAACTTAGAATTGAACTCACATTTTGAATCTCTATTTTCAGTACGGCAACCTTTGTTAAAGTAAATTAATGTAATTAATGACTTAACATAAAGTGGAGATGTTGAGTCACAGACAGGCACAATGTAAAGTCTGCTAGGATTTAATCTTCTGGCTGAAACACCTTCTTGTGAAATAGAAAACACACACACATTCACACCAGCACAACTCACACACACACACGATCACCATCTCCAGCTTCTGTGGCTGTATTGTTATTCCATTCTGGATTTACCACTGGTTAATTAATGACTTATTATTTTGACCATATTATGTTGAAATATGTTGACATATGATAATACAATTAAGAAAGAAAACGAACATGCATTTTTTCATTTTAATATAGGATTTTATAAGTTCATATTTCCTTCATGTATCAAAGGAAAATACAATCAAGTAAATTAGTAAATTATGACAGATAGTTTCTGGTAAATACTTACATCAAGAGATCAAATGCGCAGTATTGCCAAGAGGCACATATAAAAGTAAAAGGGATTGACTACCTAGATTTAATCTTTGTCTACCATTGTCCTCACTACAGATGGCTCCTTCTCATCCTGGGGTCTGAGTGACCTGCAGTATCTTTTTAACCTCCTCCAGCTATCACCCTCTGTCTCTCCTTCCTAGTGAAGGAAATTTAGCTCTGAAAGCTAGATAGTGTGTTTCTTTTACCTTTATATGTGTCTGTCAGCAGTACTATACTTTCCTCCTCCTGAAGGCCAGCAATGGTCAGTTATGCTCACTCATATTATTTCCTGCCTTTACCAATTACAATTTATTCTACCTCAGCAAAGACAAGGGTAAGCCACTGTTGTATTACAATCTATTTTGTTTAAGAGCAAATGTGTTCTAGCATTTCCGTAATCTTTTTTGTTATTAACTGTGGATAGTGTTCTCTGAGATGCATTACCTTATGTCACTGGATGCTTGATGTTTACTTCCTATCTCTTATTCTCTTTTCCATAATTTCTCTCTCCTTTCCCATTTCTGTTCATCATATTATTGGTATCTGTCCTGGTCTGTTGTTTACTTTGCCTCTGTATAATTTGTATAATTTCTTCCTATGAAAATCATTTATATGTTATTTACAATATTTCTAACTGCACAATAGCAACAGGATTAGCACACCTGACACTTTTTTTCTGTTATAGCTGCAAAATTATTGATTTGTGTAACTGATGTCACTAACACACGAAGGTGCAGTGGTACTCAGTTTGAAGGTAGCCAGTTCAAATACTGGTGGTGGAAGAAATTATCACAGCATTGAGTCTCCCCCTCTGTCTTCCCTTTATTGTCTTTGATAACAAAAAAGCAACACTAATATTATCAGTTTCTCTATGTGCTCCAGAACTGTTTGTTTAATTAATGAAAAGGATGCTCCAGTTACTCTGTAGAATTCTGTGGACCAAACGAAGTTCAAAAGGGTAACAGCAGCATCCTTTTCATTAATTAACAACACTATAACTTCATACAATATCATAACAGTCCCCTCATTCATTACAGTTGAGACACAAATCTCACGGTTTGCAGAGGGACTGCACCACTGTGCATGCTGAATACAAAACCTTTCCAATTAGGTGGCTGAATGTGCCCCTTCAGGTTCCTCAGTCAGCAGTGTCATATGATTATTTCTTTATTGTTGAGAGACTCATTTGATATATTCAAAAACAATGCAAATGACTTAGTGAATAGTGGTCATGTTTTACTTAAATTATCATCAATGAAATATTTTTTTTTATAATGTTAGGCAAGACAGGAACGCCTAAGCCATATACAAAAAGCTATTTCCTTTTGATTTCACCTTTGGTCATTGCAATATTTTGCTGATCTACAGTCATACCTGACCTACTAATAGAAACCCACTGATGTAGTCCTTCACATGCAAATCATTACAAGGGAACTTAATGTGTGATATTTTATGTGCAGCTATCTGCTGTAAGAATGTCTCCACTTTTGAAATGGTGTTTGAAGAGAGAGCAATTCCCTTACTCTATCATGTTCATCATTACACAAATCAAAAAATAAATTACAAATAGCAGATACATTCCATGTTGTGGAACATACTGCACTAGTGTTCTGTCTGCTACACGCATAACCATGATACCAACAATGTAGGAAAAGACAGATTGCTACTTATTGTAAAGTAATTCATGAATGGTGTGTGTTTCTTTTTTGCTGATGAAGGCTGTGGGTGACAGCTTTATAGAAGTGTCTTTTAATTGCGCCTGTTTACAACGTAATGTGTGTTCTTAATGGTTAGTAGCAATCTGTCTTTTCCTACATTGTTGATATTCCTACCTGGAGTTTATATTGTTTAAACATGATAACAGGTTTTGTAAGATGACAGCAATCAATGTTGCTATTTTTAACAACTGTCAAAATCTAGTCATGATCAAATCAAAGAAATGTAAATAGTTATTACTGATCATCAAAGCATATTCCCTTAAGATAAACTTCTATTCATTTTACTATACTTAGCTACAGTTATTTAGTTATACTACTCTGGACTCTGAGATAAAAAGCTGAAGAACTGACAGCTTGTCTTGCACATGTGTGTACAAACTACATATGAAAATTTAAATCCTACAAGTTAGTTAGAAATTGTGACAGTTTTGCCTACTCACAGACATTTGTGTAAAACTGCATAAAAGTGCTGATTTTTTTTAAATAAGTAAAAGAATTGGACTTTCATATGTCTAAGTATATGCCTAAATAGTGTAAATTAGCCCTCAAAACAGTTCAAAAACAATCACTTCTGATTTATTTTGCTTAGAATAATCTGTCTTTGTCAGAAGCAGCTAGTTTACATTAATTTTTTATCAAAATGTAATTGCTTGCAAATAATCTGATACTTGTTCCTCAATTTCTTTCAGTAAAACTTTTGAATACTCAAATATTCATTTAATTGCAACTATTCAACATGAATATTCAAGTTATGTGATGATGTACTTGTATATCCTTCTTTTGTAGTCATCTGAAGATGAATGGTGACATAACACTATTATGTATTCAGTTTTTAAATTACTGAAAGGTTTTTGTGTTATTGTTTTCTATGTGTCATATTCTTCATAGTCCTCTGCATAGTAGTAGGTAATGACTGGGAACCAGTATTAAAGACCTGTGGGATGCAAATAAACAAAATGCAACTGCAGCCTACATGGAGCGTATTCCAGTGAAGGAGGCACTGTAAACAAAATTTAAAATCCAACAGTTGGCAGGATGCTATATTGTGTGTAAAAATGTGCAAACCACTTGTGAAAACTAACCTGTACTTAATTTTATGAGGCAAAATTCTGAGTACAGCACGTAGACACATAAAACTACACAAAACTAGCCCTGCCTTCAGAACTGTCACCTCATTGCTTGGGACAGAAAGACGATACTCTCATCATAGGATGAGAGGGACCCTGTCCTTACAATATATTAGTCCTTCTCATCCTATGAACTGAGTGATCTGTCCCTCCTTTAGAGCCTTCCACAGTTTACCTTCTTTCTTGTCTGAGCAATGAGATAATATTTTGAAAGCAAGGATAGTTGTGTGTATTATTATGTGTGTTTATCAGAAGTACTCAGAATTTCATCCTCTGAAGATAATTTTACAACTTTCAGATCTTCATTAAACATTCATAACAGGACAATACAATTGCAATGTTTATTTCAGAGAACATCAGGGCACAGAGTTATTGTACTTGATTTGGCAAGTGTTTGAATGGGTTTAAAACTTCCAAATTACCCCATACACGCAAGAAAAAAATATTTAGAAATAACTTCTGAGAATAGTGTTATTAAATTGATGGTGAGTTTCTTTAGCTTTGTTTTGTACTAGTAAATGGAAAAATGTAACTTTTCCTAATGCATGGGATACCTGCATATGTGTAGAAAGCGAACAATCTTCAATTTCGTCTTCCAGCCTGTGAAATATAGTTCATGTTCAATATTTGGGTGTTTTCAGTGAAAGTTATTAATGCAATCTTAAATCAAATGTTACTGATGAAATCTGTGAAATCATTTTAGGTGGCAGTAGTAATTCAGGAATGCAAATATTTTTTTCCCAGCAAGACAGAATCTTTTCAGGCGATAACGATACTACTAATATAGCTCAAAAT
This sequence comes from Schistocerca cancellata, assembly GCF_023864275.1. NCBI lineage: Eukaryota > Metazoa > Arthropoda > Insecta > Orthoptera > Acrididae > Schistocerca > Schistocerca cancellata. The sequence continues at coordinate 697,795,234 of NC_064627.1, read as the reverse complement.
CTCCAAGATGGTGTTGAACCATAGGATGAAAAAGCCCTTATTGCTGGTCTCCACAATTTTGAAAGTGGGTATTATTTAGCCATCTTATTTGTATTGGTGGAACTATTAAAGCTATTTTATTCTCCTGAAGTGACTCTCAGTTCCTTGAAAAAGAGGTTTTCCATGCAAAAGGTGGTCCTAATATTGTTATACAGATAGTTATACTCATCATGCATTCAAGTATCTAAGTGCAACATCAAAAGGTGAAGAAATTATTGTGTGTGCGAAATTCAGATCATAATCCGATTACTGATTTCCAAAGGATTCCAGTCAGCAGTATGGTGTTGTTTAATTTCAGTTTCATCTCATAGTCTAGTGATCTGAATGATACGTCAAATTTCTTTTTGGTAAAATACTATTACTTGTGATGTTGTAAAATGCACAAGGCAAAATAAAAATTGCATTTGTTCTCTTGATCAAAAACATAGAATAGAAATAATTAATATTAAAGTACTTGTCATTGTGCAGTTTACACAATGTTTTCATAACAATACATTTAAGCAAATGTGAATAGGGTTTGAATTTGTAATGAGAATAACTACTACATTTCCTTTCATGTACAAAAAAATTATACATATTTTCTCCGTCCAAATTTTACATTTCTCACAAAAATAAGTTGTACTAACTGTAATGAGATGATGTTTCTGCTGTTGAATCTAATTCACCCAGAAGAATATATTCATTAGTACCGTACTATCAATGGGGATCTGTTGTTTTCAAATTACAACAAAATACAATTTTGCTTCTTAAAAATGTAGCTCATCATTCTGTGTTTAGTTATCTAGCAGGATTGTTAAATTTTGTCCATGTAATCTGTGATAAAAACTCACTTCTCCTGTATAGTTAAAATATTCTTATATCTTATATATTTCCCTCATATATCTCTTATATCATTGTTTGTTCTACAGAAATTATATTCTAGTATATATTTTTTCCCATAGGTCTCCTTCTTGATAACATCAACTGGCAAGAATAACATTCCAGAGAAGACCACTACAAAATCACCCATAAATGGGCTGATGGCAGATGAGTCATCTACTCTTCAGTCTTCTTCAGCTAATATTTATGCTGCTTTTGGTTATGCTTTAGCTGAGTTTTTCTCATCAATATTTATCTCATGGAGCTGGAGCATGAACTACAGGTCTGTTCTTTATCTCAATGTGAAACTAATAGTAGATGGACCATATCAGAAGGAGGTAGATATTTTTATATGTTACAGTATCAAACAAGAATAAGTAATATCTATGCAGTGTGTCTCTTACAAGCAAGAAAGTTAATTTTTCCCAGTCAATGGGAAAGGATGGAGGGGAGAATCAGTCATGGTGAATGTAACATGAGCTAAGAAACTTAACTCAGTGGCTACTGGCCCTTTTGCATGTGTAGATCATGCCCAGAATGAACAAATGTTAAGGTTGTATTGAGAGTCAAGGTATAGTGAACAATCAAGTAACACTGAGCCAAAATTCTTATGTGTTCTAGGAGCCTTACCGGGACAAAGGCATGCCCATAAGATGTGTTTCTGGGCAATATAAAATATTCAAAGATGGTTGATAGATATCAACAACTAACTATGTGCTTGACATGATAAATGTCACCAACAATGAAATTTCAGATGACAAACAGTAAAATCTTTTCTGTATTGCAGAAGGCAGGCAGAAAAAGAAATAATGTAATATACTGTTGAGCAGAATCAAGGAAAGCCCACTTATGATGGTGTAACAACCGCAGAAGATGTGTAACTGAAGAGACAAAAACAATAAATTGTGTTTTGCTTCTCAACCTAAAGACGCCACATGGGAGACAAATACAATAAATTGTGTTTTGCTTCTCAGCCTAAAGATGCCACATGGAGCTGCAGACAGGCAGAATGAACAGACTGTTAGATATAAGCTTTCAGTCAAAGCCTTCTCCAGAAAATAAAAATGTACACACATTCACACAAGCAAGCACATCACACACACACACACACACACACACACACACACACACACACACATGACTGCTATCTCTTACCATCTGTTCATCTGTCCGGAATCAAAAATTCTGACCGGACAGCCAGAGATAGTGGTTTTTTGTGTGTGTGTGTGTGTGTGTGTGTGTGTGTGTGTGTGTGTGTGTGTGTGCATGTGTGCTTGTGTGAATGTGTGTGTGTTTTTCCTTTCTGAAGAAGGCTTTGGCTGAAAGCGTATAAATAACAGTCTTTTCATCATGCTTATCTGCAACTCAATGTGTCATCTTTATGCTGAATCGCAAATATGTCATTTTCATAATCTTGTTGATATTCCAGTCTGGACTTTCCATTGTTAGAGATTGTGTTTTACTCAAGCAGGACTCCTCAAAATATGTTTCTTGTCCAGCCAGACACTTATGAAAATACCGTACTTTTTCTGAAGAAAATCATCATGAGATGAAAGTACGTAGAATAATAAGTTGAATTTGCTGATATCATATGATCTTCCAGCATAATCTCTGTAGCAACTGGTAGTACATATCGTGAACAAAAATATGATTGTTTGCAATATTGGTTTTTATCATCCAAGTGTCCAGTATTATGAGAGCATGATTAGTGCATGTCAAGCATCCTGTAATGATGTAGCTTTAGAATAAAGTCATATATTATTTGTATATTGCAATAATTATCAATTGATGATAAAGAAATTTCAAAATCAGCATGCTGGGCTGAGAACCCTTCCATGAGGGAGGCCTTGCTGTAGTACGTATGGGCCCACTGTATCACTGCTTAACCCTATGCATTCCCAAAACTGTAAACAAGCCCACAGATAACTGTGATAAAAGTGTTTTACTGTTACTGCAATCTGTTGAATGTCATACTCCATTGACATATTGAAAAAGACTGTGGAATGAAAGCTGTGCTGTACAAATGCAGACAACATGTTACTTTTTAATGTTGCATGATTTGTGAAGCCATTTGGGGTTGTCATCATTCTTCTCACATTATCTGGGAACTCAGTTCATTTTTCTTTCTTTTCATTCTTTTCTTGTTTAAAAATGCTCCATATCATATTTGGTTTTTTATAGTGTTTTATACTTAATTAATGATACATTTGTCACATTCTTGATAATAACTGAATTCTATTTAAGATATACACAGTAATGGAATTTAGACTCTTTATTCCATGTCCTTTGAATTAAGTATAACTGTGTCTTCCTGTCATAAGACACTTCAGTTTCAGGTGTCCTTTATTATATCTCTTTTCCTCTATGTAACAAAAACATTAGTCGTGCTGCTGAAGAGATATGATTAACAAAGTGTTTAAAGTTGTATCTACACTGGGTACTTTGTAACTCTTTCCATTTATCTTTCCATAATTTCTCTCTAAATATTGTAATTAAATTGTTGAGTCTGTAATACAGCTTTTTCTCCCATGATCTAATTCCAGTGGGTTAGCATTCCTTTTATGAACACAATGATGATTAAACCATTCAAGTTTGTTTTTAAATCTAAAATGTGGATTTAATGAGGATCTGAAAAAAAAGAGGTTCCTATCTATTAAGAAAGATTCAAACATTGAGGTTTGCTTGCTTTCACTGCCTCCTTGTCCAAGAGCTTCTCAAATATAGGGCCACAGTTTCCAACATACTGCTTATTATGAGCTCAAATTTTGCATGAGTTCATTTAAAGGTATATCTGTACCCGTAATATACTTGAACAAAATCTGACATGAAAGAGAGGGAAACTATTTAAAAATGAGATCTCTTGACTTGGGATGATCCATTGGTGATGAAGAACTGGGGCAGTTGTGTCTGATGAAGTTGGGGCCGCAGATTGTACAGAACAGGTGATCATGCCAAAGGCAACCTGTGAGACAGCACCTCCAGAGTTGGTCCTCAGCAGAAATCCCATGTATCCAGTGGCTTTTGGTTTCCAGATGGTGGCTAGATCCCAGGTCAGATAGTCGCAAATGATTGTGCCCACACCAGAATGCCAGTATTCTACCAGCCTTGGACTGGAAACTGGGAATTATGAGGGTCCAGTAGTGAGAGCAGAGTGAGAACGATCTGAGGCTCTTCCCTAAAAATGGCATGGCCCTGTAGATGGTCTTGTGTCCATCAGCCATTGTAATTTAATTCATTATTTACTACAGAAATTGATTGGTAATGTTGATTGTTGCCGAATTATGTGGTGGGCCTTAATCAAAATGATATTTAATTCAATTTTGATTTACAATTAAATGCTTTTGTGAAGTTCTCTTTTTTAACAATATTAATCTTCAGTGGAATTAGACTTGCTGAATCTTAAAACGTGAGTATATAAGTTGAACAGTGGAATAAACTTTTCATATTAATTTTCTCGACTAGTCAGCTCACTTTAAAGCAAAAAATCTTTAGTTATTATATAAAAAACAAAGATGATGTGACTTACCAAACAAAAGTGCTGGCAGGTCGATAGACACACAAACAAACACAAACATACATACAAACTGCGAGCTTTCGCAACCTAAGGTTGCTTCATCAGGAAAGAGGGAAGGAGAGGGAAAAATGAAAGGATGTGGGTTTTAAGGGAGAGTGTAAGGAGTCATTCCAATCCTGGGAGCGGAAAGACTTACCTTAGGGGAAAAAAAGGACAGGTATACACTCGCACACACACACATATCCATCCGCACATACACAGACACAAGCAGACATTTGTAAAGGCAAAGAGTTTGGGCAGACAGTAGTAATACAAGTTTATATGCCAACTAGCTCTGCAGATGACGAAGTGATTGAAGAAATCTATGATGAAATAAAAGAAATTATTCAGATAGTGAAGGGAGACGAAAATTTAATAGTCATGGGTGACTGGAATTCGATAGTAGGAAAAGGGAGAGAAGGAAACGTAGTAGGTGAATATGGATTTGGGCTAAGAAATGAAAGAGGAAGCCGCCTGATAGAATTTTGCACAGAGCACAACTTAATCATAGCCAACACTTGGTTCAAGAATCATAAAAGAAGGTTGTATACATGGAAGAAGCCTGGAGATACTGTCAGGTTTCAGATAGATTACATAATGGTAAGACAGAGATTTAGGAACCAGGTTTTAAATTGTAAGACATTTCCAGGGGCAGACGTGGACTCTGATCACAATCTATTGCTTATGAACTGTAGATTAAAACTGAAGAAACTGCAAAAAGGTGGGAATTTAAGGAAATGAGACCTGGATAAACTGACTAAACCAGAGGTTGTACAGAGTTTCAACGAGAGCATAAGGGAACAATTGACAAGAATGGGGGAAAGAAATACAGTAGTAGAAGAATGGGTAGCTTTGAGAGATGAAGTAGTGAAGGCAGCAGAGGACCTAGTAGGTAAAAAGACAAGGGCTAGTAGAAATCCTTGGGTAACAGAAGAAATATTGAACTTAACTGATGAAAGGAGAAAATATACAAATGCAGTAAATGAAGCAGGCAAAAAGGAATACAAACGTCTCAAAAACAAGATCGACAGGAAGTGCAAAATGGCTAAGCAGGGATGGCTAGAGGACAAATGTAAGGATGTAGAGGCTTATCTCACTAGGGGTAAGATGGATACTGCCTACAGGAAAATTAAAGAGACCTTTGGAGAACAGAGAACCACTTGTATGAATATCAAGAGCTCAGATGGAAACCCAGTTCTAATCAAAGAAGGGAAAGCAGATAGGTGGAGGGAGTATATAGAGGGCCTGTACAAGGGAGATGTACTTGAGGACAATATTATGGAAATGGAAGAGGATGTAGATGAAGATGAAATGGGAGATACGATACTGCGTGAAGAGTTTGACAGAGCACTGAAAGACCTGAGACGAAACAAGGCCCCGGGAGTAGACAACATTCCATTAGAACTACTGACAGCCTTGGGAGAGCCAATCCTGACAAAACTCTACCATATGATGAGCAAGAAGAATATAATAATTCTGATCCCAAAGAAAGCATGTGCTGACAGATGTGAAAATTACCGAACAATCAGTTTAATAAGTCACGGATGCAAAATACTAACGCGTATTCTCTACAGACGAATGGAAAAACTGGTGGAAGCTGACCTCAGGGAAGATCAGTTTGGATTCCGTAGAAATGTTGGAACACGTGAGGCAATACTGACCCTACGACTTATCTTAGAAGCTAGATTAAGGAAAGGCAAACCTATGTGTCTAGCATTTGTAGACTTAGAGAAAGCTTTTAACAATGTTGACTGGAATATTTTCTTTCAAATTCTGAAGGTGGCAGGGGTAAAATACAGGGAGCGAAAGGCTGTTTACAATTTGTACAGAAACCAGATGGCATTTATAAGAGTCGAGGGACACGAAAGGGAAGCAGTGCTTGGGAAGGGAGTGAGACAGGGTTGTAGCCTCTCCCTGATGTTATTCAATCTGTATATTGAGCAAGCAGTGAAGAAAACAAAAGAAAAATTCAGAGTAGGTATTAAAATCCATGGAGAAGAAATAAAAACTTTGAGGTTCGCTGATGACATTGTAATTCTGTCAGAGACAGCAAGGGACTTGGAAGAGCAATTGAACGGAATGGACAGTGTCATGAAAGGAGGGTATAAGATGAACATCAACAAAAGCTAAACGACGATAATGGAATGTAGTCGAATTAAATAGGGTGATGCTGAGGGAATTAGATTAGGAAATGAGACACTTAAAGTAGTAAATGAGTATTGATATTTGGGGAGCAAAATAACTGATGATGGTCGAAGTAGAGAGGATGTCAAATGTAGACTGGCAATGGCAAGGAAAGCGTTTCTGAAGAAGAGAAATTTGTTAACATCGAGTATTTATTTAAGTGTCAGGAAGTTGTTTCTGAAAGTACTTGTATGGAGTGTAGCCATGTATGGAAGTGAAACATGGATGATAACTAGTTTGGAGAAGAAGAGAATAGAAGCTTTTGAAATGTGGTGCTACAGAAGAATGCTGAAGATTAGATGTGTAGATCATATAACTAATGAGGAGGTATTGAATAGGATTGGGGAGAAGTTTGTGGCACAACTTAACTAGAAGAAGGGATCGGTTGGTAGGACATGTTCTGAGGCATCAAGGGATCACCAATTTAGTATTGGAGGGCAGCGTGTAGGGTAAAAATTGTAGAGGGAGAGCAAGAGATGAATACACTAAACAGATTCAGAAGGATGTACGTTGCAGTAGGTACTGGGAAATGAAGAACCTTGCACAGGATAGAGTAGCATGGAGAGCTGCATCAAACCAGTCTCAGGACTGAAGACCAAAACAACAACATTATTTACAATTGCAGCCCACACACACCGAGAGTATTTCTTCTTACCTCCATTAACCATTGTATTTTAGTCAGAGTCATGGCTCTGGCTCTCAGCTGTTGTACTGAAACTAAGAATCTTAAAGCTACGTATTTTTTGCAATGTCAGGTGGTTGTTTAGAAAAATGTATATTATGTTAATAGCGGGCAAGTTTTTTGCTTCTGCTAATCTTTATAAGTTAATATCGCCACATAATGGCGTTGTTGGCTGCATCAGCCACTGCAATTGTTGCTCTGTAAATTACTCGAATGCAGGTTAATTCAAGGAAGGCGGAGATGAAATCGGGATCACCTCTTACAAATTAAAAGAGAACAATAATTTTAAATCAATATATTATCTGCTTAATTAGTACAAATATGCTTACATTTGCCAGCACTCACAAGGTGTCTGTCTATGCACAACCGAGACAAGAGAAGAAGTGAAGACGACTAAAAAATTAACAAAAGAGCGTATCTTGTCATCTCTTTAGATCATTTTGTTATATTTCTTTGCTATCGAAACTTACACAGAGAAATTATTATAATACGGATACATGAGAAAAATGTATATTATTCAATTTTTAAATGTCTCTTCTTTATAAATATTGTTTTTTAAGTCTTCCAATGGCACAGATTTTTCTGCAGCCTCTTCCTTTTCTGTGAAGGTCTGTGCCATCTATTCCACCTACTAATTAGACTGGGGTTGAAACAGTGCCATGAGAATAACTGTTATTAATGACAGATTTTGATAATATCATATTTGTGAATGTGAATAGAACTTTTCTTACATAGCTGGTGATTACCATAGTGACTTATTTGCTTTAAGAGCTTCAACAATAAACAACACATGGAACATTGCCTATTGCTCTGCTTGCAACTCATTGTTTTATTTATTTTCATCAGTGATTGAGAAACAGTGGTGGACTTTTAGTCTAAATTTTTTCAGTTTTCCTCCACCTATTTCTCCTATTTCTGTGAGCACCAAGAGGTACAATATAACTCGTTGCTCTGCAAGTGTTCTGTTGCATACTGTTGCACTTTTGGCCCAATTAAAATAACATGCATGTGTCATACAGAATAGCCAACCAAATTATAAACTTTATGCTGTGGTCACCCTTGCTTAATCAATTTGGCAGTTGTGCAGAGAGTACGGCCTGTCCTCATATGTGCTGTTGTGAAAGCTCCTGGAGAGTAAGAGTGACGTTAAATTTGATGTTGTTTGCTACAACTGAATGCAAACGTAATAGTTGTCTTCCAGATGGGCAAGTATGCAACCTATATAATTACATAACTCATTGCTCTACAAGTGTTCTGTTGCACACTGTTGCACTTTTGGGCCAATTAAAATAAAATGCATTTGTCATGCAGAATAGTCAACCAAATTGTAAACTTGATGACCAAGCAAGTATTCAAAATACACAGACAAGGAATTAACAGAATAATGATTTATTCCACAGGAAAAACAATGTAGTCAAAATGCACTGAATTAAATATTAATTTGCAATGTTTATTTCAAGTAAAGAAACCCTAAAGAAATAATGTACAAATTGTGGCCATAGAATTCTATTATGAATAAGAGTTTCTCAATCACTGATGAAAATAAATAAAACAATGAGTTGCGAGCAGAGCGACAGCCAATGTTCTGTGTGCTGTTAAAGTTCTTAAAGCAAATAAGTCACTATGGTAATCACCAGCTATGTAAGAAAAGCTCTATTCACACTCACAAATCTGTCACTAATAACAGTTCTACAGTTTGCACATGGAGTCTGTAAAAGTTCCATGCAATAACTGAAATGTATGCAAAGGATGAAATACACAAATGCTGAGCACTCTATACGTTTGTGGCAGTCTGATCACCTAAAATCTCACCACAATCATGAAAAAGATAATTATACTTGTATTGATCTGATGGCCTAGCTCAAGCCAAATGTATGATTGGCTTCTGCATACTATTACAGTACTATACTGGTCAAACCAAACACTGTTAACTTTAATAATTATAACAATATCTATTTGCATTTATAATTATTGCATGGTACTTATTGCAAATGGAGCAAGCTTCTGCTAGTAATTTGTGCACATCTAGAAAAAACTCTGTTTTGGTTAATGTTTCAACAACAATAAATAATAATTTGTTTAATAACTATACTATATAAACTAACTATACTATACTATATAAAATACTTAAGAAATACCACTAGTGAGAACAAAAAATGCTATAAGGAGAAAAGAAATAGCATTAAATGCATAGTAAGGAAAGCACATCAGGAACACTGAGATAGGTTTATTTATAATATCGAACATGATATCTACGGAAGACAACAAAGATTTTAAAAACCTTAAACACAACACAAAGAGAGAAGATACAAATAAATAGTATTGAAGAGGAACAATGGATAAAGCATTACAGCGTATTGTGTTATGATCATACAGCAGAGGAAACTGAAATTGAACGACTAGCCGAGAGTGATATCAATTTAAAAAAAGGAGATAAAAGCCTATGCAGTAATTACAGAGGAATAAATTTACCGGACTCAGCGTACAAGGTGTATTCTAAGATTTTAAATACAAGAATTAAAAACGTAGCAGAATCAGTACTGCAAGAGGAACAATGGGTTTTAGGTAAGGACGCTTCACAATAGATGCAGTTTGTATTCTACAGCAAATGACATAAAAACAGAGAGAGTATAATAAAGAAACACACATTGCTTTTATTGACTTTAAAAAAGCTTTTGACAGTGTCAATAGACAGAAACTTTGGGAAATATGAATCATGGATATCCAAAGCATCTAGTAAATGCAATAAAAAGCTTATATCAAGACACAAAAATCACTCTAGATCTCAATGGTAAAATAACTAATCAGATATCAACTAACAAAGGGGTATGACAAGGCTGCTGCATCTCTCCAACTTTGTTCAATGTCTACATTGATGAAATAATATATATATATATATATATATATATATATATATATATGGAAATCAGAATTTCAGAAAGGCATCTACCTGTACAGGAACATTCTTTTAAATAATTTGCTATATGCTGATGATGCAGTGATCCTAGCAGATAAGGAAGATGACCTTCAAAAAGGAATCTACTTGCTAAAACAGATAAGTGCAAAATTTAACATGGAAATTTCAAAAGAAAAAACTAAGACAATGGCCTTCGTGGGGAAAGAAGCAACCAGAACCAAAACAGTGATAGATCAGAAGATTTTAGAGCAAGTAAACCATTTCAGTTACCTCAAATGTGAAATTAAATATGGCTACAGCAGAGATATTGAAATTGTTGTTGTTGTTGTGGTCTTCAGTCCTGAGACTGGTTTGATGCAGCTCTCCATGCTACTCTATCCTGTGCAAGGTTCTTCACCTCCCAGTAACTACTGCAACCTACAGCCTTCTGAATCTGGTTAGTGTATTCATCTCTTGGTCTCCCTCTATGATTTTTACCCTGCACGCTGTCCTCCAATACTAAATTGGTGATCCCTTGATGCCTCAGAACATGTCCTACCAACCGATCCCTTCTTCTAGTCAAATTGTGCCACAAACTCCTCTTCTCCCCATTTCTATTCAATATCTCCTCATTAGTTATGTGACCTACCCATCTAATATTCAGCATTCTTCTGTAGCACCACATTTCAAAAGCTTCTATTCTCTTCTTGCCTAAACTATTTATCGTCCATGTTTCACTTCCATACATGGCTACACTCCATACTTTCAGAAACAACTTCCTGACACTTAAGTCTATACTCGATGTTAACAAATTTCTCTTCCTCAGAAACGCTTTCCTTGCCATTGCCAGTCTACATTTGATATCCTCTCTACTTCGACCATCATCAGTTATTTTGCTCCCCAAATATCAATACTCATTTACTACTTTAAGTGTCTCATTTCGTAATCTAATTCCCTCAGCATCACCCTATTTAATTCAACTACATTCCATTATCGTCGTTTTGCTTTTGTTGATGTTCATCTTATATCCTCCTTTCAAGACACTATCCATTCCGTTCAACTGCTCTTCCAAGTCCTTTGCTGTCTCTGACAGAATTACAATGTCATCGGCGAACCTCAAAGTTTTTATTTCTTCTCCATGGATTTTAATACCTACTCCAAATTTTTCTTTTGTTTCCTTCACTGCTTGCTCAATATACAGATTGAATAATATTGGGGAGAGGCTACAACCATGTCTCACTCCCTTCCCAAGCACTGCTTCCCTTTCGTGTCCCTCGACTCTTATAACTGCCATCTTGTTTCAGTACAAATTGTAAATAGCCTTTCGCTCCTTGTATTTTACCCCTGCCACCTTCAGAATTTGAAAGAGAATATTCCAGTCAACACTGTCAAAAGCTTTCTCTAAGTCTACAAATGCTAGAAATGTAGGTTTGCCTTTCCTTAATCTAGCTTCTAAGATAAGTCGTAGGGTCAGTATAGCCTCACGTGTTCCAATATTTCTACGGAATCCAAACTGATCTTCCCCGAGGTTGGTTTCTACTAGTTTTTCCATACGTCTGTAAAGAATTCACATTAGTATTTTGCAGCTGTGACTTATTAAACTGATTGTTCGGTAATGTTCGCATCTGTCAACACCTGCTTTCTTTGGGATTGGAATTATTATATTCTTCTTGATGTCTGAGGGTATTTTGCCTGTCTTATATATCTTGTTCCCCAGATGGTAGAGTTTTGTCAGGACTGTCTCTCCCAAAGCTGTCATTAGTTCTAATGGAATGTTGTCTACTCCTGGGGCCTTGTTTCGACTCAGGTTTTTCAGTGCTCTGTCAAACTCTTCATGCAGTATCATATCTCCCATTTCATCTTCATCTACATCCTCTTCCATTTCCATAATATTGTCCTCAAGTACATCACCCTTGTATAGGCCTCTATATACTCCTTCCACCTTTCTGCTTTCCCTTCTTTGCTTAGAACTGGGTTTCCATCTGAGCTCTTGATATTCATGCAAGTGGTTTTCTTTTCTCCAAAGGTCTCTTTAATTTTCCTGTAGGCAATATCTATCTTACCCCTAGTGAGATAAGCCTCTACATTCTTACATTTGTCCTCTAGCCATCCCTGCTTAGCCATTTTGCACTTCCTATCAATCTCATTTTTGAGATGTTTGTATTACTTTTTGCCTGCTTCATTTACTGCATTTTTATATTTTCTCCTTTCATCAGTTAAGTTCAATATTTCTTCTGTTACCCAAGGATTTCTACTAGCCCTTGTCTTTTTACCTACTTTATCCTCTGCTGCCTTCACTACTTCATCCCTTCTTCTATTGTATTTCTTTCCCCCATTCCTGTCAATTGTTTCCTTATGCTCTCCCTGAAACTCTGTACAATCTCTGGTTTAGTCAGTTTATCCAGGTCCCATCTCCTTAAATTCCCACCTTTTTGCAGTTTCTTCAGTTTTAGTCTACAGTTCATAACCCATAGATTGTGGTCAGAGTCCACATCTGCCCCTGGAAATGTCTTACAATTTAAATTGAAATTAAGCTTAGTAAATTCAGCCGGGTATGTGGAACAGTTAACAGAAACGTAAAAAACAAAACCAGGAAACACATTCAATTAAATTTTATAAAACTGTTACAGTTCCCACACTGCTCTATGGAAGCGAGACCTGGGTGATTACCAAAAAGCAAGAAAGCCAGATTCAGGCACGAGAAGTGAAATTCCTTAGACGTGTTATAGGTTGCACAAGAGAAGAAAGGCTAAGAAATCAAGATATTAGAGAAGAACTGCAAATCTTTAGCCTCAATGATAAAATTCAAGATTACAGAAGAAAATGGAATGATCATCTACGCAGAATGGAGAGTGAGAGACTTCCCTTAAAGGCAAGATATTATAAGTGCATGGGAGAAGAGACAGAGGAAGATCCTGACAGAGATGGGTAACGTAACAGACAATTCCTTCCTATTCCTGAAGAGAAGATGAAGATGAAGATGTTTAATAATTTATGCTGATCAATCAGAACATTATGACCACTGACAGGTTTATATCAATAGTAGATTGATATAAACCTGTGTAGGTGATAGCAGCATCACCTGGCAAGAAATGGCTACTAGTCATACACACACATGGTGCATGTAGTATCAGTGAATGTGCTGTGTGTGTGTGTGTGTGTGTGTGTGTGTGTGTGTGTGTGAGTTTGTGTGTGTGTGTAGAATGAGGAAGACATGTGATCTACATGAGCTGGACCACGCGCAGATTGTGATGCCCCATAGGCTCATAATGAGCATTTCAGAAACTGAATGACTTGTCAGGTGTTTAAGGAGTGCTGTGGTGAATGTCTACAACATGTAGAGAAACAAAGGTGAAACCACATACAGACGTTGTGGGGTTAGGCGGCCGCCCCTAATTACAGATGTCAGACACTGTAGGCTGGGCAGTCTGGCAAAACAGGACAGGAGGCAAACTGTGATGGAACTAATCTAAGACTTTAATGCTGGGCAGAGAACAAGTGTGTCTGAACACGCAGTGCACCAAGCACTCCGAACACTGGTTCTCCACAGACGATGACCCATACTTGTGCCAATGTTAACACCACGACTATGACTGAAATGACCAGGTGCCCATTAGCACAAGACATTGGCACAGTGGCAGAGTGTTGCACGGTCTCATGAATACCGATGCCTTCTTCATCATACCAATGGGAGGGGGTTGTAGGGAACAGCTCCTTGTCAGTACTGCTGGACAGCAACACGCCAGTGGTGGCACCATTATGCTCTGGGAAATATTCACATGGGCATCCATGGGTCCATTGGAGATTGTGCAGAACACCATGATGGCCAAGGAGTATTGTACACTGGTTACAGGCTACATACAACCCTTCATGATGATCATGTTTTCCAATGGCAGTAGGATAATGCACCACATCACAAGGCCATAAGTGTGATTAATTGGTTCAAGGAACACAGTGGTGAGTTCTAATTGATGTACTGGCCCCCCAACTTGCCAGATCTGAATCCAATTGAACATGTCTGCGGTGGGACTGAACATAGTGTCAGAGCTTTTTGCCCCCCCCCCCCCCCCCCCCCCGCCCTCCCCTCCCAGGAGTTTATGAGAATTAGGTGACTTGTGTGTGCAGCTGTGGTGCCAACTCCCTCCAGCAATGTACCAAGGCCTCACTACTTCCATGCCAAAACACATCGCCACTGTTATCCATGTCAAAGGTGGACATAGCAGCTATTAAGTAGATGATGATAATGTTCTGGCTCATCAGTGTACATGTGCAGTAACTGCATCACCAAGTTGTCTCACTGTGTAACTGATGTCAATATCTTTTTATTGGTGTTCCACATGTTCCCTTAACTTGTCTGTAATCACTTGTAACACAGTTATAAATAAAAAATGTTTAAGCTTTCCTGGTGGATTTGTTGTAAATAGTCTTCAAGGGTTTGCCACTGTATCACGATGTGCAAATTTCACAATATTTCCTCGGAGCAACTGTCCATCTTCAGCTGGTTCAACCTTGTTGTTGGCTTGGTATGACTGATGGTATCTGCACACTGATGCCCCATTACTAGAACATCCCCACAAAGAATGCTCAGGCATGGAAATCACAAATGCGCTATGATTTACAGAGAGATGGTGCCATATTCAAATATCCTCTGCTGAAAATCGCGGAACGGCTCTCTTGCGGGTCCACAGTATGCTGCATTTGCTAACAGTGTGGTCAGATGTTACTCACCAAAGACGGTACTAGACCAATGTTGTGATGGGTCTGTTATCGGAGAGTCTTGATTTTCGCGTCGTGATTTAATAGCAACCACTGCAGGGTTCCAGGCTGTTTTCTGTTGAAATCCTGCATCCCTGTTGATGAGATTATTGGCTGTATGTTGCAATTCCAGAAAGATGATGCCAGGAATAAAATTTCCATCTTTTCATAAGTCATGCGATGTCATGTATTCAGACAGTGTTCCACAATTGCGAACTTTACCGCTTGACGGAGGCATGTATGATGCTAAGTTCACTGCAGTGTTCTTGTATAGTGCAGCATGTCTGGCCTATATACACTGCCCCACATTGACAAGGAATCTTGTACACACCACATTTCCTCAGGGCAAGATCATTGGCAGCTTGTGGCCTGCAGATATAGATCTGTGTGCGTTGGCTTGCGGTAGATGCTGTGTCCAAAGGGTCAATCTGCTTTCCTTTGTACCAAAACATCAAGAAAAGATAAAATACCATCTTTTCCACTTCTGTTGTGAAGTTTATATTTGTTTGGGCTGAATTTAGATGCTGAAGAAATGTAGGTAGAGTATCAAGTCCATGTGGCTACACGACAAATGTATCATCCACATACCGCAGAAAACAAGAAGGTTTGAGAGTGGCTAATGGTAGTGCTTTTTCTTCAAAGTCCCCCATAAAATAATTGGCTGCCACAGGAGACAGAGGGCTTCCCATGGTGGCCCTGTCCACTTTTTCAAAATATTTGACATGAAATAAGAAATATGTTGAAGTAAGCCACGTGTTTAAATAATACTACTATGTCATCCTCTAACTTGTTGCTAATGAGCTCCAAAGAGTCATGCAAGGGCGCCTTTGTAAATAAGAAAGACAGAACATTGAAACTTACTAAAAGATCTGATGATTGTAATCTAAGAGTTTTCAGGTGGCCTATGAAACCTTCAGAGTTTCGAATATTATGGTTGCACTTGCCTACGAGAGGTCCCAACAGTGATATCAGATATTTGGCAACAAAATAAGTAGGTGCTCCTATGTTACTTACAATGGGATGGAGAGGCACCCCATTCTGATGGATCTAGGGTAGGCCGTAGAGTCTAGGAGGAACTGCAGTCCGCTGATGCAAACCATTAGTGACTTGCACTGGACTCAAGCTCTTCCTGATGAGTTCCAAAGTTTTTCTCTAAAACCTACCCATCAGATCACTTTTTAATTTACTATTTGCAGGATCATTGAGAAGTTTGTATATCTTTCTGTTATGTTCTGTGCGTGAGATAAGCACAGTAGCATTTCCTTTGTCAGCAGGTAAGATGTCTTTGTCTCCTCTCAATTCTCGTGGAGTATTTCTTTCAGTTGAGGTGATGTTAAAACTGGACCTCTTAGGGAAAGCTTAAGTCAAGATGCAGCATGTCTCATGCCTAATCTCTTTGGCAGCATCCTTAGGAAGTTTCAAAACAGCCTGCTCTATTCCACTAATCATATCTCGGATGGGAATGGTCCCTGGTGTCAAAGTCTTCTCCATGAGATTAAACATGGTACATCTTCTTGGTATGTCTTCTTGCATTCAGGCTTTGAGTCTATCGTATTTAGTCATTTGATGAACCTTAGCTTGTCATTCAGTCCAGTCAGCCACTGCTCAAGTGGCACTGTCTACCCAGTTCCAGGATACCACTGAAAGGCTCACTGAATCTTCAGATGGAGCATTAGTAATTGTCTGGACACCAAGCACAATTCCTGGTGTGTATAGTGCACCCATTCTCTCAAAAGTGCTGCACTCACCTGTCATTTAATTCTGATGGCAGCTGCAGAATTTATACAATGTTTAAATTTAGCAAACATAGGGATGGTTTGCTTGTCATGACATCTCAGTGAAAATGCAAGGCTGCTTAACAATCTATCTCTTTTGCGACGTAACTTGTCAAACTCACATATGTTCTTCACCATCTCCTCCCTGTAAAGGTACTGAATGTGACTCTTCAAGCTTTCCAAGCAGATATGTTGTAAATTGTCTTCACCGGTTTGCTGCCAGATCATGTTGTGCAAATTCCACACTAGGTTTATCAAATGACTAAATACTATCAACTCCAAGT
Organism: Schistocerca cancellata; assembly: GCF_023864275.1. Lineage (NCBI taxonomy): Eukaryota > Metazoa > Arthropoda > Insecta > Orthoptera > Acrididae > Schistocerca > Schistocerca cancellata. The sequence continues at coordinate 697,778,208 of NC_064627.1, read as the reverse complement.
CAGACACATTGCACACTACAAGAATGCTGTGATGAACATCAGCGTCATACATGCCTTCATCAAATGGAAAAGTTGGCAATTGTGGAACACTATCTGAATACAGGAAATTGCATGATTTATGAAAAGACAGAAATTTTATCCCCAGCATCATCGTTCTGGAATTGTGTCATTAAGGATTGTGTCATTCCATAGTTTGACTGTCACAATACCACTGTGTGGCATTTAGTTTCAAACAAATGTGACCACTAGGATACTTTGTCATTCAAATTACATTGTACTTCCCCTAACTTTTCACTTACATTCTTAACTAGATAATAGTAATTATATGATAGACTAATATTGGCCATCTTTATCTCTCTCACCCCATCCCCCCTCATGCCCCATCCCCTTCCCCATCCCTCATCCACCATCCCCCATCCCCCATCCCGCCTCCCTCTTCCCTCTCTGACTAATTTCACCCTTCACTCCTACTGAAGCTCCCTGCCACCCTTAAGGCTCCCTGCCACACCTGCGGATATGTAAGCTGAAGTCAAAAAAGTTTCTTTCATTGATTTCTAGGAAAATATACATTTGCAGGCCACATATTCAATGATGAAAAATACTCAGTGTTCCATTATCTATCAATACCATCAATTTTGAGTCTACTGCATGCCATGAAATGTAAGGGTGCTTTTCTTAAAAATAAGGTTTTTGAGCAAAATGTCTTAGAATCTTTTATTTTAGGTTGTACACAAGCAACCTCCCAAATATGAGTCATATCAGCTAGCCATGTGTATGGCTTCCTCCTTGAGAGTAACAGACAATATGCCATAAAAAGAAAGAAATCTGGGAAGATTAAAGCCAAAAAAGGACAGAAGAGAGACTTCAAAGGCATATTCCTTCACTCCCTCACCTCAAGATACCTCACTGGGCTATAGGACCAGAAGATAGTGATGTTTGTTGATTTACAAGCTTCATGACCATGGGCCCAAAGAAGTGGTTCTGATTTCCTGCTGGTGTAAAAACTGCCCACATCCTTCCTCCCCTCCCCTCCCCTCCCCTCCCCACCCCCAAAACTGCCATAGCAACTAGATCCCTGATGTCTCTGAAGACTCACAAAATTTAGAAAAATAAACTTGAGTTTGTTGCAGATGTCACTGCCAATCACAGACTCAGCCAATTAACCTAAGTGACCCTACTAAAATATAGACTGACCCACCTCTACAAAAATGATAGAGCTTTAGCCGAGGTATTCAAGTAAACAAATGCTGACTTAATGCTAAAATATCAGATACCTTCTCTTAAAACTTTTCAGACTGTTTCATTTCTGCATCCCCAGGGTTCCTTAGCTGGGGCTGGTAAGAACTCCCAGTCCTCTGTTACTGTAAGTTCTGGGCAGGCTTCAGCAACCACTGTGTTGCATAGTGGTGGAATGTTATGTGTCACAGAGAATGTGGACTGTGTCTTGACTGTGCCCTGGGCTACAGGGCTATACACTCCACTGAAAAGATGACCTGACTGGGGAAAGAGCCGAGAGAGAGGTTGCTTGTGTGTCAATAAGAAACTCGACTCCTCTCCTCTCACCTTCCTGGTTACTGGCCTACAAACAGTAGCTGTAACAATTCATATGGGTCACAATATCATTATCTGCTCCCTGTACTTACCTCCACAGCATATGATAGACTCTGAGGTTGTCACAGGCCTTATTGAACAACTCCCCCAACCATTTCTTCTACTGAGTCATTTCAATGCCCATAATGTGTTGCAGCTCAAACTATACTTGCTCCAGGAGACAAGCTCCAGGAGACATGTCTCAGGAGATGTGCAAACTCAACACAGGGGTCCCACTCATTTCTTAACTGCCACTATGTCATCCTCAGTCACTGACCTTCCTATCTGCTCTCCAGCCATTGCAGACTCAGCGCAGTGGGAAGTGACTGATGATCTTCATTTTAGTGACCACTTCTATCTGTGGATCCACTACAGGAAGGAGGAATGCTTGAATGGAAGCCACCAAAATGGTTGGTCAACAGTGCTAAGTGGATGCTGTTCAGCCAGATGGCTGTGTGGAACACCATGACAGTGTCCAGGAGTGAGTGGACAACATCACTTGAGTGATCCAACAAGCTTTTGACTTATACATCTCAAACTCTTCAAGTCATCTTAGGCAACCTGTGCCTTGGTGGACTGGTGACTACCATTTAACAATCAGTTACAGGCATGTGGCTCTTCAGTGGTTTGAATACTGCCAGCAGCAGACTATACCACAGCCTTTCGAGTCACAAGAGCCAAGACACTACATGTAATTAAGGAGAGCAAGGAAAGGTCATGGCAAACATTCCTGGACTTTTTCAGCTGTTTCAGTTGTTCTACAAAAGTGTGGGAAGCCATCCATATGATTTCCAGTACATGCATTCATTTGCCCTAGCACCAGCACTGAAAAAGAGGTGTCCCGGAGAGATTGCTCAGACAACTGTAGAGCATTTTGCAATAATTACTGCCAATGCTAGCCAGGATCTGGCATTTTGCCACTACCATGTAACTTCAGATAGGGGCAAGTAGAACTTAAGATCCCACTATTCTGGGTCTTACAACTGCCCTATCTCTGTGTGGGAGCTGGAATTGGCATTGCCTGAAACTGCACCTGCTCATGACCAAATCTAATACTGCATGCTTCGAAATTTGCCAATAGCATCAAATGTTTTAATTTTATGTGGTAGATGGGTCACTTTCCCAACTTGTGGAGAGAAACAAAACAGGAAAGGACTGCCAACGTTCAGTAGTTACCAGAGTGTCATCTTAACAAGCTGTGTAGGAAAGTCTGGAGCAAATGGTTAACCATTATGTGATCTGGTTATTAGAGGCCAAGCAACTCTAGCTGCTCTCAGTGTGGATTCTGGAGATTTCAATCCACTGTTGACAACCTCATCATATTATAGGTACCTATTCAGTAGGCTTTCCTAAGTAAACGTCACTGTATTGGTGTATTCTTTGGTATCAGTAAGATGTATGACACTACTTTGAGGCGTGTGTGTGTGTGTTTGGAGTTTACGGGCGCTAAACAGCGTGGTCATCAGCGCCCATACTTTGAGGCACAGTATTCTCATGCAGCTCAGTCAATGAGGCTTTTGTGGCTGCCTTCCCATCTTCATATGGTGTTTCCTGTCTCAGAAGTTTTTTTTAGGTCATGTGTGGGCGACATGCTGTCAACTTATTTTGAGCAAGAGAATGATGTCCCTCTTTGCCGTAGCATTAATCAGTATCATGTGTACAGTACAGAGTCCCATACAATGTTTGTGATTTGTGGATGAATTTGATATTTTCTGTTTCTCTTCCTCTGGTGTTACAAAAATGACATTGCTTGCAACTTACTTTACTTAGAGGAGTGGGCTGCAAAGGCAGATTTTTGTTTTCTGCAGATAAGTGTGTCTGAGTGTTCATTTTAATCATTCTCATCATGTTTTTAATTTACCTGACTTGCATGTGAGGGGTACCATTCTACATTTTCAAGAATCAGTGACGTTTCTCAGTCTCATTTTTGACTCCAAACTGTCATAATTACTTCACCTGGAGATCTGAAAGCCAGAACCCAGAAGGCTCAGCCACAGGTACTGGGAAGCAGACAGGGCATATCTGCTCCTATTTTATAGAGCTTTCATGCATTCAAGGCTAGACTTAGGGTGCACAGTGTATGCATCAGTGAAGCTTTCTTACCTGAAGATTGTTGATGCTATCCACCATGAGGGGAATAAGCTGGCCACCGTTGCTTACGGGATCAGCCCCATACCCAGACTCTGTGCTGAGGCTGGAGAACTGCTGTGTACCATTAGATGGAAACTCCTCAAGGTGTGTCAAGCATATAAGTTCCTCATAGCTCCAACTTCCTATACATACCATACTGTTGCTAATTCACCTCTGGGACACCTTTCTCCAATCGTCCATGAGCAACATTGCCATTTGTGATCCACATGCAGTGTGTGCTGGAGTCACTTGGTGCCAAGCTCATACAATCTCAAATCCAGTGTTTTAGCTGCTTGCCACTGTAGTTACTGCAGAGGCCCAGAGAAATTTGAGATTTGGTGTGGTACAGGAAAGATTGCACTAGTACCACAAATATACAGCTGTCTTTACACATGATTTGAAACATGGTAAATTTGTTGGTTGCTCTCTTGTTTCCCCTAATGGAGTCCTCAAGGTCTGACTGCCATGAGAGTTTACTGCCTTTGATGCTGAATTATATGTGATCTTGCAGGCACTGCAACAAATAAGATGTCCTTTGACTGCTACATCCCTTGCGTGTTCCAATTCTCTGAGTGCCCTTCACACTTTACAATGCTTATACCCAGCAAATAAAGTAGTCCAGAATATCCAGGACACCCTCATCCAATTACCACAACTGGGAAAGGAGGTGTCTTTCTGCATTGTACCATGCCACATGGATATTCAGGGAACAAAGGGCAGATGTATCAGCCAAGGAGGCATTTTCTGATCCTCAGTTTTTTTAGTGCATCATTGCCCTGCATGCTATCATCACACTGTTTAGGTACAGAGTAATGCATCTGTGGTAAGACTAGTGGCTGAAAGTAACAGATATTAAGGTGCATCTAGTAGAGCCCACTGTGCAGCTGTGGAATACCTCCTGTCAACCACAAAGATGGAATGAGGTTTTCCTTACTTGTCTTCACATAGGCCTTAGTCCTCTGACACATGGCTTCTTGCTCCAGCATGATGACCCTCCAATGTGTGGTACTTGGGTCATACAGATCACTGTGTGCCACATTTTGCTAGACTGTATTTTATTTTCATACCAGAGGGCAGCAACAGATTTGTCAGCAGATCTGCCCTCTATTTTAAGCGATGTCCAAATGAATGTGGTGAGACTTTTAAGGTTTTGTAATTTGCCCAGCTTGTTTCCAAAAATTTTAGGGAGATGTTCTTTAGTGTTGACAGCTTCACTGGCTCATCCATGTTTATGTTGGTTGTCAGCTGGTCGCATAGCCCTCTGCCATTGTTTTAGCTCCTCTGTCACTTTCATTCTGTTTTCTTCCCAAGTGTAGTACCTTCCATTATTTCTCCTTTGTTTTACATCATGTAATATGGAGTAAATGTGAGGATCAACACAAGTGAGACAGAATGGAGCACTCCACAGAACTCACCAACTTCAAACGTGATCAGGTGATTGGGTGTCACTTGTGTCATACTTCTATATGCGAGATTTCTGCACTCCTAAACATCCCTAGCTCCACTGTTTCTGATGTGATTGGGAAGTGGAAATGTGAAGAGACATGTTCAGCACAAAAGCATATAGGTCGACCTCATCTGTTGACTGACAGAGACCGCCAGCCATTGAAGAGGGCCGTAAAGTGTAATAGGCAGACATCTATCCATACCATCAGACAGGAATTCCAAACTGCATCAGGATCCACTGCAAGTACTATGACAGTTAGGTCGGAGGTGAGAAAACTTGGATTTCATGGTCGAGCAGCCGCTCATAAGCCACACATCATTCCAGAAAATGCCAAACGATGCCTCGCTTGGTGTAAGGAGCATAAACATTGGATGATTGAACAGTGGATAAACATTATGTCGAGTGATGAATCATGGTACACAATGTGGTGATCTGATGGCAGGGTGTGGGTATGGTGAATGCCCGGTGAACGCACCTGCCAGTGTATGTAGTGCCACCATTAAAATTCGGAGGCGGTGGTGCTATGGTGCGGTCATGTTTTTCATGGAGGTGGCACTATCACAGCACAGGCCTACATTGATGTTTTAACCACCTCCTTGCTTCCCACTGTTGAAGAGCATTTCAGGGATGACAATTGCATCTTTCAACATGATTGAGCACCTGTTCATAATGCACGGCCTGTGGTGGAGTGGTTACACGACAATAACATCCATGTAATGAACTGGCATGCCCAGAGTCCTGACCTGAATCCTGTAGAACATCTTTGGGATGTTCTGGAACACCTAATTCATGCCAGGCCTCTCTTCAGTGCAGCACTCTGTGAAGAATGGGCTGCCATTCCCCAAGAACATTTCCAGCACCTGATTGAAAGTATGCCTGCGAGAGTGGAAGCTGTCTTCAAGGCTACGGGTGGGCCAACAACATATTGAATTCTGGCATTTCTGATGGAGGGCACCACGAACTTGTAAGACATTTTCAGCCATGTGCCCAGATACTTTTGATCACATAGTGTATAAGGGCGCTGATAGCCTCACCACTGAGTGTTTGTACACCCCAAAACAACAATAACAGCTTCTGTTTTCTTGTTGTCTGAACAGCTTATTTTCTAGGTTTCAATTCCACACAATGCTACACTTCAAACACAGTAAGAGGAGACTTTCTAAAACTTCAACTTACTTTTGATGTTAACAAATTTTTCTTTTACAGAAGTATTTCTTGTTATTGTCAGTCTGCATTTTACATCCTCTCTTTGTCAGACATTGCCAGTTATTTTGATGGGTAAATACAAAATTCATTTATTACTTTTAGCATCTTATTGCCTGATCTAATTCCTTTACATCACCATATTTAATTAACTTCATTTCATAATACTTTTGGTGATATTTATGCTGTAACTTCTACTGAAGACACAGTCTGTTCCATTCCACTGCTCTTCCAATTTTTTTGCCATCTCCGACACAACTACAGGGTCATCAGCAAACCTCCAATTTTTAATTGATTTTCCCCAAACTTTAATTCCTTTCCCAAATTTATATTTAATTTCCTTTACTGCTTGCTCAATGTGCAGATTGTATAATGTTGGGGATAGACTTCAACCATGTCTCACACCTTTCTTAACATATCCTTGAACTCTAATAACTACAGTATGATTTCTGTACAAGTAGTAGGCAACGTCTGCTTTCTGTATTTTAGTCCTGCTACCTTCAGAAATTTCAAAGATTGTATTCCAATCAACACTGTAAAAGCTTTCTTTATATCTACAAGTGCTATAAATGTATAAGTTTATTCAACCTATATTTCCACAAATAAATCATATAATCAGCATTGCTTTGCATGTTCCTGCATTTCTCAAGAACCCAAACAGATGTTCCCTGAGCTAGGCATCTACCAGTTTTTCTATTCTTCTGTAAATAATTCATGACAGCATTTTGCAACCATGACTTATTAAACTGCTGGTTCAGAAGTATACACACTTGTTATCACTGTCGTCTTCGGAATTAGAATTGTTACATTCATCTTGAAGTCTGTGGACGTTTTACCTCCATTACACAGTATATCTTTCACACCCCAAAAGAAATTTTTGCCATTTGAGTATAAATTTTTATTCATTTATCTGCCACAAAATTGTATAATGAGTCAAGAGCTACAGTAACAAAAGGCAAGAAATAAATGAACAATAATTTAGAGTCAAATGGTGGAAATTTCTTTCAAAAGTTTTGTAAGACTGTGGTTCCCCATGGTGGAATAATTTTTTTGTAGCTGGCTTTCCCAAGGATACCAATAATTCTGAGGAAATGCCATCTGTTCAGGTGTCTTATTCTGACTTTTTGTTTTCTGTCAAATTTGTATCACAGTATCATCTCTTCTATCTCATTTTCATCCATCTCCTGTTTCAGTTCTATAACATTTTCTTCAGGTTTGTTTCCCTTGTTTCCCCTCCTATAGTCCTTTCACCTTTCAGTATTTGTTTTTGGCATAAACAGATCTTTATTTCTTCTGTTATATGGTTCTTGGTTAGTTGATATGCTGTTTCCAATTTCCTGATGCATGGTGGAAAGGCTTCTTTCTCAGACATGTTAGAATATGTGTGCCCACTCTCTCACATCTTTAAATTGTAATAGGCTTTAAATCATCTTTTTAGTGTGTGAAAATGAGATAGTAACACTAAAAACCTCTTTCTGATGTTGCATTTTGCAAAATTTTACCAACTTGTTTGTAGACTGATTACTAACAAAATTTTTCAAGTCTAAGTTATCTGCTAATAATAGAAGAAAGATACACAATGTCACCAACTTGTGGTCTCTCCATAATTATCTCAGTATGAGTCTTTTAAGCAATTTCTTCAACTTCTAGATTTACTTTTCCTGTTTCATATCTTACAATATCATGAAAAGTTTTATCTTTCTTTTCTTCTTCTTCTTCTTTTTTGCAGTTTTTCTCATTTCATCACAATTTCTTTCATTAGTTTGTCTTTTTGCTTTTGTATTAACTATCTATTGCATATCATAGACATATCAAAAACACTCTGGAAAGTTCTTTCTGTTGTAGTTTTTGTTATGTAATACATTCATTAGGTGATGGAGTATTTGATATAGTGATTTATTTGTGATACAGTCTAAAAATATCTATGTATCTTGCTGCTCAGATGCTTCAGACTTACATACATAAATACATTAAATTGTGTAAAGCTTAGAAAAAGAACATTATTGCTGCAAAGTAAGTCATTCCTAATATTAAAAAATAATTTATTTAATGTGTCCCTAAAAGAAGCATTTAGTGTCAGTAATAATGACCACTAGTACTGTTTATATTGTTAAAATGATAAAGTGCTATAACACTGTTTTAAGAATTTGAGTTTGCACTTAGTGGATGTATCCCTTAGTGCCAGTATAGTTGAGATAGCATGCACTATTTGACTTCATAAATATTTTTGTCTTCCTTTTAGGACTGCTGTTAGAGTACAGTCAGCTGTAACATACTTTTTATACAAAAAGATGATGACAGCAAGCTGTATAAATGTGATATCTACACAACAGGTAATGACACAGATTTAATTTTTTTTCACCAATTTTCTTTCACTTAGTTTCTGTCACACTTTCTCACATTCATACTTCATTTCTTACTTGAACTCTAATGAGATTTTGTAAGATTCATGTATCTGGTATGTAAGTAGTTCATAGTAGAATAAATTGAGATTTGATTTTGACATGCTTACTAGTTTCTATCTGAAGTGAAAATAATCTTTTAGGTACTAAAAATCAAATGGTAGCCTGATAAATGTTTACTTATGACATGTAAGATGATTCTCCTGTTGTAGTAGTTCAGAGTCTTTTAGCACATTGCTTATACCTAGCTTTGACAACGAAACAAATGTTTGAACTGTTGAGGAAAAATTGTATTCATGAAATTGTTAAATTCTCAAAGAGCAATTGGGTTGGTCAATACTTACTTCAGGACAGCAATTCTAGCATTTGGAACCATAAATACCTTTTTCATTACAGAGAGACATAATTTTTTGCTGTAAATTGCTTGAAAAGAGACATACACAAATAATATTATTGCTTAATAGTAATAATAATAATAATAATAATAATAATAATGGCAGCTTTTAATAATAACATAAAAGTACATGAATGTCTCCTAGCTTTCCTAAAGTCAGGTCACTAAGACCCCACGATATGAGGGACTCACCTGCAGTGTGCAGTAGAATGGAATAGAGCATACATCTATTAAGAAAGAACATACATCCTCCCTCCACCGCCACCACTGAATTGGGATACTAGGCACATTTTTAAGCAGTGCCACCACTTCAGTACTGATCATTATGGTACCCTCACTAAGTTGAAGGTGGTTAATTTGACTGATAAAATCACTTGAGTTCTTAATACAATGTTCATTGTGACCCACAAGTGGAGCAAGGAGATTGGCTAAGTACTTTACTAGTTTTTATTTCAGTTAATGTATCTTTATGGATCTTCCACAAATCATAGACAGTAGTTGGTCTAGGAGTCTGAGAGAGAAGTTTTTGAACCACACTATCTCCTATCAAAGAGCACATAAGAACCTCAGATCTCTTTTTTCTTATTCTCAATGTTGGATCAGGTGGGAGCTCCTGGTAAATTACAGATCCTCACATAGTAGTTCACGTAATCCATAGTTATGGCTGTGTTGCCCTATCCATAATTACAGCAGTATTGCCATTGTCACAAGGGAGAAACACCAACTGGCTCAACAGACATTAAAACTTGACGAGTTTTTGAGGTTCCTCAGCAGTATTAAAAATAACATCATCTTCACCATGGAAGTAGAAAAAGGCAATGCATTGGCCTTCCTTGGTGTCCTTGGCCACCGCAAACAAAATGGATGCCTTAGAAACAGCATTTACAGAAAACCTATGCATATCAGCTTGTACTTGAATGCTATCGGCCGTCATCACATGGCACAGAAGCACACTATGTTCTTAAATTGGTTCATCATACAAGATTGATATCAGACTCCAGTAATCTGCCCCATGGACTGAGACATCTGAGCAAGGTCTTAAGGAACAATGGATACATTGTCGACCAAATACATGAAGTAATCTCAAGAATGACTTGCAATAAGACCATCAAGGAGGAGCAGGAAAATAAACTCACTTTTTTTGCCATTCTGTGGACCATGTCTCAGGCAAGATGAGTTGCCTGGTGAAAAGTCAATAAATCAAACTGATCTTCACTCCTCCTGAGGTCTACAAGATACCTTGTGAGTATGGCCAATCTGGTGTCTCACAAACAATCCACATTTTACAACAACGCAGGAAGGCAAAACTACCTGTGAAACCAGTCGTGTGATTTACAAGCTAAGCTGCAACCACTGTGCTGCATTCTATGTAGGCATGACAACAAACAAGCTGCCTGTCCGCATGAACGGCCACCAACAAACTGTGGCCAAAACACCACTGAACCACCCCGTAGCTGAACACGCTGCCAAACATGTTACCCCTCATCTCAACGACTACTTCACAGCCTGTGCCATGTGGATCCTTCACACCAACACCAGCTTTTCTGAATTGTGCAGGTGGGAACTTCCCCTGCAATACATCCTAGGTTCCTGTAACCCTCCTGGCCTCAACCTTCATTAGTCACTGTCCTCACCCATCCAGCCCCCTCCCTGTTCCCATTCCAGCACTACACAGCTGTCATTTCACCGCCACACCCAGTCTTCTAATTTGGTCATTTTATTTTTATTTTTATTTCTCTCCTTTTCGCTACTTACCCCCCCCCCCCCCCCCCCTCTTTCCCCTGTACCTTCTCTCCTGTCCTCTGTCTAAACTGCAACACTTGACTGTCCGCCACTCCCACCATCCCACCATACTATCCCACCCCCTCCTCACCCCAGCCCCCTCCTTACCTCCACCCAGTTGCCACTTCCATCATGCACTGGTGCTGCTGCTCACAGTGTAGTTTCAGCTCTCTGAGACTGCAGACATGTGTGCAAGTTGCGCTTGCGTGAGTGTGTTTGTGCGTGTGTGTATGTGTGTCTACTGCTGACAAAGGCCTTAATGGCCGAAAGCTATGATTGTGTGAATCTTTTTACTGTGCCTATCACGACTCAGAATCTCTGCTAAATGGTGATTATCAACTTTCCTTCTCTCGTATTGTTACGTTCCATCCTGGATTTTCAATTGTTTGATTTGAGCCACCGAGGACATAGATGAATAGCACGACTGCAGGGACTTATCCCTTGCACACTTCCCATTTGACCCACATTCCCAACTGTCCACAATCTACATATGAAATGTTCCTGACAGATACTTTGCCCATCCACTCGTTACTCGTGCCCACTTAAGTTGACAATTCCCGTAAGATTTTGGGAAAACCTGTACGCACTCGCACAAACAAATGTCAATGGCTGGGTAGCCATTTAACTATATATGAAGGTAGTAACTGCTCTTGAAAGAACAGATACCATTGATGACTGTGCAGCTTCTCTAGAGTAGATGATAATTAATCGAAACCCTCAGCTGGCGACAGGTGTGGGTTCGAGTCCTGATCGGGGCACACATTTTCAGCTGTCCCCATCAAAGTGTGTCAACAACACCTGTCAGCAGCTGAGGGTTTCAATTAAATATCAGATATTAAAATAACCCATTGTTGCTCAGGCAAGTCTATTTGCTTTTGTCTGTTTTGGAGAATATTTCACTAGTGTGACTACCTGTCACATTGCTGTTTCCTACTGCTGTAAAAAATGCATTTACACTTTATCCTCCAGACAGATACTGTTTACGTACATCATCATCTTTGTGATGCAAGGGTCTCTTCCTTACCCCTATACGTAAAAGAAGTGATACAAGTCATGGATTCACCCGACCAAGGATAGACCTACCCTTCTCTGGATTAGCCTATCCTTCCTCTCTCCAATACCTACATAAAATTGGGTCCACCCAACTTAACAATTTGAAATTGTATGCACAGCTTCTAACTCTAACCCTTATGACTTCCAATGATGAAGTTTCTCTGTATGATATTGACTTTATCCAGCTATTTCCTAACCCCTTCTTTTATTATCTCTTCCAGTGCTATCACTCATGTGTGTGTGTGTGTGTGTGTGTGTGTGTGTGTGTGTGTGTGTGTGTGTGTGCGCCGGCCGTGGTGGCCGAACGGTTCTAGGCACTACAATCTGGAGCCGTGTGACCGCTACGGTCACAGGTCCGAATCATGCCTCAGGCATGGGTGTGTGTGATGTCGTTAGGTTAGTTAGGTTTTAGTAGTGTGTGTGTGTGTGTGTGTGTGTGTGTCTGTGTGTGTATAAAAATACAAAACCTTTTCTTTATAGCTCCCACTTTACATTAAAAGATGTAATATATCATTAACTATCATAATTTTCTAAAATTTATGCATATCTCTTATGCATGAGTGTACTCTCATCACACATAATTAGGAATAACAAGTCATTGGCACTCTTCTATCAGACATAACATGAATGTCATCTACCGTAGCACGAGTAAAACAGTTTGTGTCAATGCTATTTTATTTATCTTAGCATATCTCCTTCTGCCTTAGGGCGTAGTACTAGCCCCCTTCCTCTACCCCTTGTTTGATTGACATTGTTAATGGGCGTTTCATACCGAAATATAAGTCCTTCTTGTTTATACTGTAATACAAAAAATTATTTGTGTATATTTCCACACTGTTGGAAGTATGTATACATAGGAAGCATAATATTCATATATACTGCTGTACTTCCTGAATAATTATACTTCCCCTATAAAAGATGTTAGAAGTATGTATGCATAGGAAGCATAATATTCATATATACTGCTGTACTTCCTGAGTAATGATACTTTCCCTACAAAAGATGTTGGAAGTATGTATGCATAGGAAGCATAATATTCATATATACTGCTGTACTTACTGAGTAATGATACTTTCCCTACAAAAGATGTTGGAAGTATGTATGCATAGGAAGCATAATATTCATATATACTGCTGTACTTCCTGAGTAATGATACTTGCCCTATAAAAGATATATAAAACTATCCATTTTGTAGGATAGGAAAGAAAAGGTAGAAAATTCCACATACAACCACATCAAAACTCATCTTCTGATGATGATGATGTTTGGTTTGTGGTGCACTCAAATTCGTGCTCATCAATGCCCATACACTTTCCCAATCTGAACACTGTCCCATCTCACCACTTTTCATGAATGATGATGGAATGATGAGGATAACACAAACACCAAATCTCCAACCAGGCTGGGAATCGAACCCGGAACCCCATGATCCAAAGGCAGCACACTAGCCACTAGACCACGAGCTGCAGATAAACTCATCTTCTGTATACCATTTACCTAGGTATACTTAGCTTCAGTATCTTATTATTGGTTAATTTGATTCAGTTTATCACAAAATTGTGTGTCATTTCTATTTTCAGTAATGCATAATCCCATGTAGAGTTTGTTTTAAACACCATTAATATACATCTTCAAACAGGTATGATATTTTTTCAGTATTCATCTAGAATAAAGTGAATACTAAATTAAAATGCTGTAACACCTTGACATTTGTGAAAGAGTTTTTCAATATTGAGCTTATGCTCTGTTGCTGAATGAGTGATTTCATTTAATACTACTCATATACTTTCTGCTAGTGCAGACAAATGAGCACCTAATAACATTCTTTATAGTATGTAAAAAACAAAAAAATTGTGTTGTTCTCATATAAGCATTAATAGATGTTAAGATAAGGCTAAATGCACCTCAGGTGAGCAACTCCAGTAATAAAATTTGTATACATTCCTATAATCTGTTCACAGAATAAACAAAATTGTTTTATATTCTAATGTGCGTTATGTGAGTAACACTTAATCTGCAGTGATTGTATGTGCACTCAATGGAAGTCATATAACCACCACCAGGCTTTGGACTGTAAATACAAGTATATTTTAAATCCTTATTTCCCATTGATCCATGAAACAATATAATTCTCACTCTTAAGGTACAGTACATGTATGTAATATCCTATGCCAGATACATTACAGACTCATCTGTCAGTATACATTATTCTCTCACTAAACAATAAATGACAGGGAAGCTTTTGTAATGAGTATTCTAAGGCATCTATATATTTGTTTATACTCATACACTCACTGCAACAGAACTTAAAATTAGTACATACATGGATATTTTCTCTCATAGTTCTACTTCTTGACCTCCAGTGCATCTCAAACTGAAATCTTTATTTGTGAACTCATTATTGCCTAGATCTTGCTTTAAATCTTGATCTGCATTCTCACACTTACTGCCACAGAGTTCAAATTCAGTATGCCTTCAGATATCTTTACTAGTACTTTGACATGTGATGAAATCAAAATTCACTTCCTTATTTATGTATTCACTACAGCCTAAATATTTCTCATACAGACATTTGCAATAGTCATAATCTTTACTATACTTGCTATAACATGTATATTCTATTCCATTTTCTACAGTTATGTTCAAAGAATCAGGTGTAGCAATGACAAATTTAACTTTATTTTGTACTTTCTGTTCAACTAATGCCTGATTCAATTTCTCCAAACTAGTTAAAGAATTTGGGTACTGCTTATTTCAAAAAATTCGGTACTAAGTTCTAATGCCATTTCACATTATTGCCTATTCATGGGTTCAATTTTCAATGATATCACAGAGACATTTTAAGAGTTATGAAAACAACAGCTGGATAGACAGCAAAAGAAGTTAGTGTAGGAAGTAATTGTGACTATAATGAAAAGAAATGGTGCCATCTGGGACAGTTAGTGAAACGTGTGGTTGGTAGGTAGATAAAGAAAAATCTTTGCTGGGTTCTAAGAAATGGGGTAACATCAAAACAAGAACCAAATGAATGTGAGCAGTAAACATTAGAAAACACGCAGAAGCAGCTACAATGCACATTGCTAGAGAAAGTAAAACAATCTAGGGGCTGAATTTATAAATTTGAAGTTGTTAAGTAATAAATGCTTGGATAATGACAGTCTTCATTTAAATAGATTAGGATCCAAAATTCTCAGTAAAATGTGTGCTAACACGTGTAAAATTCAGAATAATAGGGAAAACTTATATGAAATGACTGGCATGAGAACCAATGTTCAGCAGCAGAAATGGCGAGATTGAAATGCCTTTCACAAAAAAGTATGCTTTAAACCATAAATAAAAAGTATGGTCCTGACATGTCAAAACATGTACTGAAATTTTTTATACAGGAAGAATACACTGATACAAGGATCCTGTAAAAATTTTAGCTGCTAAGATGCCCTGCAAATATTTAAAAATAATGTTGAACATTCCCAAATACATAGCTCACCAGGTGACTGGAGAACTGTACACCCCTACCAGATCTGTAGTGGAATGCACATGAGCAACATCGCAGGCTCATATCTTTGGTTGATGGAACATAATTAAATAGATAACATGACTTGGCACAATCATAATTTCTAAAGTAAATTTCAGTTCTCATTGTCAATTTCTTTCAAACAATTGTCTGTCAGTCAGATTTGCAATTAATTTATTATCCATAATAATTAGCAGTTACTTTTGCTGTAGCAGAAATTTTAAAAATGGAGATAAAACGGAATTAATATTCATTGTGTTTAACACTTGATGATAAGCACTGTTTAAACTCAATTTTGCTTCATAAAATGTCACCATTCACACAGAATGGAAGAAATGCTTCTTCAAAGCAACAAATATGAGTCAAAATGAAACTCACAAGGCTATGAAAGAATAACTATCAGAAACATGTACAGTGCAGGGTGGCCACAAAGTCCTGTTACCTTCCATTAATAATGAACATAGACCCTTATACTTGAATAAATAACATGAATAACAGTTCTTGAGAGGAGTTTTCTTGAGATGTGAAACATGTAGAGCTGCTTGTGAGAGAGGCTCAAATATCAGAGTGTTTAAACCAATTCTTCACAAATGTGGCAATGTCAGATGTTGAAGTGCTGAGTATCACAGTAAAGTTAATTCCATTGGACCCCACCAATAAGCTGAATATCTCACAGATTTTAAGTAAGTCTCAATAAAAGATGAGGAATATTGTATTATTAAAAAATATTATATCAAATATAAAAAATATTATATTAAAAATATTATATTATTAAAAAATAAAAAACTCTGCTGGGGGGTTAAAGTGATTAAAGTGGTGTATCACATAACAGCACCTCCACTAACTAAAATAATCAACCACTCTTCAAAACAGGGATGCTTTCCAGATGTGTTAAAGCATGCAGAAGTCTGTTCAAGAAAGGGTTGAGGAAAGATGTTGGAAATTATTGCCCAATTTTGTTCTCTCAATCCTGTTGGAAGAGTTAGAGAAAGTAGCCACAGATCAGATCCAAAATTTTATTGTAAAAATGATATTATTTTAACTAACCAATCTAGGTTACAGCAAGAAACAAATACTCTGGATGCAGTGAATAGCTTAACTGAAAAGGCACACATTGAATCAGAGGAGCAAAATTGCAGGTATCTACTGTGAGCTTAGAAAAGCCTTAACTCCATAAACCATACCTTGCTTATCTACAAATTACATAACTATTGTTATTCCAAACTGAGTCCAGTATCACAAGGTGTGCCTCAAGGCTTCATTTTAGGGCCAATTTGTTCCTACTCTATGTAAAGAACTTACCCAAAACTAGAAATATAGACTGGGAGACTCAAACATTCATAAAGGGTGGCAGGGACAAAGGATCCAGTGAAATTTTTTTAAGTGTTTTATCTGAAAACTACCTTGAGCAGTTAAGCAGAGAACTATCTCGTGGCGATAACATATTAGACCTTCTGGTAACAAACAGACCTGAACTATTTGAAACAGTTAACACAGAACAGGGAATCAGCGATCATAAAGCAGTTACTGTATCGATGATTTCAGCCCTAAACAGAAATATTAAAAAAGGTAGGAAGATTTTTTCTCTTTGGCAAAAGAGACAAAAAGCAGATTTCAGAGTACCTGATGGCTCAACACAAAAGTTTTGTCTCAAGTACAGATAGTGTTGAGGATCAGTGGACAAAGTTCAAAACCATCGTACAATATGTGTTAGATGAGTATGTGCCAAGCAAGATCGTAAGAGATGGAAAAGAGCCACTGTGGTACAACAGCCGAGTTAGAAAACTGCTGCGGAAGCAAAGGGAACTTCACAGCAAACATAAACATAGCCAAAGCCTTGCGGACAAACAAAAATTATGTGAAGCAAAATGTAGTGTCAGGAGGGCTATGTGAGAGGCGTTCAATGAATTCGAAAGTAAAGTTCTATATACTGACTTGGCAGAACATTGTAAGAAATTTTGGTCTTATGTCAAAGTGGTAGGTGAATCAAAACAAAATGTCCAGACACTCTGTGACAGACTAAAGGCCGAAATACTAAATGTCTTTTTCCAAAGCTGTTTCACAGAGGAAGACTGCACTGTAGTTCCTTCTCTAGATTGTCGCACAGATGACAAAATGGTAGATATCAAAATAGACGACAGAGAGATAGAGAAACAATTACAATCGCTCAAAAGAGGAAAGGCCGCTGGACCTGATGGGATACCAGTTAGATTTTACACAGAGTATGCGAAGGAACTTGCCCCCCCCCCCCCCCCCCCCCTTCTTGCAGTGGTGTACTGTAGGTCTCTAGAAGAGCGTAGCGTTCCAAAGGATTGGAAAAGGGCATAGGTCATCCCCGTTTTCAAGAAGGGATGTCGAAAAGATGTGCAGAACTATAGATCTATATCTCTAACATTGATCAGTTGTAGAATTTTGGAACACATATTATGTTCGAGTATAATGACTTTTCTGGAGACTAGAAATCTACTCTGTAGGAATCAGAATGGGTTTTGAAAAAGACGATCGTGTGAAACCCAGCTTGCGCTATTCGTCCACGAGACTCAGAGGGCCATAGACACGGGTTCCCAGGTAGATGCCATGTTTCTTGATACGTTCGATACAGCAAGGCATTCGATACAGTTCCCCACAGTTGTTTAATGAACAAAGTAAGAGCATATGGACTATCAGACCAATTGTGTGATTGGATTGAAGAGTTCCTAGATAACAGAACGCAGCATGTCGTTCTCAATGGAGAGAAGTCTTCTGAAGTAAGATTGATTTCAGGTGTGCCGCAGGGGAGTGTCGTAGGACCGTTGCTATTCACAATATACATAAATGACCTTGTGGATGACATTGGAAGTTCACTGAGGCTTTTTGCAGATGATGCTGTGGTATATTGAGAGGTTGTAACAATGGAGAATTGTGCTGAAATGCAGGAGGATCTGCAGCGAATTGACGCATGGTGCAAGGAATGGCAATTGACTCTCAATGTAGACAAGTGTAATGTGCTGCGAATACATAGAAGGAAAGATCCCTTATCATTTAGCTACAATATAGCAGGTCAGCAAATGGAAGCAGTTAATCCAATAAATTATCTGGGAGTACGCATTAGGAGCGATTTAAAATGGAATGATCATATAAAGTTGATCGTCGGTAAAGCAGATGCCAGACTGAAATTCATTGGAAGAATCCTAACGAAATGCAATCCAAAACCAGTTTAATGAACAAAGTAAGAGCATATGGACTATCATATGCTGCTTGAATACTGCTCAGCAGTGTGGGATCCGTACCAGATAGGGTTGATAGAAGAGATAGAGAAGATCCAACGGAGAGCAGCGCGCTTCGTTACAGGATCATTTAGTAATCGTGAAAGTGTTACTAAGATGATCGATAAACTCCAATGGAAGACTCTGCAAGAGAGACGCTCAGTAGCTTGGTACGGGGTTTTGTTGAAGTTTCGAGAACATACCTTCACCGAGGAGTCAAGCAGTATATTGCCCCCTCCTATGTATATCTCGCGAATAGACCATGAGGATAAAATCACAGAGATTAGAGCCCACACAGAGGCATACCGACAATCCTTCTTTCCACTAACAATACGAGACTGGAATAGAAGGGAGAACCGATAAAGGAACTCAAGGTACCCTACGCCATACACCATCAGGTGGCTTGCGGAGTATGGAT
Source organism: Schistocerca cancellata (assembly GCF_023864275.1). Taxonomy (NCBI): domain Eukaryota; kingdom Metazoa; phylum Arthropoda; class Insecta; order Orthoptera; family Acrididae; genus Schistocerca; species Schistocerca cancellata. Next base: position 697,759,030 of record NC_064627.1, on the reverse strand, counting down.
GTAGATGTGGATGTAGAAATCTCAATTGGTGCTATTTGCAGACAATACTTCTGTTTTAGTTGAAGATGATGAAGCAGGAGAAAATTTGGAGCTCTATCATGAGCACACTGGATTACCCTATAAAGCTGGTTTCAGTCAAACGCATTGAAATTGAACATTGCAAAACCTATATGGTAAATTTCAAAACCAAATATTTAAAATGGGTGGAACTTAAAACATGACATAACAATATTCTTGTGGAAGATGTTGATGCAATCAAATTTCTAGGACTAAATGTGGACAAGAACATAAGTTGGAATACACATATTGAGTTCCTATCAAATAAACTAAGCTGTTTTGCATTTGCAGTGCAAATACTAGCAAATTCCACTGACTTGACTCCATGAAATATAGCATATCATAGTTATTTTGAATATGTAATTATGTCTGTCAAAATTCTCTGGAGAAGTTCAAATAGTGTATCTTGAATACTGAAACTGCAGAAGAAAATTATCAGATATGTGCTTTTTACAGAGCAAAAAGAATCTTGGTGATAAATAAGAATTTTTGCAGCAAACATCACATGTTGAAATATTTTTATTTCCTCAATGACCTGTTTCCACAGAGTATAACTCTCATGTTTGGGTCTACCTGAAATAATATTATTTATTATCCATGAATAGCTGTAACAGGTCCATAGAACCTCACCTCTACTCCCGGGCACACTGTTGGTGCTATGGACTTCTTGTTTACTCTTTTTTGTGAATCTGACAAATCTATGTGGCACCTTTGTTCTATAAACGGAGTGTGAAATTACACACATGGACCACACAGCATTTGTAAATGACAATATATAACAAAGTTATTTGCAAATACATATTTAAGATGAAGCCAGAGATTCTAAACACAATGCTCCCAGATTCTGTGGAAGAAATGCTATTGTTTGGTAGAAGAATTCATAGAGGATGAAATGATAATTTGAGCAAGAGATAATTTAGGGTTCGATTTTTTGATTGTATATATGTATAATAAAATTGTTTTATTATTGGGATGCTCTTATTATTAGCTTTTCTATGTTTATGGTGAAACTTTACCACAATTTTGACATGCCTCCTATATGTGAATCAAACTGTTTTGATTAAGGGTGTTATGAGACTAATAAACCACAATTAAAAAATCCATAATGCACCAAAAAATCTTTAAGGGGCTTTTATCTAGCAGTGTTATGAAATGGCTGAAGATGATGACCAAGATCATCATTGTAATTACTACTTGCAGTAGTTGTTTAAACAATGTTTTGTATGAGAACTTGGTGTGATCATCCAACCAGAATGAATTTTTTGAAGTTATATCTGTTATTCCTGTGCTTCAGTAAGTCCTGGTCTAGCTGTTTCTCTATTGGTGTTTACTATGTTAGCTGTTTCTTTTGCTTCTTTTTTTTTTACTTTCTGTTTTGTGTTTTTGTTATGCATTATGTTAGAAAAACTTCTGAATGCTCATTTGTTTCTTTACAAGCACATTTGAATTCTCCATATCTTTAGACATTGTGCCGCTCACTACAATTTACTAATTTTTCTTATTTTACATTTCAGATCTCAAGTTTTTGTGGAGTTGATTCAGAAAAACTCTTTAATGCAGTTCTCTACACACCTTTAGTACTGTCTGCTCCTTTGGCATTTATTTTCTGTTCGTGTGGAATGCTTTCTTTGTTATTTACTTGGAAGAAAGTAACTTTCCTCATATTGAGTGGTATCATCAGCTTCTGTGTAATGGTAAGTTCACAGTCACCTGAAAGCTGCAACTACTCTATTTTATTATTAAAAATTATGATTTTATGCATTTGAAACTTTTTCATTTGAAAATGGAAAGAAAGATGTGGGAATGATTGGTTTCAAAAATAATATTTCAGAGCATAGTCTCAGGTCATCTGTAGTAATTATACGGATTACTATGAGGAATAATTTCGTATTTAAATTAAATCAGTTCAAGTTGTAGCAGATAAAAAGAATTTCTTAGACTCTCACACAGAAGTGTGATAAATCTGCAATGTTCCACTTAAGTATCAACTAAACTTTATTTCCTGATAAAAGACAATTGTTTTGGCTTTTTCTAACATACATGACTCATTAATTTGTGAATAATTATAAACTTTGTCTAATTTTAACATTTTTTCTGCTAAAGTTAAAATGTAAAAGAAAAATTGCTCCAGTTCCAAAATGCATTAACAGAAAAGGTTACATTCTACACAACAATACACTGCAACAAAACTTCACAGTCTTCCGAAGAATTCATGCAACCCAACTGAACTGGCGTTTACAAGTTTTGCATTGCCTGTACTACTTGTTACCACACTCACCCTAGGGCAAATTTCAGTCACAAATAAATGGCAAAATAGCAATAATAATTTGATTAAATCAGTGCATTTCTGTTGAGTCCTGGGCTACCTGCTTATTTACATAAACCTACTGAAAGCAATATTCACTGTATCAGGAGGAGTAGTTTTGAAGTCCTGACAGATTCTACCCCTCCCCCATTTTTGCTTTACATGACATTTGGTATTTAGTCAGCTATAGAGCCTTCCTTTCTATGAAGTTTGTATCAAAATCAATAAACAATATGACATGTACATGGAAGATGTGTTGTTGTTGTTGTGGTCTTCAGTCCTGAGACTGGTTTGATGCAGCTCTCCATGCTACTCCATCCTGTGCAAGCTTCTTCATCTCCCAGTACCTACTGCAACCTACATCCTTCTGAATCTGCTTAGTGTATTCATCTCTTGGTCTCCCCCTGCGATTTTATCCTCCACGCTGCCCTCCAATACTAAATTGGTACCGAGCGAGTGGTTAGCACACTGGACTCACATTCGGGAGGAAGACAGTTCAATCCCGTCTCCGGCCATCCTGATTTAGGTTTTCCGTGATTTCCCTAAATCGCTTCAGGCAAATGCCGGGATGGTTCCTTTGAAAGGGCACGGCCGATTTCCATCCCCATCCTTCTCTCACCCAAGCTTGCGCTCCGTCTCTAATGACCTCGTTGTCGACGGGACATTAAACACCAATCTCCTCCTCCTCCACTAAATTGGTGATCCCTTGATGCCTCAGAACATGTCCTACCAACCGATCCCTTCTTCTGGTCAAGTTGTGCCACAAACTTCTCTTCTCCCCAATCCTATTCAATACTTCCTCATTAGTTATGTGATCTACCCATCTAATCTTCAGCATTCTTCTGTAGCACCACATTTTGAAAGCTTCTATTCTCTTCTTGTCCAAACTATTTACCGTCCATGTTTCACTTCCATACAAGGCTACACTCCATACAAATACTTTCAGAAATGACTTCCTGACACTTAAATCTATACTCGATGTTAACAAATTTCTCTTCATATTTAACTTTACCCATAGATTTCAACCAGTGGCCACTTGCTACCAATGTCTGCTATTCCTTTGTGCCTACAGAATTCTGCATCCCAAGAGCCATTCCCTTTTGGATGACTCATGTGGAGGCCAGCCCCATACACCCACCCAGTACCTTCTGCCACAGTCCAGTCACATGCATTTCCTATCCTAGAAAAGACAGAGCCATATGTGAATGAAGCCACGTTATATATAAGCTATTCTGCAATTACTGTGCAGCACTTTATGTGGAGATGAAAGGTAACCAAATGTCTATTTACATGAATGTCCATCAAAAAACTGTAGCCAAAAAAAATCTTGATCACCAAGTTCCAAACATGCTACACACCATAACACAAATGACTTTAACGGCTGCATCACTACATGTGCCATTTGGATATTTCCTATCAATACAGGCTTCTCTGAACTATGCAGGTGGGAATTGATCCTCCAGTATCGCTTGCTTCCTCACAATTCCCCTGGCCTAAACTGCAGGTAACTTGTTTCTCACTGTGTCGCATTACCTCCTCCCTTTTCTCTTCTGTTGTTGTCTATATCACTTCTTCCCTGACCAGATGCTGTACTGCCTTCTCCCACCACCCACCCCCTCCTCCCCCTCCCTCCCCCTCCCCTGATGTGGGCATTCTCTCTCTCTCTCTCTCTCTCTCTCTCTCTCTCTCTCCTCTCTCTCTCTCTCCCTCTCTCTCCTCCCCCTCCTACTTTCCACCCCTCTCCCGTTCTCTCCTCACCTCCATGCCTTTATCTTGGACTCCACATTCCTCTCTTTGTCCACAGTCCCTCTCCTCTCTCTTCTTATTCTATATCTCTTATATGTTCTACCTCCTCAGAACTCCTTTCATCTTGATGTGCAGCAACTCAATCATCTGACTTTCCCATTTCTGCCTCACACTACCCCACTACATCCTCCTTGCCTAATGCACCCTCCCCCGCCCCCCTCCCTAAATCCATCGGCCCAGAAACTGCACTCAGTAATCAATAATTTATCATCAGTATTGCCAAGCCTGTTGCAGTGTGCATTTGGATGTGGATGTGATTGTGTGTGTGAATGTGTATACTTTCTAGGAGAAAAAGATCCGGAGCTTGAAAGCTAATGGACACTGTTTTCAGTTACATTTGTCTATGTGCCACACATTAGTCTGCTATAGGTGAGGGGTTACCTTTCCCTTATTTTATGTATTGCCCTGTCCAATGATTTCTATTACTGCTGGACTTGGAACTTCATATGGGTGTGTGTTTTGTTATTAATAACTTTTTGATAAATTAATTTTCAGAAAATATAAATTCTTATTGGAAAGTGTGAAACTGTTGCTATCCAAAGAGATATATACACACACTCTGTCTGCTGCTGTCTTCTGCCAGTTGAAGCCCACAACTTTCCTGAGTTCCTTACCCCAGCAGTCAGTTGATCTCCCTGGTGGTCTTCGTTTTTCTCTGGGAAACCACTCTAAAACTGATTTTGTCCATCTTCAATCCTTCATTCATGCAATATGTCCTGCCCACTGCCATTGCGTTATTAAACCATTAAAGAGGAAAACACCAGGCATATATATATATATATATATATATATATATATATATATATATATATATATATATATATGGTTATAATAGAAGGAAACATTCCACGTAGGAAAAATATACCTAAAAACAAAGATGATGTGACTTACCAAATGAAAGTGCTGGCAGGTCGACAGACACACAAACGAACACAAACATACACACAAAATTCAAGCTTTCGCAACAAACTGTTGCCTCATCAGGAAAGAGGGAAGGAGAGGGAAAGACGAAAGGGTGTGGGTTTTAAGGGAGTGGGTAAGGAGTCATTCCAGTCCCGGGAGCGGAAAGACTTACCTTAGGGGGGAAAAATGGACGGGTATACACTCGCACACACACACATATCCATCCACACATATACAGACACAGACACAGCTCCGCCTAACCGAGTAAGTAAAGAAACAATGAAAGTAGTGGTATTTCACCGGTGATGTTGCCATCTCCCACTTATGCTACACCTCTCATGTCACCTCTGCTTTGTCTTTAAATATGTCTGCTTTTGTCTGTGTATGTGTGGATGGATGTGTGTGTGTGTGCGAGTGTATACCCGTCCTTTTTTCCCCCTAGGGTGGGTCTTTCCACTCCCACGACTGGGGTGACTCCTTGCCCTCTCCCTTGGGACCCACGTCCTTTCGTCTTTCCCTCTCCTTCCCTCTTTCCTGATGAGGCGACAGTTTGTTGCGAAAGCTTGAATTTTGTGTGTATGTTTGTGTTCGTTTGTGTGTCTGTCGACCTGCCAGCACTTTCATTTGGTAAGTCACATCATCTTTGTTTTTAGGTATATTTTTCCTTCGTGGAATGTTTCCTTCTATTATATATATATATATATATATATATATATATATATATTTAAAAACAAAGATGATGTGACTTACCAAATGAAAGTGCTGGCAGGTCGACAGACACACAAACAAACACAAACATACACACAAAATTCAAGCTTCTTAAAAAACCTTAATCCTACTCCCAACATCACCACTGCTGAAGCCCAGGCTATCCGTGATCTGTATAAAGCTTGAATTTTGTGTGTATGTTTGTGTGTCTGTCGACCTGCCAGCACTTTCATTTGGTAAGTCTCATCATCTTTATATATATATATATATATATATATATATATATATATATATATATATATATATATATATATATATAAAATCCCATTCCTGATGTCCAGGCAGAGCTTCAAGGAATCCTCAGAACCTTAGGCCCCCTACAAAACCTTTCACCTGACTCCATCAACCTCCTGACCCCACCAACACCCCGCACCCCTACCTTCTACCTTCTTCCTAAAATTCACAAACCCAATCATCCCGGCCGTCCCATTGTAGCTGGTTACCAAGCCCCCACAGAACGCATCTCTGCCTACGTAGATCAACACCTTCAGCCCATTACATGCAGTCTCCCATCCTTCATCAAAGACACCAACCACTTTCTTGAACGACTGGAATCCCTACCCAGTCTGTTACCCCCGGAAACCATCCTTGTAACCATTGATGCCACCTCCTTATACACAAATATTCCGCATGTCCAGGGCCTCGCTGCGATGGAGCACTTCCTTTCACGCTGATCACCTGCCACCCTACCTAAAACCTCTTTCCTCATTACCTTAGCCAGCTTCATCCTGACCCACAACTTCTTCACTTTCGAAGGCCAGACATACCAACAATTAAAGGGAACAGCCATGGGTACCAGGATGGCCCCCTCGTACGCCAACCTATTCATGGGTCGCTTAGAGGAAGCCAAACTCTGCCTTTACAAATGTCTGCTTGTGTCTGTGTATATGCGGATGGATATGTGTGTGTGTGCGAATGTATACTTGTCCTTTTTTCCCCCTAAGGTAAGTCTTTCCGCTCCCGGGATTGGAATGACTCCTTACCCTCTCCCTTAAAACCCAAATCCTTTCATCTTTCCCTCTCCTTCCCTCTTTCCTGATGAGGCAACCATTGGTTGCGAAAGCTTGAATTTTGTGTGTATGTTTGTGTTTGCTTGTGTGTCTATCGACCTGCCAACGCTTTTGTTTGGTAAGTCTCATCATCTTTCTTTTTAGATATATTTTTCCCACGTGGAATATATATATATATATATATATATATATATATATATATATATATATATATATATATAAAGAAACATTCCACATGGGAAAAATATATTAAAATATATTAAAAACAAAGATTCCATGACTTACCAAACGGGAAAGTGCTGGTAGATAGGCACAATAAAAAACACACACACAAAATTTCGAGCTCTCGCAACCCTCGGTTGCTTCGTCAGGAAAGAGGGAAGGAGAGGGAAAGACGAAAGGATGTGGGTTTTAAGGGAGAGGCTAAGGAGTCATTCCAATCCCGGGAGTGGAAAGACTTACCTTAGGGGGAAAAAAGGACAGGTATACACTCGCACACACACACATATCCGTCCACACATATACAGACACAAGCTTGTGTGGACCGAGGGTTGCGAAAGTTCGAAATTTTGTGTGTGTGTTTTTTATTGTGCCTATCTACCAGCGCTTTCCCGTTTGGTAAGTCATGGAATCTTTATTTTTAATATATTTTTCCCATGTGGAATGTTTCTTTCTATTTTATATATATATGTAGTTATTAGTGCACAACATTCTCACATACAGCTGGCATGGGAACAACTTGAGTTACAGATTTATATTAAAGGAAATGTTCTAAGGAGAAATAACTATGCTATGGGAATTAGCAGGACTCAATGTAGTGAATACAAATTATAATAAAGTACTGATTAAACAGCAATTTTGATATTTTAAGTGAACTAGTTTTGTCTGCTATCAGTTTAAGAGTTAAAAGAAGAAAAAAAGTTATTTAAAGAAAGTTATTTAAAGAAGTATATAGTGTGGTATCTAACAACAAAAATAATCAATTACAGATAATATAAATGGATAGATAAAACATCTACTCACCAAGAGGTGGCAGGGGAACACACACACACACACACACAAAAGGATCTAACTATTACAAGCTTTCGGAGCCAGTGGCTCCTTCTTCTAGTAGAAGAGCTGAAGGGGAAGGAAGAGGGGTGAAGGAAAAGGACTGGAGAGGTTTCAGGAAAGGGGCACAGTTTGGAAAAGTAACCCAGAACCCTGGCTCAGGGGAGAGTTACTGGACAGGATGAGAAGGAAAGACTGATTGTTAGGGAGTGCACCAGATGAGATTTGAAAACCTGAGACCTTAAATGTGGAAGACAGGGTAATATGCAAGACAGAGATCACTACTAAAACATTGTGCATGAGTTAATAAGAGTGAAAAGCTAAGTGCATTGTATGTATCAATCACCTACACCTAGAATAGCTTTTCATCACCCTCCCAATCTCTGCAATATCCTTATCACACCTTATGCTCCTTCTGCAACTGTCTCCCTACCCAATGTCCCCAACCCCTGTGACCATCCCCACTGCAAGAGTTGCACCCTCCTACCACCACCTATTACAGTCCTGTAACTGGAAAAATGTGTACTATCAAAGAGAGAGCCACCTGTGCAATAACATGTCATATACCACCTGTTACGAAAACACTGTTTGGCCTTTTGTCTTGGCATGACTACCATCCAGTTATCAGTCAGGATGAATGGGTATAGACAGAGGGTGTGTATAGGCAACACACAATATGCTGTTGCAGAGCAACCTGTACAACATGTCACTCATGCCTGCTTCACCACATGCACTATTTCGATTCTTCTCCCAGACACCAGGATTCCGCAGGTGGGAACTAATACTACAACATGTTCTTGCCACCCACCTGGCCTTAATTAGTGTTAATTTCTTCTGTCTCAGCATTTCTTCACAGTAACTACTCTTTGCTTCAATCCATTTTAGTTTTCTATATCTTTCATTCTCTTACCTGCCTATTTTTCACCGCTCCCTCCCGCCTCTGTTACATACAATCCACTTAGCTTTACACTCTTATTAACTCATGCATGACATTTAAGCATTAATCTGCATCTCACATATTATCTTATCTTCCATCTTTAAGCTCTCAGGTTTGCAAATCTTGTCCAATGCAGTCCTCAACAATCAGTCTTTCCATCTCATCCCATCCGGTAAGTCTCCCCTGACCCATGGTTCTGGGTGACTTTCCCAAAATCTACCCCTTTTCCTAGACCTCCCCAGTTCTTTTCCTTCACACCTCTTCCTTCCCCTTCAACTCTTCTGTCAGAAGAAGGAGCCACTGGCTCCAAAAGCTTGTAAAAGTTAAATCCTTTTCTGTGTTTGTTCCCCTACTGCTGCTTGGTGAGTAAATTTTTTATCTATCTGCTTATATTAGAGTGTGGTATCTGATAAAAGTGAACATTTATTTCCACATAAAACACATCTATACAAGACAGCTTACAAGTGTGGAAGGCATAACAGTTACCATAAAGAGTGGCATGGAATGGTCTCTATCTTTAATATCAAAGAGTAACTATAATGACAAATACTAGACATGTGGAATGTTTTGTACACCACTGTACACTTGCGTTTGTGGGAATAGAATGAGATGACTCCCCACCCATCCCTAGAGTTAATGATATCACAGATTAAACTATATGTGTCACCCTGCTGCATACATTAGCACTGCTTTATTGAAATCTGACATTATGCCACTGGGATCAGTGTTTCCAGCTGGATGTGAGGTAGCAGTATTCAGTGTTGTTTTCTTCTCCAAGGTGCCTGGCATCTTTAGTGCCTTGTGGTGGCAGTGGGTTATGGTGACAGTTTCTGGTGCTATATTCTTGTCTTCTTGTTTACCTCCTGTAGTCCTTGCTGCATCCAATGCATCAAAAAATGTGGGCTTGAGTCAGTCCAGTGCAGGGTCTAATCTGGTACATGTGACCACCTTTGCTAATCGTTGGATATTGTCCATCCCTTGATGGCTGCAATGGCTTGCATACTGTGTCATTGCATAAGGAAACATATGTACAATTCTCAAAATCTGTGAACACAAATGAGTGTCTCCCAGCCTGACTTCTGGGCATTGTTGATCTAAGCTTTCATAATCTAGCTGCAAAGTCTGATACATTGACTGTATCATCTGCAGTGCAGTGTAGGAATTCTCCTGGCAGATGTAACATTGCCAGAATTATTTGATTATCTGAAGGTAATCAGAACAACCAAATATTGCACAATATGTCGTCGCTCACTGTGTTGCTTGCCAATGCGCGCAAATGACAAAAGTTGTGATAGAGTTCGATCGCTGAGCTCCTCAGTCCCTAAAGGCTTCTCTTGTCACTTCACTTCTGATTGTGATACGCACATCACTAGCTCATTCTCAATTGATGTGCTGCGTTGTGCAGTAAGAATATTTTGTACCTCATCAACGAAATGTTCTGTTACTGCTTTGACTACATAGCTATACTTTGTTTCATCTGCTGATATCTGTGCAAGAACACACCGGCTTTCAGACTGCACAAATCACAACACCAGGTTGCATTGTCAGAATGGTGTGGGTTTAATTGTAACCCCATTAATTATGGTGCTCACAGCTGGCTCTGTGGTAAGTGGCCGATTGTCCACTTTCATGTGAGAATGAGTGCAGCATGGCTGATGAGGAAGTAATGAACGATCATGTTATGATGTGGTGCAGAACACTGAAGCCAATGTTGTTGTGTTATCATTGGGGTCATCAAATATGCGATATATGAAAGAACTGAACATTTATTTCCACATTAAACATGTCTATACAAGATAGCTTACAAGCATGGAAAGTTTGACATATACCATAAAGAGCAGTATGGAATGGTCTGTATCTATAACACCAAAGGGTAACTATAATGACAAATACTAGTCACATGGAATGTTTATAAAGCACTGTACACTCAACACTGTCAAAAACTTTTTCTCAAGATACAAGTACTATAAATGTGGATTTATCTTTCTTCAAACTTCTTCTAAGTAAGACAAGCTACAGTGTTAGTACTGTTTTGCAAGCTCCTACATTTCTCTGGGTCTCAAACTGATATTCCACTATGTGAGCTCATACCAGTCATTCCATCCTTCTCTAGAAAATTTTTTTTAGTATTTTGCTGTCAGGATTTAGTAAAATAATTATTCAGTAATACCATACCTGTCCATACTTGCATTCTTCAGTATTCATCCCCATTAACATTGTGAATCATTTACTTTGTCTCATTATACTTTCTTTCTCTTCCTGTCATTATCTGTAGAACTTGTAAGCATACATTCATATTGTATAGACCACAGTTTTGTGTCTGTCTTAGGTATAATGATCAGTTCACAATACTGTTCACAGTAATTCATTCACACCCCTATTGAGTTCTACATTATTAGACCTTCTCCTATACTACATCTATTTAATTTTTTGTTGACAACCCTAAATGTGCTTGACCAGAAATCCTGTTCTTCCTACTACCACACTTCACTCATTCTATCTCTAACTTCAATCTATCCATTTGTCTTTTCAAATTCTCTAACATAGCTTCCCAATTAAGGGATACAACATTCACTGCTCTCAACTAAAGAAAACAATGTTTGTTTTTTCTCTGGAGACCCCACCTAGGGGGGTAAATGAGGGACCATTTGGCTTCCATTGAAAGCTACATAGTTGAATAATATAGGAGAACAGCAAGTTCTAGGGAAATATAAAGGCTGTAATTTGCTCATACTTTCTTTTTTTTGCAGTATCAGCATAGCAAGATGATGTTGATTAATTTTATAAGGCCAAATCAGTCAGTCAACAGCACAACAGTAAATATGTAATGGCTACTACATTGCTGTAAGGCCTACATACTATTATTATTATTATTATTATTATTATTATTAATGGCAGAGGTCAGACACAAAGTATAAGCAGTTCAAAGCTGTCCAGTTTCTGCCAATTAAAAAGTAAGGAGTCCAGCAATCAAGTGACATACAAACAGTAGGCCTAAGTATAGTGCACACACTTTTTAATTTGTGTTGATTTTAAATGGGGGTGCAGGCATGGGAGAAACAAGTGTTACAAGTGTTGCTATGGAGAGGAGTGGTGCAGAGGAAGCATGATTTGCAACAAGTGTATACTCTCAGTGTGTATTTTGGGTTTCTTAACTGAAAGCAAGTTGGAGACAGCACTCATCATGCACTGAGAATTTCTTCATTTTTCGTTTCTTTTTTTTTTTTTTTTAAACATCATTTATCTTTCATCATTTTAAAAATTAAATTGTTCCTAGAAAATTTTAAAGTTTGTCAGGCACCTATGTTGATAATTGTGGTTCAAAACTAGCTAATATTTGACATATTATCTTAGAAAAATTTTAAAGTACTGAGCTATTGCCCTGAATGTACTGAAAAGGCTGCTACCTTTCTGCAGGAACCACATGTTTTTCTAACTTCTGGGCAGATACCCCTCTAAAGTGACTGCTTCTAGAGTGCAGCTGACTGTATTGTTGAAGCACAGAAGCCAACCCACTGCTGTATATGAGGAATAGCTATCATAAAGTCATAAAGCCAACCTGCTGCTGTTTATGAGGAGTAGCTTTCATAAAGTCTTCCAGAGTTGAAGATTCATATTTGGAATAGCAAAGGAATATATTGTTTATATATCCAACAGTTTCTTCATTACAGTTTCATTACTGACTGTAATTTTCTTATGCTGGTGACAACATCTGTTAAGCTTGTGGTTAATGAACCAAAGTTTTAGAGGAATTTCTTTCTAGATATTATTATACTAGTTACCTTTCACAGCACTGCAGTATTTCCAGTTGTCTTCTTTTTCTATCTGTTGTTGTGGTCTTCAGTCCTGAGACTGGCCTGATGCAGCTCTCCACTCTACTCTATCCTGTGCAAGGTTCTTCACCTCCCAGTAACTACTGCAACTTACATCCTTCTGAATCTGCTTAGTGTATTCATTTCTTGCTCTCCCTCTACGATTTTTACCCTCCACACTGCCCTCCAATACTAGGTTGGTGATCCCTTGATGCCTCAGAACATGTCCTACTAACCGATTCCTTCTTCTAGTCAAGTTGTGCCACAAACTTCTCTTCTCCCCAATCCTATTCAATACCTCCTCATTAGTTATATGATCTACCCATCTAATCTTCAGCATTCTTCTGTAGCACCACATTTCAAAAGCTTCTATTCTCTTCTTGTCCAAACTAGTTATCATCCATGTTTCACTTCCATACATGGCTACACTCCATACAAATACTTTCAGAAACGACTTCCTGACACTTAAATCTATACTCGATGTTAACAAATTTCTCTTCTTCAGAAACGCTTTCCTTGCCATTGCCAGTCTACATTTGACATCCTCTCTACTTCGACCATCATCAGTTATTTTGCTCCCCAAATAGCAAAACTCCTTTACTACTTTAAGTGCCTCATTTCCTAATCTAATTCCCTTAGCATCACCCGACTTAATTCGACTACATTCCATTATCGTCGTTTTGCTTTTGTTGGTGTTCATCTTATATCCTCCTTTCAAGACACTATCCATTCTGTTCAACTGCTCTTCGAAGTCCTTTGCTGTCTCTGACAGAATTACAATGTCATCAGCGAACCTCAATGTTTTTATTTCTTCTCCGTGGATTTTAATACCTACTCCAAATTTTTCTTTTGTTTCCTTTACTGCTTGCTCAATATACAGATTGAATAACATTGGGGAGAGGCTACAACCCTGTCTCACTCCCTTCCCAACCACTGCTTCCCTTTCATGTCCCTCGACTCTTATAACTGCCATCTGGTTTCTGTACAAATTGTAAATAGCCTTTCGCTCCCTGTATTTAACCCCTGCCACCTTCAGAATTTGAAAGAGAGTATTCCAGTCAAGATTGTCAAAAGCTTTCTCTAAGTCTACAAATGCTAGAAATGTAGGTTTGCCTTTCCTTAATCTAGCTTCTAAGATAAGCTGTAGGGTCAGTATAGCCTCACGTGTTCCAATATTTCTACGGAATCCAAACTGATCTTCCCCAAGGTTGGTTTCTACTAGTTTTTCCATTCATCTGTAAAGAATTCTTGTTAGTATTTTGCAGCCGGTAATTTTCGCATCTGTCAACACCAGTTTTCTTTGGAATTGGAATTATTATATTCTTTTTGAAGTCTGAGGGTATTTCGCCTGTCTCATATATCTTGCTCACCAGATGGTAGAGTTTTGTCAGGACTGGCTCTCCCAAGGCTGTCAGTAGTTCTAATGGAATGTTGTCTACTCCCGGAGCTTTGTTGCGACTCAGGTCTTTCAGTGCTCTGTCAAACTCTTCACACAGTATCATATCTCCCATTTCATCTTCATCTACATCCTCTTCCATTTTCATAATATTGTCCTCAAGTACATCGCCCTTGTATAGATCCTCTATATACTCCTTCCACCTTTCTGCTTTCCCTTCCTTGCTTAGAACTGGGTTTCCGTCTGAGCTCTTGATATTCATGCAAGTGGTTTTCTTTTCTCCAAAGGTCTCTTTAATTTTCCTGTAGGCAGTATCTATCTTACCCCTGGTGAGATAAGCCTCTACATCCTTACAATTTGTCCTCTAGCCATCCCTGCTTAGCCATTTTGCACTTCCTGTCGATCTCATTTTTGAAACATTTGTATTCCTTTTTGCCTGCTTCATTTACTGCATTTTTATATTTCTTCTGCTGCTCAAGGATTTCTAGTAGCCCTCGTCTTTTTACCTACTTGATCCTCTGCTGCCTTCACTACTTCATCCCTCAAAGCTACCCATTGTTCTTCTACTGTATTTCTTTCCCCCATTCCTGTCAATTGTTCCCTTATGCTCTCCCTGAAACTCTGCATAACCTCTGGTTTAGTCAGTTTATCCAAGTCCCATCTCCTTATATTCCCACCTTTTTGCAGTTTCTTCAGTTTTAATCTACAGTTCATAACCAATAGATTGTGGTCAGAGTCCACATCTGCCCCTGGAAATGTCTTACAATTTAAAACCTGGTTTCTAAGTCTCTATCTTACCATTATATAATCTATCTGAAACCTGTCAGTATCTCCAGGCTTCTTCCATGTATACAACCTTCTTTGATGATTCTTGAACCAAGTGTTAGCTATGATTAAGTTATGCTCTGTGCAAAATTCTACCTCGCAGCTTCCTCTTTCATTTCTTCACCCCAATCCATATTCACCTAACAGGTTTCCTTCTCTCCCTTTTCCTACTTCCGAATTCCAGTCACCCATGACTATTAAATTTTTGTCTCCCTTCACTACCTGAATAATTTCTTTAATCTCATTACACATTTTATCAATTTCTTCATCATCTGCAGCGCTTGTTGGCATATAAACTTGTACTACTGTGGTAGGCATGGGCTTCGTACCTACCATGGCCACAATAATGCATTCATTATGCTGTTTGTAGTAGCTTACCTGCATTCCTATTTTTTTATTCATTATTAAACCTACTCCTGCATTACCCCTATTTGAGTTTGTATTTATAACCCTGTATTCACCTGACTAAAAGTCTTGTTCCTCCTGCCACCAAACTTCACTAATTCCCACTATATCTAACTTTAACCTATCCATTTCCCTTTTTAAATTTTCTAACCTACCTGCACGATTAAGGGATCTTACATTCCACACTCCGATCTGTAGAACGCCAGTTTTTTTTCTCCTGATGACGATGTCCTCTTGAGTATTCCCCGCCCGGAGATCCGAATGGGGGACTATTTTACCTCCGGAATATTTTACCCAAGAGGACGCCATCATCATTTAAATGTACAGTAAATCTGCATGCCCTCAGGAAAAATTACGGCTGTAGTTTCCCCTTGCTTTCAGCCGTTCGCAGTTCCAGCACAGCAAGGCCGTTTTGGTTAGTGTTACAAGACCAGATCAGTCAATCATCCAGACTGTTGCCCCTGCAACTATTGAAAAGGCTGCTGTCACTCTTCAGGAACCTCTCAACAGATATCCCTCCGTTGTGGTTGCACCTACAGTACGGCTATCTCTATCACTGAGGCACGCAAGCCTCCGCACCAATGGCAAGGTCCATGGTTCATGGTTTTTTTTTTCTATCTATCTTACTAATTCTTATCATGCATCTGTCCATTGCTCACTGAGGTACCCAGAGTTTTTTATCAGTTTTCACACTAAAAGTCAGATTCTGCTGGTTTTAAGTTAAGTTTATTAAAAACGTTGACTCTTTCTGTATTAAATATCCCCATCACTGTTTTAGTTTATCTGTACCAGAAGCAAATAGTACAATGTGATCAGCAGACTGAAGATGGTCCTATTATATTCCAGCAGCATATATTCCTTCTTCATTTTCATAGGGTATGAAAAAATCTTCGAGGGCAGCTTATAATTGTCTTTGTGATATGGAATCCCCTTGTTTTCCTCTTTATTTAGTTTTGAATTTGCTACTATTCTGATGAAGTTTAGTGAAATCACTGCCTAGTTTCCTGATGTCTACCAGTATAAAGCTTGTTTGAATCCAACTTGTACCTCTGTCTTAGTGTCATTGATAAGAATTTTAGTGATTAACTTGTATGTTACAGATTGGAATACTGACAGGTATGTTGTTTTTCTTGTAAAGAAGAATAATCATAGCATTGTGCCAGTTTTGGGAAACTTTGCTCTATTACAAACGTTATGTAAACTATGTTGTGACCCCTTTTTGTATTTATTTTCCTCCATCTACAGTTGTTTCCTGGTAACTTCCCCTTCTCACCTTAATTACCTTTGCACACATATCTTGTTATTAGATATGTAACATCATTTTCATTGTTAACTATTTGTATCTAATACACAGTATATTAACATTTTGCACACATAACTTGACATTATATACATAACATCATTTTTATTGTTAACTATTTGTATTTAATATATAATACATTAATGTTACTTTCAGAAATAAATCAGCTACAGTTATTATCTTTCTGTTTTCATTACTAAAGTCCTTCAAGTGATTTTTACCTCATATTTAAATATTTATCTCATCTTGTGTATCTTTTAACTTTAGTATCTTTTAAGCATGAAACACTTACATCACCCTTTTTTTGCGGATATTTACCTACATTTCCATCAGATGATACAGGTCATGTTGATCACAGAGTTAGTCATGAATCTACATTCAAAAGATAACAAGATCTTCATGTTAAACACTTTAATAATTTCGCACTTCACTTCATTCTCACATCTACATCTACAGGGCTATTACAAATGATTGAAGCGATTTCATAAATTCACTGTAGCTCCATTCATTGACATATGGTCACGACTCACTACAGATACGTAGAAAAACTCATAAAGTTTTGTTCGGCTGAAGCCACACTTCAGGTTTCTGCCGCCAGAGCGCTCGAGAGCGCAGTGAGACAAAATGGCGACAGGAGCCGAGAAAGCGTATGTCGTGCTTGAAATGCGCTCACATCAGTCAGTCATAACAGTGCAACGACACTTCAGGACGAAGTTCAACAAAGATCCACCAACTGCTAACTCCATTCGGCGATGGTATGCGCAGTTTAAAGCTTCTGGATGCTCTGTAAGGGGAAATCAACAGGTCGGTCTGCAGTGAGCGAAGAAACGGTTGAACGCGTGCGGGCAAGTTTCACGCGTAGCCCGCGGAAGTCGATGAATAAAGCAAGCAGGGAGCTAAACGTACCACAGCCGACAGTTTGGAAAATCTTATGGAAAAGGCTAAAGCAGAAGCCTTACCGTTTACAATTGCTACAAGCCCTGACACCCGATGACAAAGTCAAACGATTTGAATTTTCGGTGTGGTTGCAACAGCTCATAGAAGAGGATGCGTTCAGTGCAAAACTTGTTTTCAGTGATGAAGCAACATTTTTTCTTAATGGTGAAGTGAATAGACACAATGTGCGAATCTGGGCGGTAGAGAATCCTCACTCATTCGTGCAGCAAATTCACAATTCAGCAAAAGTTAACGTGTTTTGTGCAATCTCACGGTTTAAAGTTTACGACCCCTTTTTCTTCTGCGAAAAAAACGTTACAGGACACATGTATCTGGACATGCTGGAAAATTGGCTCATGCCACAACTGGAGACCGACAGCGCCGACTTCATCTTTCAACAGGATGGTGCTCCACCGCACTTCCATCATGATGTTCGTCATTTCTTAAACAGGAGATTGGAAAACCGATGGATCGGTCGTGGTGGAGATCATGATCAGCAATTCATGTCATGGCTTCCACGCTCTCCCAACTTAACCCCATGCGATTTCTTTCTGTGGGGTTATGTGAAAGATTCAGTGTTTAAACCTCCTCTACCAAGAAACGTGCCAGAACTGCGAGCTCGCATCAACGATGCTTTCGAACTCATTGATGGGGACATGCTGCGCCGAGTGTGGGAGGAACTTGGTTATCGGCTTGATGTCTGCCGAATCACTAAAGGGGCACATATCGAACATTTGTGAATGCCTAAAAAAACTTTTTGAGTTTTTGTATGTGTGCGCAAAGCATTATGAAAATATCTCAAATAATAAAGTTATTGTAGAGCTGTGAAATCGCTTCAATCATTTGTAATAACCCTGTATATCTACATTTATACTCATCAACCGACTATGACAAGCATGACAGAGGATTTTCCCATTGTACCACTTGTTCTTCCTGTTCCATTCATGTATAAAGTGTGATAAGTATGACCGCCTAAGTGCCTCTGTGCACATAGTAGTTAGCCTAATCTTGTGTTTATGGTCCCTATGGCAGAGACAGGTCAGAGTTCTAGTGTATTCCAAGACGTGTCACTTAAAAGTGTTTCTGGAAACATTGTAAGTAGGCTTTCATGAAGTAGTTTGTGTCTGCATTCAAGTTATTGCCATTTCATGTTTTTGAGCATCTCCGTGACTACATCCCCATGGGTTGTACAAACCTAACCATTCATGTTCAGTATCCCTGTTAGTCCTGTTTGATATGGGCCACACAAACTTGAACATTATCCTAGGATTTGTCAATGGAATGTTCACCAGACTATCTTGTTAACAGACTCTGTTTCTCTAGTATTCTACCAATTGACTAGAGTCTGCCACTGGCTTTATCTACAACTGAGCCCAGGTGATTTTTCTATAGTATATCCCTATAAATTATGAAATTCACATAGTTGTATGACTCCATTTGTGATACATTGATATGGCAATCATAGGATTAATTTTTATTTATTTTGTTTTATTTTATTTTACTTTATTCTATTTCTATATGTTATTATATTTTTATTTTAAGGAATACCTCTTTTTCATTTCTGAACATTAAAGCATCACTTTGAAACATTGTCAATATCTGACTTTATATTTGTGAAGCGTTTCTCAGATGTTGCTTTGTTTTACATAAATGCACCATCTGTGAAAATTCGAGTTTACAATTATTATTGTCTGCCAAGTTATTAATATATAACATGAACGACAAGATTCCCAGCACACTTCCCTGGGGCATGATTCAACTTATTTCTACATTTGTTGAAGTCTCCCCATCTAGGAGGGTGGGGGGATGGGGAGAATGATGAGTGGGAAAGGAAAGGAGCAGAAAAGCGGAAAAGACTGATGGGTGTGTTGGCAGAGAGTGGATCACAATGTGGGTGAGGGAGTGTGAATTGGAAAGAGGTGAAATAATAAAGGGGATGGAAACAGTAGGGTGGAAGGTGTGGGGACAGTAGGTTATAATAGGTTGGGGTCAGAATAATTTCAGGAGTGGAGTATGTGTTGTAAGGATAACTCCCATCTGCACTGGTCAGAAAAACTAGTGGTGGATGGGACCATGGATGGGACCATGTTATGTTCAACTGCTTGTTGTGCCACAGCGTAGTCCACTTTGCTCTTGGCCACAGTTTGGCGGTAGCCATTCATTCTGCTAGACAGATGATTGACAGACATACCAATATAAAAATCTGAGCACTAACTGTAGCAGAGGAGCTGTATGACATGGCTACCTTTGCAGGTGGCCTGGCCTCTGATGGAGTTGGATAAACCTGTGACAAGACTGGTATAGGCAGTGCTTGGTGGGTGGATTGGGCTGGTCTTGCACCGAGGTCTTCCACAGGGATATGAACCCTATGGCAAGAGGATGGGATTGGAACTGACATAGGGATGGACTAAGATGTTATTGAGGGTGGATGAGCAATGGAACACTATTTTAGGAGGAGTGGGAAGGATCTTAGGTAGGATTTGCCTCATTACATCTCATGATGATAGATAATCAAAGCTCTTATGAAAGATGTGGTTCACTTGTTCCAGTCTGGAGTGCTATTGGACAATGAAGGGGGCACTTCTTTGTTGCTGGTTCATGAAGGTGGTGGGAGAATTTGGTGTGTGTGGAGATATTACTTGAGAAATCTGTTTGTAAGTAGCTCTGGGAGCTAGTGCCTGTCTGTGAGGGCCTTTGTGATACCTGCAGTGTAATGAGCAAGGAAGTTCTTGTCACTGCAGATACGTTGTCCTCAAGTGGCCAGGTTGTATGGGAGGAATATTTTGTTGTGGAAGGGTGAGCAACTGATGAAATGCAGGTAATGTTGGTGGATGGTGGGTTTAATGTGGACAGCGGTGTGGATGGAGCCGTCAGGAAGGAGGAAGTGAACATCCATAAAGGTGACACAATGTATTGGGGAGGACCAGGTGAAGCAGATAGTAGAGATGGTGTTGAGGTTGTGAAGAAATGAAGATGGGGTGCCTTGATCTTGACTCCAGATGATGAAGATTTCATCAATGAACCTGAACTAGAACAGGGGTTTGGTTTTTGGGAGGTTAGGCAGGTTTCCACTATAGGGCACATAAACCAGTTTGCATAGGAGTGTGTCATGTTTGTACCCATGGCTGTGCTGTGGATTTGTTTTTATACCTTCCCAACAAGGAGAAGTAGCTGTTTGATAGGGCACAGTTAGTAAGATGTGTGAGGAACCAGGTAGTGGGTTTGGACTCTGGAAGATATTGGGAGAGTAAGTGCTCAATTGTGGCAATACCATGGGCATAAGAGATGTTGGTGTATAGGGAAGTGACATCAGCAGTGACAAGAAGGGATCGAGAAGGTAGAGGGGGTGGGGATGGTGCAGAATTGATAAAGGAAGTGGTTGGTGTCTTTGACATGAGAGGTGAGATTTTGATCAATAGTTTGGGGATGTTGCTCAATGAGGGCCAAAATTCTTTCAGTGGGAGCATAATAATGAGCTACAATGGGGCGTCTAAGATTGTCAGATTTGTGGATTTTGGAGATCATGAAGAAGGCCATTTCCTCCACCCCCTCTCTCTGACCATATCTTCCTCTCCCACCCCTGAACATGTTCCCCTCCCCCCCTCTCTTTCCATCTCTGCCTCCCTCTTTTCCTTTCCACCTGCCCACTACCCCTCTACACCTTCCACCTGCCTCAGGCACCTCCCCCTCCTCCCATATCTCTCTCTCCATTTTCTCCTCCCCCTCACTATGTCCATCCCCTCCTCTATCCATCTCATTCTGTTGCCAGCCATGCTCATTGGCACATGTAGCCCCTGAAATTCAGTTCAGTACAGTAAGGAGATACAACTTCCACAAATGCCAATTATGCAGAGCAGGCTACACTTCATGGATAAAAAGATCATTTTTTTACCCGTGACAGGTAGGTCAGGTTATTTGTAACCATCCACCCATTCTGGTGTCCTGTATCTAGCAAATGCCAGGCATGGAGAACTGTACCTGGAAGTAGGTTACTGTTGTACTGGGATCACCATTCACAAAGGCATCTTAAAGTTACTGCCAGCTCTGTCACAAGGGGGACTCTATACACCCCTTTCGCCTGAGTCTACATGGCCAGATGTAATACTATTTTTCAAAGCACTTGCACATTGTGTAACTGAGGCAGGACCCGAGAAATAGTCCAGTATTTACCTAAATGGATATGAAAAACTGCCTAGAAGTCACATTCAGCATTGCTAGCATGCTGGTCCCTGTCATTAATGCATGAGGTGTATTTGATTAGGAGTGGTGCACCTCCCCAGATTGTGGATTTTTCTGTTTAATGTGCTCAGCTGTACTGATGGCTAATTATTATCAACATTTTCCTTTTGCTTGTAAATTTTTGCTCTCGCCAGAAGCAGTTGTGTGAACCAGTAAAACTGTAGCTAATTTATTCTAATAGGTTGCTACCAACTCATGTCCCCAAATGGACAGACAGAAACAGTCATATCAATGAAGTTTCATATCAATGACTTACAGCATGTCAGCATGCACCATGTTGTCTCCAGCAAGAAGCTCAAACATAAAAAGTTCATAATTATTGTATCCAAAAATCAGTCTCATCTCCTCAGTTACTTACTTATTAACAGGAATAAAAGTAAAACTGGAATAAATTGTGGTAAATGGAAAACAGCACTGAATCACTCTCTGCACAAAAGGAGAGATAAAATTGGCATCAACAATTGAGGATGTTATTTTTTGAAAGTTGATAAATGATTCAGGTGTTACAAATTTAGATTTATGTAGTTACAATCACGCTTGTTGCCATGCATGACCTTTTGGAAAGGTTCTGTCAAAAACTGATACTTGCTGTTGTTATAGGGTGTTCATTGTTGAAAGTGGTCTATAGATTTCCAGTTTAGTACTGTTGTAGCCAGTATTTTATGTTGTATTTTAGTAGTGTCTGTTGCTATTTTGCACTTCTGCTTATCAAACTTTTATGGAAAAGTATGATACTAAAGTGTTATATTGTAGTACATTATTGTTTTTCTATGCAAAATGAATTAAAAAGTAGCTTTCTTTGTAACATAGAAAAGGAAAAAACTTAATTTGAGTGTGTATATTTACAAAAAATTCAACTTCCATCTTTGCATTTATCAACTTTTGAAAAAACTTGCAACTTTGTCCTTCTATTCTGTAATAGGCAATGAAAATTTTAGGAAAGTCAAACACACTATCAGAATTGTGCCTAAAAAGCTGTTTAAATGTTTAATTATTGTGTTTATGTAATTAGTTTTTTGGTATGATACTTGAAAGTATGTTTCCTCAAAAAATTACTTTTTTACTTTTATTGAGTTCTGAAAAAATGCTCCTCAATTACTATCATATCTTAGACTTATAAGAAAGCACTGCAGGCTATCATGATGAAGCAAGTAGCTCTTCAGATGTGCAAATGTCAAGGTGGATTCATGAATGGGAGGCCCTGCATGGAACAGATGTTGAGTCTGAAAAGAGCACTGAAAAATTACTTCTCTAAGGATCTGCTAGTGATCTTCATTTAATTGCAAAAATTCTGATTCAGTTGACCAGAAAATATGTTCAGCATCTTGATAGAATTTGGTGTACACCATAAAACAGAGGTAGTATAAAGCAAATTATAACATACATATACAGAAGCTAAATTCATGGGATAACTGGGAAAGATATTTCAATTAAAACTGGTGTCGATCATGTAATGGACTGTATGCAGTTGTCTTAAACTGTGTATTAGAGATGATCGTCTTATGGGATTATGGATACAGATTGTAATATATGTAATAAACAGTTCTCAAGGTTTCTATATACACATATATTTTACCATAAAGACTGATACACACGTACACTGCATTAAGTACAAAGGCAGACTGAAGTAAACATGGCAAGTTGTCAGAGCAGTTAATGTTCCAAAGATTGTAATTTGTTGGGTCCATGTGACCTATCACAATGTCACCCCCCCCCCCCCCCCCCCCCCCCCCCAGCAGTACTGAGTATGGGCTATGTTCCTGAGGGAGGCTCGTGTGGGTGTCAGCGTCGGCGTGAGTGGTGCGAGACCGTAGGTGCATGACCGGAAGCTCCATCTCTGTCAGGCTGGTGTCCAAAGGTGCGGCAGGTGGCATTCGGTCCAACTCGTAATTCAAAAACCAGTGTGTGTGTGTGTGGGGGGGGGGGGGGGGGGGGGGGGAGAGAGAGTTTGATGCAATGATGCATCGGCCAACTTGGCATTAGCGGTATGGGAGAGAAAGCGGCGTGTGAGTGTGAGGGTCCGAGGGAAGGGGGTTGTAAGAGTTGTCTGACAGAGTCATTCCAGAGCATGACATGTGACCAAGAGCTGAGAGCAGTCAGCACATAAGTGTCAGGTGGGGAATGACTGACAGGTGGGTGTAGCTGGGTGTTTCTAAAGTGTGCACGCATCCTTCCGATAAAGTCTGGGAAGGAGGGGGAATCTCCAGGATCTAGAGGGAGAATTAGTTCCCCAGATAAAACTGGGGTTTTGCTGAAAACAAATTCAGAAATCGTCCCATGTTAATCTGGTTTAAATGTAGAATGCAGGTCTAGCAACACCCAAAGAAGTGCCTTGGACCAGAGATAGTCATGGCACCTGAGTGCAGTTTTAAGGGTGCGGTGCCATTGTCCCACCAACCTGTTGCTTTGCGGGTGGTAGGATGTTGTATGCATCTTTAAACACCGCAAAGATTACAGAGAATCATAAAAAGTGCAGATTTGAATTGTTGATCCTGGTTGGTTGTTATGGTGGAAGGGCACCCGAACCTAGTGATCCAAGAAGAAATGAATCCTTTGGCCACAGTTTCTGCTGTGATGTTGGGTAAGGGGATGGCTTCCACCCAACGAGACATTCAGTCATTGTGGACAGGATATACCTGTGGCCCTCCAATGGAGGCAGGGGGACCGATAAGGTCGATATTTACATCATGGAAACGTCCCTTAGGGATGAGTGGTGGAGAGGTGTGACGCCCTATTTTGTTTCACTGACAGGAAATGCAGCTGCATGCCCATATTTGACAGTCCCATTTCACATCTTTCCACACAAATTGCTCAGTGATGAGGTGAATGGTGGCTCAGACACTGGGGTGGGCAAGATTATGGAAGACATCAAAAACCTGTCGGCACAGCATGGGTGGGAGCAAAGGCCGCAGAATGCCCATAGAAGAGTCGCACCACACTTCATCCAAAATGCCAGGGTACTTAGCCTTGGTAAACCTGAGTGAAGAGTGTGGGTCTGTGAGCAGACAGAACCTGAGTGTCCTCATCCAAAGCCTGTAGAGCGGTGACGTCGGATGATCGACAATTCTTGAAACGGAATTGATCCGCGAGAGGAAATCAGTGGGGATGTTCTCCGTGCCTTTGCTGTAGCATATGTCCGTAGTAAATTGAGAGACCAGGTCGAAGTGGTAGAAACGTTGGGGGGGGATCCTGTGGCAAGTTGCAGAAGGCATCTGCCAGCAGTTTGTAATCAGTAAGAATGAAGAAAGGACAGCCCTCAATGTCAGTGCGGAAATGTTTGACGGCCTCATACACAGCCAGCAGCTCTCAATCAAAAGCAGAATATTTCTTCTGTGCTGTAGACAGTGTTTTTTTGAGAAGAAATGAAGTGGTGAAACTGTGTTGCCTTTGCTCTGTTGTAATACTTCCCTGACCTCAATGTCGCCGGTGTCCATAGTGATGAACAAATCGGCAGACAGCTCAGGGTGGGTGAGTCCAACTGCATGAGCTAAAGCTGTTTGAAGAGTCCTGAAAGCCTCTAGCATGGGTTCAGTCCAATGGACTGGTTTAACACCCAAAATTTGTTTGTTGGAGAGCGAGTCCGTCAGCAGGGCCTGCACGGCAGCGGCAGAAGGTAGATGATGGCAGTAGTAATTTATAGTACCTAGGAAACATCTGACTTCTGGGAGTGGCAATGACGTGATAACCTGCACGCGGGATTTGGGAGGCTGTATTCTGTCTGTGGTGACAGTGTAACCCAGAAATGTCACAGAAGGCTGATGCAATTGGAATTTTTCTTTGTTGACCTCAACACTGTTGGATGCCAAAATCTGGAGGACCTGGGATAAATGATCTTCGTGGTCTTCAGTCGATTTGCTGAAAATGAGTATGTCATCCAGGTATGCAAAGCAGAACTCGAATCATCATAAGACTGAGTCAATGAAACATTTTCACATTTGTGCCACATTCTTTAAACTGAATGGCATGAAGTTGCACTGGAACAAAATGAGCGGCATGATGATCACATTCTTTGGAATGTCTTTCGCGCTACGGGAATCTGATGATAAGCACGTTTGCAGTCAATCACACTGAAGATTGAGACGCCTGATAACATATAAGTGAAATCGTTTATGTTTGGCATGGGGTAATTGTCCATGATAGTGCGAGCATTTAAACGGGTAATCACCACACATTCAAAAAGAACCATTGTGTTTGGTGATGAGGTGAATTGGTGAAGACCAATTGCTGTCCAATGGCTGTAGAATGCCTGCCTTCAGAAGTTCGTTAATTTGCTGCTGCGCCATGCGCAACTTAATGGGGTTGAGGCGCCTAACCTTGTGTCTAATAGGAGGGCTGACAGTGGTAATTATCTTGTGTGTTGTTCCATCAGTGACGGAAGAGACTGAGAACTGCACACGAGGCTGAGTAACGTTCCGATTTGGAGTTTTGGGATGAGTGGGGTGCAATGAAGCGTAACCACTAGCGCGAGTGGGAAAAGGCAGCACAAAAGTCACATGCCTATTACACAAGCCTGGCGTGCGCTTGTTTGTAGAGATCAGCATCACGCGCAGCATGGAGTGGAGTGGGGCGCGCAGTGACTGTCTGTTGTTTGGGTAACCGGCAAGGGCAAGAGAGGCGCAGGCGTAGCGTGAGGGACAGCAATGGCTGCCAAGTTGCTTGGCTGGCATTCTGGAGAGGGGAATGTTTATCAACAAGTGGGGTGACTGCCTGCATAGTGGGCATGGTCGTGCTGCGCGAGTGACTGTTATTAGAGACACTGTTTGAAACATGGGGCACTGCACATAGTGGGCGCTTGGGCGGTGCAGAGGTCACTGAACTCGCATCGCCACACACAATGTATGTTTTTATACTAACCTGATGAGTGTTCCAACTGATCCTTGGTGATGAAGTTCGATCAGCGAGGTGCGGGCCGCAGCGAGCTCGTTGTAAGTGTGAGCAATGCATTGTTTCAGCTTGTCTTTCTGCCAGCGGAGGTGCACCACTGAGTTGTATTCTGAAAGTAGGTTAGTGACGCAGATCACAATCTTGCCCGCGAGGGCGGAACACTTGTGAACTAAATCCCATGTTGCAGTGGAAATGGAGCAAGGAGTACGGGTGCCCGAGCACAGTATCTGAGTGTTAGACGGATGGTATAACACTGAACACTGGACTACGTTTGGGGAGAGCTTGTAATGGGACAAAAAATCCATACTGAGAATAGGTTCGTCAATGTCGGTGATGTAGAAGGTCAAAAATGGTTCAAATGGCTCTGAGCACAACATCTGAGGTCATCAGTCCCCTAGAACTTAGAACTACTTAAACCTAACTAACCTAAGGACATCACACACCTCCATGCCTGAGTCATGATTCAAACCTGTGACCACGTAGAAGGTCTACGGGAAACACAGAGTAGGGGATAGGTGCACCATCACTTGCACAGAACCGTCAGTTTGTAACGTTGATAGCTCGTAGGAGAGACTTCGTCGGTGAAAGGTCAGTAGGAGTCAACGATCGAGGTATGATAGACACGTCAGCACCCGTGTCAATTAGGTAGACAAACTGCGATGAAATGTCTGTCATGTATAAACGACTGCTCAGCCGTGGGGACGAGTTGACAGAGTGCAATGTTAGGGTATGCCTGTGAAGTTCTCCGCATGACTTGGCATCACTTAGTTCCTACGGTCAGCATTTGGGTGTTGGCAAGGTAACCTGCACTTCTTGGCCTCAGCCCCAAAAATCTTGTGGTACCAACAGTACGGAAGAGCTGGATGTGGTGGTGGCAGTGACTGTGATAGTGGGAGAGGCTTGTTTTTGTTGATCTGTTCTGGGACGTAAACCAGGATGTATAGAGCATGGGCAAGTCTTGAATGCTTGGAAAGAGGAGAGAGTGAACGAGTACTGCCTGGTGGCATAGAAGGCATGGAAGCGGAATGGGCCCTGCCCCTGCCTGCAGACGGCCAGTAAACAGGAGGTGTAGTATTACACAGCGATGGGGGATGAGCTGGGTGTTTCTGGCACAGGAGCGCATACAGCTGATTTGTGACGCATAGGCAATAACCAATAGACTTGAAAAAAGTGTGGCAGTAGGTGTATCTGTAGGTCAGTAGGTAACTTGGCAGACCATACCTACTACAGAGTGACGTCTGGCATTCTGTGTTCACTCATGAGTAACCTGAAGCGGCGCCAAAGTTGTGACAGAGTGCAGTCCCCCAGGTGCTCCTTGTACAGAATCTTGATTATCAATTCCTGTGGGGAGCAAGCAAGTCAGTCCAATATCATTTTCTTGGTGAACTTGTACTTCGATGGCGGTGGAGGTGAAAGTAGGAGATCCCAAATTAAATCTGAGTGGTCGTGAAGGTGTGTGACCAAACATAGGAAATTGGAGTTGTCATCAGTCACTTGATGCAGCTCAAAGACGTGCTCCACCAGTGCAAACCATGATTGTCCTCATATAGGGGAGGTAGCTCAGGTAGGCAGCCTGGAGGTGGAGATGAAGGTAGCTTTGGCGAGTCTTGGAAGGCCTGCGATTCTGCTGCACAAGAGTTCATGCTGGGATCCAGCATCACTGGAGCAGAAATGTTACTAGCACACACATTCGGAACAATGGCTAGTTGTAATGTCTCTTCAGATGCCCAAAAACATGATGCGGCAGGCACAGTCGATACCGTGGGAGCGAACGGGCGAGCAGCGCATAATGACAGCCCGTAAACTGGACCAGAAATTGCAGGAATAGCACTGACATTGTCCAACTTGGAAATGACATGGAAGTCCGGCATGGCAGACGCAGATGGTACTGTGGAAGGAGCGAGTGGTTGTATGGTCAGAATTGAGGCCCCTCGTGGGTGAGGGGGAGGGTAGGGGTGGGGGTGGCCTGGAGCTTAAAGAGGCAACAATGAGAGTTTTCCGCGCACACTGGGCATGCACCCTTCGTGGTAGGACCATACAACACTGGTGAAACCTGTTGGCAGTCGCACTGTCATAGTACAACATAGCTGGGTGAAGAGGCTATGTTGGGTACACTTGTACCCACATGGTCACAAAACTGGGCCGCCGATCCAGTGGTTTGTTGTGGTGAACTGGATGCATAAAAATGTCTGTTACTGATTTGTGAGGAAGGTGAGGCTGGCATAGCTTGGTAATAGTTGACTGTGTGTACGTTTTGCACACATGGTGGCATTGCACACGGCACTACTGTAACTGATGTCATGGCGTGTAGAGGATCAAAGCATGTGTGTGAATTTAGGTCCCTTTGAACTTCATATGAGTGATTGATCATCACACTATTTTGTAGATCGTCCACTTCACTTTTCACTTGTTGTGCATAATCTGCCAAAACAAAGCCTGAGTCCATTGTTCGAGATAACTTCATAATACTTGGTCATTGTGGAGTTGCTAAAGTAGAGGTTATCCTCATCAAAGATCGTAGATCATTGTCCGATAGCTGTGAAATAACCAATGGAAGAAGGTTGTGTTGGCCTGGTCATAAGAGCTGGGCCTCCAAATCTTTGTAAAGAATGTTCAGTGTGTTAGCAATGGTGTTGGATGTGAAACCTGTTGACTCTATACGACCAATGCAGAAGTCGCAGAAGACATAGAACTTTTTTGTCCAGGGTCACCATGGGATTCTGGATATGGATCATAATATACATAATAAACAGTTCCCAAGTTTTCTATATACACATATGTTTTACAATAAAGACTGATACACTTGAACACTGCATGAAGTACAAAGGCAGACTGAATTAAACATGGCGGCTCATCAGAGCAGTTAATGTTCCAAAGATTGTAATTTGTGTGGTTGATGTGACCTATTGATGCCACAATCTGAAAATGGGAAAAGGAATTAGCTGGGAAATGGTTACTGGATGAAGTTAACACTGGAGGTTCAAAGAATGTCAGTAGAGTAACTGCCTTGCCTTTGATAACAACCTGGAAATCTGATCAAGAAACATAGGCATCTGTGGAACAGTTGAATATGCTGGAGGAACAAGCAGAAAAATCTGGATATTCATTCATTCATTCATTCACATATTGTGTCCCCTAATCTAAAAATGAAAGAAGGTATTTAGGGACATGGAATGAGTCAAGTCTCCAAATTTCTTCTGAGGAAACAATGTACATAACAAACATTTGAACAGCATGTCATTACTTAAAAACACAGTATGGTAAAACAGAAAAAGTGAAGAGTTTTAGATAATTTGGTGAAATAGCACAAATGCAAACTAGTGAAAATAAAGCCAATGAAATCAGGGGAGTGAAGATGGCTACTGCTTTTCATAGCATGTGTGTCCTATACAAGACAAAAGCAATCACAAGAAACACTAAACTCAGGCACTACGTGTAATACAGTAGTCAAATCCAACTGTTTATATGTCAGTAAATGCCTCAGAATGACAGAAAAGCTGTACTGAGAGAAACTGAGAAGTCTGAGTGCAAGATACTCTGGAAAGCAAGGGGCTCAAGATAATAGACAGACAATATAGACTGCAAGGAGGAGAAGAGCTATACAGGCCTAATGACTGGCTAATAGAATCAATAAGGAAATGGTCATTTGTTCCGGATGAATGCACCATGACCATTAAAGCAGACGTTTAATGTACTGAACAACAGATCTGAATTCTCTGATAAGTGGTTCATGGAATTAAGGAAGGAACCCAAGGGCAGAGACTGAATTAGGAAGACAACTCTGATTTAACAAAGTAGAGATTGTTGAACAATAACTTGAAGGATTTCGTTAATGAACAAAAGCAGAACAGGGGCTGGATGAAATAGAGAAGGCAGGCAGTCAGAGAAAGAATAAAGTGCTTTATGCCTGCAACATAGGCTTCTGGAAAGGCCTTATAAGTACTTGACATAGTCTATAATAAAAATGAAATAACAGCAACCAGCAACAGAGAGAGAGAGAGAGAGAGAGAGAGAGAGAGAGAGAGAGAGAGAGAGAACAAAAGCATGTTTGAAGATGGTACACTTCAACTGTTAGGATGGCAGATGGCTCAATAAAACGTAGAGAAAACTATACATGAATTACAAGATCTCATTAGAAGACTGTACAGTTCAACAGATGGGTAATAAACACAGATAGCAAATATAAAAGTAATTCCAGAAGCAATGCAAAAATTCCAGAAATAATGCCAAATACAATGTATAAAGCTATTTAACATACATACAAAGATGAGCCCTTTAGATGATATAAATGGTTGATAAATAATAAATGAAATTACAGAATTTTTTAAAGAATTTCTATGGAAGAAAACAATTCCTCAAAACTGATATAATGTTGTAATTATTGCACTTAACAACAAATGAGAGTTATAAGGCATATAAATCTATCACTCAGTCTCATTGCTGTAACATAGAAGACACTTACTAAACTTCTCAGCAATAAAATGGGCAATTTGCTGCTTGTACAAAAAATTATAGGGCAGTGATATGAATAAGATTGATTACTTTGATTTTGAGAAAGTTTTTGGAATGGTTTTAATTAAATTTGTACTACCATAAGAAAACAAGACTTGATTCAACATATGCAAGTGTACTGCAAAATATGTTTATCTCTATGGTACAGTTCCACTAGACTTCATCAAAAGTAGAAATTTATAACCCTAGAGGACTCACATAAGGAAATACTATATAACCATAATTGTTCCCATCAGGCCTAGATAAAGTTTACCAATCCTTGAACTTGAAAAGGAAGAAAGGATACATCATAATAAGGAATATTTGAACTACCCTCATTTGATGATAATTTTGTAATTTTGCATCTGTTCCAGATAAGCTACAACATGAAATGAAATAGCTCAACAAAGAAAGTTTTAAAATTTTTGATAAACTAAGTGGGATTTTCAAAACAAAGCTCCCATTATATCTGTAAAGGAAAGATCAGAATCAGTGCTATTGACAGTTTTGACTAGTGGTAGTGAGTCAGGGATTTTTAGTGCAGAACACATCCAAAAATTGAGGGATACTCAGTAAGCAATAAAGGGATGCATGTCATCGACAGAAAAAATAAAAGAGAGATTATGGGGTTGAAGTGTGATGTACCAAGAAATTTCATTTCTGTATTTCAAGAGGTGACAGGAGATTAAGAGACAATTTAATGCAAGGTAAGTAGATAATATTAGAAAACCTGAAGAGCAACATGGATGAGTATCATTGAAAAAGTGGCGCGCATGGATAGGTATAGGAGGTCTAGCAGTGGAAATGACTAATGATAATGATATAGCAGGTTTCATCTCCTTACATATCCCATGAACTTTATGAAGCATACTTTCTTGTGTATTTAATGCATGCGCTTGTGTTGTTTTGCAGCATATTTATCGTATCTTCTTTTTTATCTAAAAAACCATGCTTGTATTGTATGCTTTCAGCTACTCTGAGACTGAGACTCTTCAAATTAGGGAATTACACTGACTACAAGTTTGATGACTCAACACAATATGCAGTGTTGTACAG
Source organism: Schistocerca cancellata (assembly GCF_023864275.1). Lineage (NCBI taxonomy): Eukaryota > Metazoa > Arthropoda > Insecta > Orthoptera > Acrididae > Schistocerca > Schistocerca cancellata. Next base: position 697,726,850 of record NC_064627.1, on the reverse strand, counting down.
TACAGCAAGAGAAGGTGTTTTTTTATTTACAAAACAAATATTTCTGGTTATAAAGTTTCAGGAATTATTTTATTGTGAGGAAACAAAGAATGCCCTACTGCATTTTACACACTGCTACCTTTTTGTCTGTGGAGATATGATGAAGCTATTAGGTTGGTGCATAAGTTCACAGTGTTTTTCCATAAGCTTTATAAACACAACAGATACATATAACAGAGATTTTAGTAATCAATGACATGTTCTCCTTCACTATTTAGAACAGGCTGTGAATGCTGGGATAACTTGATGATTCCATGACTGTAGAAATCACATGGGGGTTTTGAGGCAAAAAACTCGTCAAGCCATGTTACGAGCACACTTTCATCTGGAAAGGAAGTTCCTTGAAGGTTGTTCAATAGAGAGTAGAAAAGGTGGAAATCTGAGTGTGCAAGATCAGGTGAATAAAGTGGGTGCAGAATGACTTCGCAACCCAACTCTTGCGTAGCACCTTTTGTGAGTCTAGTAGAATGTGGGTGTGCATTATCATGGACTAGCATCACTTCACACAGTCTTCCTGGTTATTGTTTGTGAACGAAGTGCATCTGCAAGACATCTCAGTTGTTAACAATAAATGTCAGCAGCAATGCTTACACCTTAGGGAAGCAATTTGTAGTGTACCACGCTGTTGCTGCTCCACCAAATCCATAACATTATCTTTTGTGGATGTGCACTGGTCTGTGTACAATGAGTTGCTACTGTATTTAGAATCAACCATTCCTTCCTTTTCCTTATGTAAGCATGAGCACTGATGACTGTTATTCACAAGCCAATTGATGATGAGCAAGCAGAGCTGTGCACATGGCCACCCACTGATTTTCTGATTTTGGCTTAGAGCATATGGTACCCATACACATGACTATTAAAGCTTCCCCATTGCATGCAAATGTTGCACGATGATGGAACGATCACAGTTCATCACATCTGGCAGTTCTTCAGTACACTGACATTGATCATTGTGGATTAGTGTGTTTAAACGATCTACAACAAACCCAAAAAGTCTTCATGAATGTGGAGAGTCACTAATGTCAAAATGATCCTCCTTAAAACAAGAACAATTGTCTTGGTGTGCTGTGTCCAGTGACATTATCCCCATACATGGCAAATGTTTCTGGCTGCCTTCACTGCTGTCACCTCTCTGTTGAACTCAAACTGAAGAATGTAGAATATGTTGGAAATGTGATTTCTCCACTTGGCTCTCTAATTTCTAGCACACACAGCTCCACTCACTTTCTTCAGATGACAGAATGACAATATGTAAACTCAAATAGCGACATTGAACCACAAATAAAAAATGACAATCAATAAATAATACTCATAGCAACCAGAATACCAATAGTCAAAACAAAAATGCTACAAATTTCTCACAAACATAATACTGATAACTTACATAAAAAAATATAAGGAATCACCCTACCATATTCCTTCAGTTAACTGAATGGGGAAGCACTTCAGCTTGTGGTGCAGTGAAAATTATCCTACAGTAGACAATTCATGTGATTTGTAAATTAAAAATGGAAAAGTAGAACTCCTTTCACAAAGCAAATTGAAAAATTGATGTGGCTCACTATTTAATGCTCTTGGCTTGTTTCTTGGTCTGAGAGCTTAAATTCTTGTCAGGTGATCCTTATTTATTATTTACTGTAGATTCTCTAAATTATTCCAGGCGGAGACCGAGATGGTAGCTTAAACAGGATATTTCCATTTCTTTCCCTCCATTTTGCCCAGCTGCACATACGATAGTCCTGTATGACCTGAAAATTATGCAGTTGGGGATGTTCCTGGTTACTTTATAATTTAAAATTTTCTTGAGTGTTCTGCAAGGTGGAGTTATTGGTTCTGTATGAAATCTTGGAATATCACTTGCTTCCACCTTTGTATGCATACTCAAATTTTTCCTGTGCAATATTAAGACAGAATAACCCATTTTGTTTTACCAGTTTCCTATCAAGTAGATTTCTACTACTTTACATACATGACACAAAAACAAAATTATTGTCACAGGCCATTAATCTTTTCATACTCAATGGCATAGCCAGTGTCTAATCAGTGTAAAATAGCTGCCAATTTGGCGGGTTGTTAATATTCTATGTGCTGTTTATGCTCTTAACATCTTTCCTCCCCCAACATAGCAAGGATGTCAGACTCTTGGTATAAAACATACATTATGTTGTGCCATGCTGATGGGAGTTTATGCACAGTAGAGGAGAGCTGCCATCAACATAAACCCCACAAAGAGTTCCACCAAACCACTTCATTGGTCATTGTGAAATTCTGATTAGCAAGAGGGCTAAAAAGTAATATGGTATTTAGAAACCTTTCCTTCTGTTCTCTTAAACAAGCAAGACAAGTGTTTCATAAACAAAGGTAGTGAACTCCATTGTGGCAATATGTGTGAGGACCTGCTCTTAGGATGCTGACTCTTCAGCGTAGAGTGATATGTAATTTCACTGATGGCAGAGCAACAACTGAGCTGTAACCTGAACAGGATGTGAAACAATGCCCAATGGACTATCCTTGCAACCATCAACACATTTCTGAAGATGACCACATGTATCATTGCTGGAAGTTTGTACCAGATCAGTGATTCTACATGAAAAATTCATATTTTTTCTTCAAACAGAGTAAACATTTATTAAATACATTGCATACCTAATATGAGGTAATAGTTCCATTATTACAATCTGACTTATTTTCTCCATTAGCAGAGCAGAATTGACAATGAAATATATATCTTTGTGATATTTATTAATTGTTCAAGAATATATACTAATCAAGTTATGTTTTTCCTGCATATCTGAACACTTGTTGCTGCAGTTTAATTAATACTTTTGAGTTATGTATTACTAATGTAAATTACACAATTTACTATTTTAATATTCTTTCTATCAGTACTGAACATGTTAAACTTACCACAACTTAATGATGCCAGTACAAGATGACACATTAGGATTAATAATTTGTAGTCACTTTCTTTGTGTTTTCAGACAGCAGTTTCACAAGCAAGAGCACTTTCAGCTGCCAAAGCAGAACAGTTGTCATCAAGTCGAGTCTCTGAACTGAAAGATATGTTGCAAAACATGAAACTTGCTAAGATGGTCCAATGGGAAACCATAGTGTTCAACAATTTCAAAGGTAATATTTTGAAAAAGGATAGATCTTTCATACTGGATTTGTCTTGTATGTCCACTGGACAGTAAATCTCCCTGACCCAGGCTTCTGAACTCTTGTCATTTCCTAAACCTTGCTTCTTCCTTCATCCCTTTTCCTTCCCTTTCAACCCTTCTGCCAGAAGAAGGAGCCATTGGCTCTGAAACCTTACGTACTTCTTTAATCTTTTTATGTGTTTTTACCTGCTTAGTGAGTAGATTAATAATTATGTGCTATCTTCTAAGATGCACAATAAACAACTCCTGTAAACCACCTGACTGCCTTCTAAAAGAATCCCTTTCTGCAATTTCTATTCTTAAGATTCGTGATTCCAAACCACCTCCAAAGTTTTAATTATGCATACCAATTCCCCATATTTTTTCTTCTAAGTTTGTAAATTATTGCAACAGCATTTTCAGTCTTCCTCCTACTCTTGAACTTTTAAAAACAATATATTAAATTTTTGCAATAATCTTGAAGGTGTCCTGGAAAGTACATCCATTGCCTGAGTATATGACCCCCAAATATGCTGAATCTTGAGTTTAAAATCCTGCAAAGTATTCCCAACTGCTTAATCTACTGCAAAGTGACTTAGGCTACTATTTATTAGAAGTGTTGGTGGTTTATTATTTATGTAAATTATAGTCTCTCTCCTGAGTTCCAGATGTTCATTTTTGTTGAATGCCCAGATAATGTCCATTTAATACTGTTGTTAAAGATATCATGCTTTTTCCAGTTTTCGTTCATTATGTGTCTTCTGTGATTTTAAGCTTATGTTCAGTGAATATATGCAGTGTGTTTAGATACCACTGTTAACTTCTGCCCACCCTCTAGTCGTTAAGTGTTGTTTGGATATGTTAAATTCTTCACATGACAACATGTCTGTTTAGTTATTGTTAGAAAATCATCATTTTTAGTTTTCATTCATTTCAAAGGTGCTACCTAAAACCTACTTTTACAAAACACCTACATGTTGTTTGCATTCTGGTGTTTTTCCATCCATCTGACATGTCACAATCAGTAGCACAACTCACTGATAAATAAGTTTTCACTAATTATTACTTTATTACAGTTTAATTGTGTGTCTTGTTAATGAGAGAAGCATACAGTGTTTAAGAATAATTTAAAAGAGATGGCGTGGAATGAGACATATGTAGAAAGAAATGCTAATTTCAAATTCAGTTAATTATGTACAAAACTTCTACTTGAAAGTTGCTTTCCTGAAATCTTTTTCAGAAAATATGTTAAAAAAATAGAAAACAATTGATAACTAGGGGAATTAAAATCTTGTGTAAGAAGAAGAGGGAAGCTTGTATAAAGGCCAAGTTACATCAAAATCCAACATTACTAGCATACTACAAAAAATATTGCACTATTGTAAGGAAAGTGATTAAAATGTCAATAAGTATGTATGTCCTGACAGAAATTAATAATGCAAATAGTACAATTAAAACTCTATGGGATATTGTCAATTTGGAGACAGGACAGCCAATCAATGTGCAAGATACCATAACAATTGAATTAAATGATGAAGTTATTCACAAGTTGCAAGTGCTTTTAATAATCACCTTCTGAATGTAGCAGCAAAAATAGAATTAAAATGCTCCAGTTAAAGACACAGGTGACTGTATTAAAATTATATCATTTCACAAAGCCTTAAGCAGGTAGAAGTAGTACCAACACCCTTTACTGAAATTAATAGAATTATAATCATTATAAAAAAACAAAAGCTGATAGGATGTCAATGGAATTTCAGACATAGCTCTGAAAAGTTGTTATAACTCAATAAGTAATAAATAATGTCCTGAGTGACATATGTAATGCATCACTGGCACAGGGAATTTTTTCAGACGGATTACAAATGTAATTATTAAAACTCTTCATCAGAAAGGGGACAAGAAATACTCAAATAATTATTGTCAATTACTGTTACTAACACCTTATCCCAAAATGTATGAAAAAATAATGTAGTCAAAACAAGTCTCACATTTAAGAACAAACAATTTATTTTACATATCACAATACGGATTCCAGAAGGATTCTCAACTGACAATGCAATTTTTACATTCATTCATCAAATATTACAGGCCTCAAATAACAAAATATCATCAGCCAGTACTATTTGTGGCCTTTCCAAGGCTTCTCATTGTGTAGGTCATATTATACTCATAGAAAAACTCAAGTTTTATGGAATTGATGGCTTTACACACAAACTGTTTGAATCATACTTAACAAATTGGATGCAAAAAATTATAGTGAATAATTCAAGTGGTGTTGGAAGGGCAGAAAATTTTAGTGACTGTGAGAAATGACAAAGGGAGCCCACAGGGATCAATTTTGGATCGATGTCTGTTTTTATATATGTCAATAATCTTCCACTTGACATTCAACATGCAGATTTGGTCATTTTTAATTTTTCAAATGATGTTAGTGTTACAATAAATCCCATTAGAGAGAAAGCCACATAAGAGATTATTAATGATGTTTTTCAAAGAATTATTAAGCAGTTCTCAGAAAATGGACTCTCTCTAAATTTTGAGATAACACACTATACCAGTATTCAGTTCTATACAACAATTAATGTAGAATATGAACAGGAATCAGTCAATAGGGTAGAATGTTCCAGATTTTTGGGTGTACATATTGATGAAAACTTGAATGTAAGAAACATGTCACAGAACTTTTGCAAAAATTAAGTTGAACTACTTTTTTCAGCCCTTCATAAAATTGCTAGTCTTGGAAACAAGTGAATCAATCTCCTGATGCTTTTGTATATTTTCACTCAATTATGTCTTGTGGAATAAATTTCTGGCATAACTAACCACTTAGAAACAAAGTATTGATTGCACAAAAGTGAGCAGTAAGAGTAATAGGTGATGTTCATCCTCTGCAGCCATATAGGTACCTCTTCAAGGAGTTAAGCATTTTAACTCCACTGTCACATACATATATTCATTTAAAAATAATTGTCAATAATCCATTACAATTTGAGAATGGTATTAGAGGAAAAAATGTAATTACCCATTATTAAATTTGTCAGTGGTTCAGAAAAGAGGTCAATATGCAACAGTGAAAATTTTTGATCATTTGCCCAATAACATAAAAAGTCTGATAACTAACAAAGCAAGTTTTAAAACTAAGTTAAAATCATTTCTCTTAGATAACTCCTTCTACTCCATAGACAAATTTCCATTTAAAACGGAATAGCCTGATGATAAAACTTTGTTTCTAAATGTAAGTGCATGGGTGGTGCAAAAAATGTGTTAATTAGTGTTAATGTTAATCATGTGTACATATCATGTAAACTGACTCATTCCACATCATTTGGATAAAAGAACTGTTCAAGTGATCTCTGGGATTTTTAACTAACCAACCCAATAAGCCTCTTTTGTACTGTCATTAACCTACTTGCATGGGCAGTAATGTGCTGTATAATACCATCAGTATTTCCTACTTCATTTAAAAGTACACATCCCAGTCCATAAACTGAAGCAGCTGTGGCTAAACAAAAAGACAAGCTGAAATTGGGATGACATAGCAAAGTAGCTTGTAATGAATTTTTCTCTGCAGGATCAAATTTCTGTTTGGATTTCTTTGCCCATTTCAACTTTCTTCTTGTCCTTATAATGTTTAGTAGTGATGTGATGTTCAGGTTGGGCTGAGAGACAAATTTTCTTTAAAATCCTACCATCCCTACAAAGGTCTTTAACTGTATTTTCATAAAGGGTATTTGAAACTTGTCAGTGGCTTCTAATTTCTTCAAGTCATGCCTTATTCTTTCTGTATTTGTTATGTGTCCGATAAACTTTACTTTGTTCCTATCATGCTGAGGTGTGGTTAATTTGATTTTTAGTCCCTGCTGTAACAACCCAACTAAAAGTTCCTTGAGTGTTTCAAAATGACCACAACATGTTTGTGGAACAATTATGTCATCCACATTCTTAACACTTTCCCCAATAGCTTAGTCCAGCACTCAAATTAAAATAGATACTGCCACATCATTGAAGCCTATATCAGTTGCATCAAATAAGCATGACTGTTCAAAAATTGGGTATGAATGCTAGGGTGTAACCCACAATTGACACATATTCCAATCGCCAAGGAAATGTGAGAAATGGGCAAGGGATACCTGCCACTGGACGAGGTAGGCTAAAGAAGTTAGTCCATGTGTGAATTGCTACTGTCAACATTGCAACCATGTCAGGAAGAAGCCAGGAATTAGCTGAAACCTTAAGAAACCGGCACATAGACATCGCACGTATCCAAGACATGCAATGGTAAGGAGCAAAGGTCTGAGAGATCAGTGATGGATACGAATTGTACTATAATAACACAAACAGCACTCGTAATAGTGTAGGGATTGTGACTAGTGATAAGTATCAGGACAGTGTCACAAATGTATACCAAATCTCTGATCAACTCTTGAGTGCAATGATCGAGTCTGGCACATCCACATTTCGAATTGTGTCCTGCTATGCACCCCAAGGCAGATGCCCTGGTGAAGAGAAGGATGAATTTTGGACAGAATTAGATATTCATCTATGCGCTATTGAATACAAACAATATCTGATAATAGGAGGCAACCTCAACGGTCATGTAGCAAGAAATGGATATGACCAGTTCATGATGGAATGGATATGGGATATGGATTCCAGATTTTACCCAAACACATGAGCTTGGGGTGACCAACTCACTCTTCAAGAAGAGGCACACACATCTGATAGCCTATACAAGTAGTGGACACAAGACTCAAATTGACTATCTGCTTACAAGAAGACACAACCTGAAGCTGGTAACTGACATAAAAGTCATTCCTTGAGAGTCAATTCCCTCCCCCCACCATCAACCTCTTGTCATGAACCTCAAGTTGAATATTCACAATTGAACTCGTTCCCAAATCATTGGAGTGCAGAAACCAAATGGTGGCATATCAGAATGCAAAGCTCAGCTTACCACTGCTCTTAAGGCCGTCAACATAGACACAGACCAGCCAGTACCAGGCATATGGGGCAGCATTACTAGCCAAGTCCATCGTGCAGTGAATAACATTCCTGGTAGGATGAAGCTAGGCAAATGAGTAATCAATAAAGAAGTCTGGTGGTGGAATAAAGTCATGCAAAAGCTGTGAGGAAGAAGAAGAAGCCTTTCAACATGTGTTTCCAGTCCTGCATTAATGAAGATCTGCAATGTTATAAGATGCAAAAATTGGCTGCCAAGAGAGCAGTTACAGCAGCCAAATCTTCTTACTATGACAGTGTGTATGCTGAAATACACACACCTGAAGGAGCAAATAAAATTTATCATCTCACAAAAGCATGCCACCGAGCCACCCAGGACATTGGTCATGTCAAACACACAAAGGATAAAGGCCATCAACTCCTTTGAGATGCTTCCAACATTCTCCACAGATGGAGTGATTACGTCTCCAAAATCGGCAATGAGGAATTTGACCATCCTCCAATATTGAGTGCTGATCCATTTGCTGGACCTGTACTACCAATTACCATCCAGGTCAAGGAAGTGGTCAAGAAGGTGAAGAATGGGAAGGATACTGACCCTGATGATCACAGCTGAAGTATGGAAGAGCCAAAATTTTTTCTACCCTCTTCAACAGAATCATTGATGATGATATTGTCCCAGCAGTCTGGACAACTAGTGTCATTATGCCAATCTTGAAGGCAAAAGATAATGTGACAGAATGCTCGCAGTATTGAATAATTCAACGGCTTTGTCACACCATGAAGACCTTTGAGTGTGTTATGGACTCCAGGCTCTGCCCAATTGTTTCTATCACCCCAATTCAATGCAGGTTTATCAAAGGAAGTGGAACCACAGATGCCATACATGTTTCTGGGTTACTTATTGCGAAACACATTCAGAAGAACAAGGATATCCATATGTCATTCCTAGATCTGGGAAAGGCCTTTGACCATGTCCCACATCAGCTTATTTGACATGTTTTACAATCTCACAATGTCCCTGAAGCCTATGTCCAGTGGGTCTATTTGCTGTATCGAAATGTCTCCTGCAATGTCCATTGTGCAGTGGGAATGTCACCTCCTTTTACTATCAGTATTGTATTATATCATGGTTCAACACTGTCATCTATTGTTTATCTTCTGTGTGGACACTGTGACATAAGACCTACAGTCACCACATCCTTGATCACTCCTATATGCTGATAATGTTTTACTGGAAAGTAAACACCGTGAAGGTCTCCAGGAACAGATACAGCAATGGTATCAATTACTTGGCAAATTTAGCCTCCGGCTGAATATCAAAAAGACAAAACTGACTGAATATCAAGAAGACTGAATACGTGGCACGTGGTATTCAAACTGATGGGACCATCAGAGTCATTTGAGCAGACCTGAAGAAAGTGGAGCAGTTCAGATATCTTGGCTCACTCATATGCAGTGATGGAGAAAGTCTACCGGATAGCAGTGTCCATGTTAACACAGCTTGGATGAAATGGCGGCAGGCAACTGGCATCCTGTGTGATCATCGTATGCCTTTATGCCTTAAGTCCTAGGTTTATAGGACAGTAGTACACCTAGTCACACTTTATGGTGACAGAGTGTTAGCCAATAACAACGAAGCATCCCACGCCATGGGAATACAAATGCTCCGATGGTCCCTTGAGCGAACCTGATTTGACCATGCAACAAATGTCAGTGTTTGACAGTGACTTGGCGTTGCACCTATCTCAGACAAACTGTGGAAAAGCAGGTGAATATGGTACACACATGTCATGTGCAGTAAAGCAGACTTGGTGGCAAGAACAGCTATGCACCTGGACATAAATGGTCAACGACCTCGTGGTGGACCCAAGACATGATGGATGCACCGTACCAAGCAGGATATGGAATTCGTCAATGCTACCTATGGATATGTATTTGACAGACCCAAATAGAGGCAGATGTGTCAACAAGTGGACCCTGCTAGTGTGGGATAAATGCTAAGAAGAAGGAGAAGACTGACACATCGAGGCCAAATTGTACCACTTTAAATTGATAACTATTCCCATCAAAATGACTCCTCTCCTAGAGGTATTTACCAGTATTACCCTGTCAAGTCCATGGTCCTTATGTCTTAGAGATTTTCGCTATTAATTATAAGGGGTCTTTGCCTACCAGTTTTAATAATGGAGTTCACCGTATGGGGATCCAAAACTATTCTGACCATACTGTCAGATTTTTTACCACCAATAACGAGCTTTTAAATTGACTATTAATGCTTTCAAGGACCCTGAACCCATGATTCATTCGATTTCCTTTTTTTTTTTTTTTTTTTTACTGTGTCCTTAACGGCCAATGGTATAGAGTAGGGTTTCATAAAATAAGGGTTATGCAGTTGTAGTTTTAACTCTTCAAATCTTTTAGCATTTCTGTCCTTATTGTTGATGCTTTATGAATGAAACCAACTGTCCCTGCTCTCTGTTGGTTGGAATCGATTGAACCTTTGTTGTTTGAACACATATTGTTTTCTGGTCTACTAAGTTGGAATGTAGCAGCATGATGTACATGATGCCTGATAATTCTGTTATCTGTATTTCTCCTATAAGCTGGGCATTAATTTGTTTAATTGCATTACTATTTGACACCTCTGTCTTTCTCCATGTTATTTTCCATATTTGAAATCCAATTGTATTTCAATGTTCAAAACCAATTCAACTGAAACAGCAAGGGCACATTAATAGATGATACTAATAATGTATGTTGTTCAAACACACATAGATATATTTTTAATTTTACTAGTACTTCTCTTCTAAGAGGTTCACTCACTAGTATTGTTACTCCTGTTGCATAACACTATTTATTGGAGATTCAGAATGTTTTTCAGTAAGACATTCTAATCTATAAATTCCCCTTCTAAAATATTTACAGTACTATTTGAATCTAAAGTAACATTCACTAGTACCTCTTCAATAAAACTTGTATAAACTGTTCAAAATTACCATACTCCCGTTACTTGATTTCTTCCTAAAGTAATCAGTTCATCAGTTTCTCACCATCAAACCCTATAAATCTTTATCTGACCTTCACAGAGGCATTTACTGTATCCTGTGTCCCAAACCCTCACTCAGAATCTTCTCTCTTTCTACCCTTTGCATATGTTAATTTTATCTCCACAGTTTCAAGAACTCTTGCAGTGTTCTCTGTCTCTACCTCTGCCTTTCCCATTATCAGTGGTTCCCATTACCTTTATTAAATCTAATCCTTTTACCTGTATTCCCAGTGATTTCATTATTGTTCACCTTCTTTATGGTGTGTTCTTGAACCAAAAGCCAAATAAATATGACATTTTTATCTAGTCTTTGACCAACAGTTTTTCTCATGTTTTCCAAAGGAACCTGCTAGTAACTACTTACAACAAGTGTTCCTCTCTCATCAGGCCATCAAGATACTTTGCGTTATTGAAATTCTGCTCCACATACTGCCTATAATGAACTGCCTGTAATCACACAACTAGGTGTAGCTTTATTCAAATTCCACTCCACAAACTGCTTATAACTATCAAACTTATGTAACAATTTTTTGTAGTCAACTTTTTCTGATCTCCTTCTTTCCAAAATTTGGCTTTGAAGGAGTTCTGAAAGTGAGTGTGGAAAACAAATTCTGTCAAATTCAGTGCTCTCCATTTAGCAGCTTGACCTTTTAAATGACTTATTACAAATCTAATCACTCCAGTGCTCAAGTGCTTGTGTATCTACATCTACATCTATACTCTGGAAGCAACCTTATAGTGTTTGGTGGAGGGTATTTTGCATATCACTGTTACTTCCTCCCTTTCTTGTTCCAGATGTGAATGATCTCCAGGTAGAATTATTTTTGGTAAGCCACTGTGTGAGCTCAAATCTCTCTAATTTTACCTTCAATGTGTTTTCCTGACAGAAGTGTTTAGAAATGAGAACTACAGAGGTACTTAGATGGTTACAGCAAATACCAGTAGATACATTCAGTGTCCAATATAAACATTTTCTGATAACGTTTTGAAAATCATTACAGGCCCAACAAGCTTAAATTCAGTGGCTTGTGCTGGTCTAATGAGTAAAGTATTACAGTCAGGCACAGAATTTATAGATAAAAGATTATGCTGTTTGTTGCAGTTGTTCAAAGAAGATAAATATATGCTGCAGCAATGACAATACAGGAAAAAATGATTAATTTGCGCACTTCTCCCTGTTGTTCTTGTCTTTAGACAAAATGACTTTGGTTGCATCACTGCAGTTTGGTCTTTTTAAAAGTGTGCTACAAAAGTCATTGAGAATGGTTAAAAATTTTTGATGTGAAAGAACTGAAAATACATGCAGTTTATTTAACATTTTCAAAATGGGATCTATGCCTTCATAAGAGTTGTGTACCTTCTTATGATGCTGAAATATTAGTGTACTTTTTGCTCTGTGTGACAATGCATGTGAAGAAAAATATGAATCCAGTGGAGAATATACATACTCTAAAGGCTAGCAGTGCCTTGTCAGTTCAACCACTCTTTTCTGTCACTGGTCATTTGTTTCAGTTCCATGTGATTGTCATGTCCTCTCTTCCAAATACTGCATCCTAGACCATCCTCTTCCTTTCTTTTTCAGCACTTTCCCTTCAACAATGTTAGTGATGAAAGCATTGTGTCTGATGACATATAAAGATGTAATTCTGTCTGCATGTATTTACAGGTGAAATAGACTGGTGGATATTGAAAGATAGTTAGTGTGGCTGTGAGCAACATGGATATGTTAGGCCTAACACCACAGTGTATTTGATCACGTTCAAAATTTCATCATATGAAGTATTAAAAGTAACTGTGTAACAATAAAGCCGATGTAAAAATTAGTTTCAACAATGGCTAGCAGTTGTCCATGAACGTTGTCCTGAAATTCATATGCATACTGTAAGTCTCACTATCTTTAATCTTATCAGGAGTTGAGTGAAAAGCTATTTAACTGAGTTCAAGATATAAGGTCCTCCTTTGGCACAAATAACATTGATAATTTACTTTTTCCTTGAGACTCAATAAATTTGCATCATAAATATTTTTTGTCTCCAGTAATGCAAATGAAACATGTCTATTGGAAAATAATTATGAAATGTTATCATTAGAAACAAGGGGCTACATTTAGTGCCAAATATTATTCTACATTACTTATAGACATGGTTACACATGCTACAACATGCCATTTCATAGAAGACAAGCCAAGGGAAAGTAATTGCTCTATGTATAAGACTGTATAAACAATGGCCATCTTACAACAAAAGACCCTGACCCACCTTGCCCTCTTTTTAATAATTATCATTTGTTTCGACACCTTAAAGAACACCTGGACAGAAGAAAATAAGAGTCACTTGAAAACTCCATGCTTATGTTATTCATTTATTTTTCTACATCTAAGTAATCCTGATATCCATTGATTATGTCATTGATGCCTAGGCCCAGAGGAAATACTCATAAAAAACTATGTAGTTTCCTAAGTGCATCTCTTTGAATATCAGACTTCTAGGCAAAAGGGGCAGTTAACTTTTATTGACCCGTGTAAACACAGAAACCAAAATTCAATCCAATTACCAAACCAGGATCAAGTTCACGAGGACTCTGTATTCAAAATCACCCAGGCGCTAATCTTATAATTAGCAATCATGTTAAGAATCTAACAGAATACATTAATGCATGTAAAACTTTTACTGGCAGAATGGTAAACATATTTTAGATGACAGTAATAACCATAAATACAATTAATATCATTAATAGAAATAGATACATTAAAAAATCTACTCACCAAGTGATGGCAGGAGGACACACATACAAAAGGGATTACAGTTTGCAAGCTTTCAGAGCCAGTGACTCCTTCTTCTTGCAGTAGGGTTGAAGAGGAAGCAAGATGAGTGAAGGAAAATGCCTGGTGAGGTTTAGGAAAGGGGATAAAGTTTATGATATAGGTGGAAGGGGATGGCAAAAAATAGGAAAGTCACAAAATAGAAGATGTATAAAGCTAAAAGGGAGTTAACAAAGGAACAGTTAACGTAAAGAAATGCTGAGACCAAAGAAATTAACATAAATTAAGTCTAGGTGCCTCGTGAGAACCAAGAACATGTTGTAGCCCCCGTTCCCACCTACAGAGTTCTGGTAAACTGGTGTCTCGGGGAAGAATCCAGATGACATGTATGATGAAACAAGCACCAAGGTCATGACTGTCATGCTGAAGAGCATCCTCTGCAACATGTTATGAGGGGGCACCCCCAGAAAAAAACTGGAATAACACTGCTGTGGGCGAAGCTTGCGGGGTATGTATTTTTGCCGCTAGGCATGCATAGGGCAACTCATTGCCAGTTCAGTGTCACCTGTGTTGTCAACCAGGTTTGCTAGTGCTCTTTTGTTCTTGTTTCATTTTTTATGATGGTAAGTTTAAGTGAACAGTGTGCAGCTGTGCAATTTTGTTTTAAAATTGGTAAAAATGCTGCTGAAAATGTTTTAGAGTTGTAAACTGCTTACCAAGATGACACTATGGGAATATCTGAAGTGAATGAATGGTTTGCTTGATTTAAAAATGACAACATGTTGATTGATGATGAACCTTGTTCTGGACATCAATCAACTGCCTGAATCGATGAAAATATTGAAAAAATTTGAGAACTAATGCTGACAGACCTTCAACAGAAAACTAATCAACTGTCAGATATCAGTAGTTTCCTTAGAACTCAGTTCAGTGAATTTTAATGGAAGACTTGGGAATGAAAAGGCTTGCTGCCAAGTTTGTTCCTTGGTTTCTGATGGACAATCAAAAGGAATGTCAAGTTGAAACATGTCATGCTTTGAAACAACAGCATGAAGCTGATCCAGATTTTTTGTCAAAGGCCTGGTGATGAGTCATGGTGCTATGATTATAGCACAAAAACAAAACAACTTTGAAACCAGCGGAAGGAAGATGTCATCACGACCCCACCCAAAAAAACTGTCGTCAAGTGAAATCAAACATCAAAACAATACTGATTTGCTTTTTTGATGCCAAGGGTTTGTTCCCCAAGATCAGACCATCAATCAAACCTTTTATTTGGAAGTTTTAAGAAGGTTTCACAACAGTATTTGTCAAAAAAGACCCAATTTGTGCAGACAAAAGACTGGTTCTTCCACCATGACAACACACCTGCCACACAGCCATCCCTGTTAGACAGCTGTTGGCTAAAAATGGCATGGTTTTATGGCCCCACACACCTTACTCACCTGACCTAGCTCCATGCGACTTTTTCTTATTTCCATGCATGAAAAGGGGCATGGAAGGACACCAATTTGACAACATTGAAGAATTCAAGAAAAAAATGAGGGAGGAGCTGTCAGCCATTTCTAAAGATGACTACAAAAAGTGCTGATGACTACGAAAAGTGTTTCAAAAAGTGGAAGCACTGGTGGAAAAAATGTATTAGTTGTAATTGTAATGGAGAGTATTTTTAAGGGGGTAAGGTTGTTTTGTAAATATATTTGAAAATATATAGCTTTTAAAAAACCCACCAGGGTAGTCGAGAGTGCTAATGCGCTGCTTCCTGGACTCAGGTAGACATGCCTGCAGCAGATCAATCTGCCCGGTGAATTAATTATGAGGGCTGGTCTGATGACCAGCCTGGATGTAGTTTTTAGGTGGTTTTCCACATCCTGCTAGGTGAATACCAGGCTGGTCCCCATGTTCCGCCTCAGTTCCATAACTCACAGGCATTTGCAGACGTTTGCACTATTTCATGGCTTAAACTAGACATAAACAGCTGGGGTACACTTCTTCCATCCTGGGGGGTTCGGGGTGTCAGCAGGAAGGCATCTGGCCACCCTCTGCTAATGACACTGCCAAATTCTTAATAACAAGGCTGACCTGGTGTGACACAAGACAAGGTCCAAAGAAAGAAAGAAAATATAGCTTTTAAAAATAATTACTATATTTTGGGTACCCATTTGTATTGTGTGTTCCCAGTATACACCTTCTGCCTATGCTCATTCATCCTAACTTATAACTTGGTGGTAGTCATGCCAATGTAAAAGCCCAAACAATGTTTACACAACAGTTAGCATATGACATGGTGTTTCTCAGATGGCTATCCCTTTGATAGTATGTGCTTTACCAGTTATAGGGCTGATACAGGTGGTGGCAGGAGGGTGCACAGGGCAAGTCTTGCAGTGGAGACAGTCATAGGGGTAGGATCCATAGGTTAGGGAGGTTGGTGCAGAAGGAGCATAGATCTGACAAAGGGTACTGCGAACATTGAGAAGGCAATGAATAGTTATTCTAAGTCTGATGAGTAAAATCTTGGACAGAATTGGCATCATATCTGGGTATGATTTTAAGAAGTCATAACCTTATCAAAGTAGTTGATTAATGAAACTTCCTGGCAAATTAAAACTGTGTGCCAGGCTGAGACTCGAACTCAGGACCTTTGCCCTCAAAAGGCAAAGGTCCCGAGTTCGAGTCTTGGCCTGGCACACAGTTTTAATTTGCCAGGAAGTTTCATATCAGCACACACTCCGCTGCAGAGTGAAAATCTCATTCTAGTTGATTAATGCTTTCAAGACCAGGGTAATACTGAGTGACAAGTGGTGTACTCCTATGTCGTTTTTTGGAGGGACCAGCAGTACAAGGATTGGATGTGGTGGAGCAGGAACTCTGCTTTATGACTAGGCTGGTTGGGTAATTACAACCAGTGGAGGCTGAGGTGAAAATGGTGGTGTGTATTGCTGTAAAAAATCTGCATCAGTTCAAAGATGTTTGCCTTTAATGCCAATACTGTATGGGAGAGAACATTTCACATGGAAGGAAGGGAAACTGTCAGAATGTTGGTACATTGTTTGTTAGTAGGTTTAATTTGAAAAGAAGTGTGTAGCTGACCCTCTGTGAAGAAGGAAAGTGGTTATGAAATTCCACGTAGGACCAAGTGAAATTTTATTGGGAGAATATATTTAGAGATTCCAGAAATTTTAACAGGTCACCTCACCATGACTCCATATGGTTAAGATGTCATCAATGTTTCTGAAGCTAACCAGGAGCTGAGGTTTGTGAAAAGGTTGGCATAGGAAGGAGCCATCCTGGTTGCCAGGTCTGTATCCCTGATCTGTTTGTATGACTGCCCCACAAAGGTGGAGTAGTTGTTGATTAGTAGAAAGTTGATCAAGTGAGCAGGAGTGGTGTCATATGTTTGGAATCAGATGGGCACTGGCTGAGAAAATGTTAAGCAGCAGGCAGACCATGTACATATGGGATGTTAGTATAGAGGGAAGTGGCATCAATGGTGACAAGCAAGGTGTCTGGTGCAAGTGGGACAGGCACAGATTTCAGATGGTTGGTGTCTTTAATATAGGAGGGAAGTCTTTGTGCTATGGGTTGCAGGTGTTGATCAACTAAGGCAGATATATATGTATGGTGGGTGCTTCGAAGTCAGCAACTATGGGACAGTCAGGGTGATTGGGTTTGTGGATCTTAGGAAGAAGGGTTACGAAGCTCTATGGTTCAAATGGCTCTGAGCACTATGGGACTTAACATCTTAGGTCATCAGTCCCCTAGAACTTAGAACTACTTAAACCTAACTAACCTAAGGACATCACACAACACCCAGCCATCACGAGGCAGAGAAAATCCCTGACCCCGCTGGGAATCGAACCCGGGAACCCGGGCGTGGGAAGCGAGAATGCTACCGCACGACCACGAGATGCGGGCGAAGCTCTATGGGTTGATGTGTTAGTCCTTGTGAAGGTCCTGAGGTTTTTAGGAGGAACTGCATGGCTAGGGCCTCCTGTTGGGTAGACCGTTCGCCGGGTGCAAGTCTTTTGATTTGACACCACTTCGCCGACTTGCATGTCGATGGGGATGAAATGATGATGATTAGGACAACAGAACACCCAGTCCCTGAGCGGAGAAAATCTCCAACTCAGCCGGGAATCGAACGCGGGCCCTTAGGATTGACATTCTGTCACGCTGACCACTCAGCTACCAGTGGTGGACAGTTAGAAGCACTGACATGGGATCTTGATGGCAGATGTTGTAGGTAAAGGTGCCAGAAAACTGGTGTAGACATTCACTTCCAAACACACATTGGTCAAGTGCCACAGTGGTAGATCCCTTGTCTGATGAGAAGATAATGACAGAGTCATCAGCTTTTAGGAAATGAAGAGTTTGAAGTTCTGCAGAGGACAGGTTAGGGTCCTGTTTTAAGGACCTGAGGAAGGGTTGTGAAACAATGCTGTTGTAATTAGGTATAAGTACAACATGACCAGTAGATTGAATACAACTCAACTTTATTTCACAGTAGCATTAACAACTTGAACACAATATTTAAGTAACATTGAGCAGGAACCAATTACATACATAAAGAGCTGTGGCAATACATGTAGAGAACTGAGGATGAAAGTAGCTTTGCTAGCGTTAAATAGATGGTGCCCAGGGCAGGCTCTGATGGTGATTCTCTCTCTCTCTCTCTCTCTCTCTCTCTCTCTCTCTCTCTCTCTCCCTCCCACTCACACACACACACACACACACACACACACACACACACAAGTCTGAGGCACCCTCTGCAAATGACATAGCACTGCTGCATATGTGGCCTTTTAAAAGTACGTGCATACGTCACTGCTTTCCTCCTCTCTTAGGAAGATCATGGCTTCTTGAGATGTCCATGCTGTCCTCCTCATCTGCTGGGCTCTGTCTAAGGTGGAAAGTTTAGTGTACCATCTCATGAGCTTTAGACGCAGGCACATTCTGCTCCTACCTTTCCATGTCAAAGCATACGGCAAGACCAAGGCCGGGACTGTTTCCATGTCGACCTCGGTCATCAGCTCTGGTTGCAGTGCTCCTGGTGCTGGTGATACTGGTACAAACAGTTGTTCAGGAATGGGTGAAGTAATCCTTGATGATGGTGTTTGAAGAAATAGAGGAACTGCTGATTCGGCCACAGGGTGGATGCCCTCACCTGCACAGTAATGGAGAACTGACAATGGCAGTTGATGTGGCATCTGTTGTGGATGGGTATGGAGGCAATGGTGTGACATCAAGGGGCATCCAACCATCCACATGAAGGTGAAGCTGGCCATGGTTCCTCAAGCAGAGGCCATCCCCCATGCAGATATCGTGGAAGTGCCACCCCCAACTCCTGTCAATGAGAGCTGGAATCCATTTAGGGCAATGTCCTAAACTCTGCCCCCAGACAGCCACATCTGGCAGGAAGAGACACAGTGGATGCACGGATTCATGTCCAGGTGGATGATACAGGAGGTGTAGCAGTATCCTCAGCTGTCACCTGTGGAGTAGCTACGCCAGGCTCTTCTCACTAAATGGTGTAAAATAGTATGAGGAAAGAAAACGATCAAAGGCAACATTGGGTGAATAGGTGGGAAAATAATTTTTCATCTGAGTTTTGATCATTTTCACTAGGCATTACACCTCAGCATTAGGTTTTGGATGGAATGACAGGGCAAGGATGTGACAGATACCACAGAAATTCCAAAATGCCGCAAATTCATGTGATGAAAATTGTGGACAATTATTGGACAGTAATATCATGGGCCAGTGTTCAAGTGAAAAACATTTGCACAAGGCTACAATGGTGGCAGTTGTGAATGTAGAGACACAATGAAGAACATACAGAAAAGAAGAATGTGTGTCAATGACCAACAGCCAATAAGTGTTGAGAAAGGGGCCAGCAGAATCCACGTATGTACGGTGGCATGCACACGATGGCATAGGTCAAGGAGACAATAATGCCCTGAGAGCTGCTAGGTGCATCACAAACTGTGAACAAAAGGCAAACAGGTGTGTAACTTCACCATCCAAGATGAGCCAAAAAATGTGTTGACAGGCTAACACTTTTGTGTGTGATACATACCAATGATCAGCATGTAATAAGCGGAGAACCTCTGAAGGAAGCACAGAGGGGATCACTACTCAAGGGGCCATGTGACCCATGTCTAAAAGCAGAACACCATCCACAACAGAGAATCAGTGTCAAAAGATGTAATAATTATGTAGTGGGTCCGATACACGAGAAGGTAGTGAATCTGGCCAACCATGTTGTATGAATGTTATAACCTTCCACAAAATGGGATCTGAAGCTACAGCCTTCATGACCCATGTGCTAGTTGCAGGAAAACCATTAATTATCTGCTGCATGGTAACATAAATATGCAAACAAAGCAATTTATTCTGATCAAATCCTGGGTCCAGACCTGCTGGCAGGTGTGACAAATCATTGGCATTTGCGTGTTGGTTAGTAGGGTAGAAATGAATCTTGTAGATGTAACATGAAAGGAAATGACCCCAATATTCAGTGTGATATGGTCCTTCATCTGTTAATGATGCAGAAGCATTGAATAAGAAAACTAGTGGTTTGTGATCGGTGACCAGATGGAGTTAGGTACCATAGCATAAAACATTGAATTTCAACCCAGCGTATACAATTCCAGAGCTTCCCTTTCTATGTGAGAGTACCTAGTCTGAGCAGGAGTCAGAATTTTTGAGGCATAAGCAGTAGGCCTCTTGGAGCCATCGAGATATCTATTAGCCAGTACCACCCCCAGCCCATATTGTGATGCATCTGTCACAAGGACCAAGTGGAGGCCCGATAGGTGCATCACTCAGCAGAGTGTAGACAGCAACATGGTCTTAATGGTGGAAAATGTGGTTTCACAAGCTGGTGACCAGCAGAAATGAGACCCTTTGCACAGCAACGCATGTAAAATCTGTGCAATTGTCACTGCCCAGGCGAAAGTTTGTGGTAGTAATTGACTTTGCATAGAAAAGCCTGAAGTTCTTTGACTGGTGTAGGGTGTGAAAGTGACAAAATAGCAGAAACATGTTGACGCAGGTGTTTGAGACCTTCATGAGGAACTTCAGATCCAAGATAAATGATAGAAGATTGAAAAAAATTGACATTTTTCTAAATTACACTTCAGCCCAGCCGCTTGAAGAAGAGAAAAATGAGTACAGAGTTTTTGCAGATGTTCTTTAGTGGAGGTACCAGAAACTACAATGTCACCCAAGTAATCTGCACAACCTGGTACAGACACTGTAAGTTGTTCCAAAAAATGTTGAAAAATAGTGGGAGCACTGGCAACTCCAAAAGGCAACTGCAACTATTGGCACGTTCCAAAAGGAGTATTGACAACTAATAAACATTTTGACTCTCTATCTAAAGAGAGTTGTAAATAGGTGTCTGACAAGACAATTTTTGAGAAATATTGACCATCTGATAATTTTGCAAAGAGTTCATCCAGGCGCAGTTTCGGATATGTATCCACTATAGATTGTGATTCACAGAAACTTTGAAATCATCACAGTGGTGTAACCTGCCTGACGATTTCTTTGCTATAACCAAGGGATGGGCCATTCACTTGATGCAATAGGCCGAACAATGCCAGATTCTGTGAGGCAATCTAATTCATCTTTGACTTACTCCCTGAGTGCCACAGGAACCAGACAGGTGCAGACAAAACAAGACCTGTCATAAGGTTTCAAGGTAAAGTGCAATTGAAAATTGTTGGCAACCCCAATCCAAGAGAGAACAGAGAGGAAAACTCAGAACATAATGCATCTAACTGTGTACATGGCACTTTTTCAGACATTAAATTAACTTCATATGAAGTGGTAAAACCAGACTACTTAAAAGCTCCTAATTCAAAAAGATTCTCTGTATGTGTATTAACTACAACAAGAAATGTAAGTGAGTGGACTACTGATTTGTAGGTCACTGGGGCAGAGAACTGTCTGAGAAAAGGAATGCTCTGTTTATTGTAGTGTATTTATTTATTTATATACTTGTTCCATAGATCTGTACATGTGAGCAAGTCACTCAGATGTGGAACGTGTCAATGTACATAATAAAATACATAGAATAAAGACATTGTTATAGTATTAATAACAGTGCACAAAAGTCATACTTATTAGCTTAAAAACTAGTCAACATAAATGTGAAGATAGCAGTTTCATATTTAGGGCATTATTGCATCTATTTTAACCTTGAACAGTAATCAAAACTTCCCACTTTGGGTTTAAAAGTGACCCAAAAATGGAAATGAGAAAAACAGGAATTTTTACATTAGGGCATTATTACATTAGTTTAACAGTAAAAAGTGTCAAAAAATTTAAAAACATCTTTCCAATCTGGGTTTTACTTATTTCTCTGAAAGAATTCCTCTAGTGAATAAAGTGAGGTCTCAAGTAAATAATTTTTCAAGCTACGTTTAAATACTGATGTACTACTCCTTATACTTTTGATGCTGTTGGGTAGGGAATTGAAAATTTTCGTTCCAGCGTACTTTACCCCTTTCTGAATAAGTGTCAAGTTCTTTAACTCACAGTGGAAATCCTCTTTTCTTCTGGTGTTATGTTCATGATGTAGGCAATTCGTTTCATACAGAGTGGGGTTATTTATTACGAAGCACATCAGTGAATATATGTACTGAGATGTTGCTGTCAGTATTTCAAGTCATTTAAAAAGATTTCGACACGAGGTTCGTGGGGGTACACCACAAATGATTCTTATTGCTCTTTTTTGTGCTGTGAGGATTTTCTTTGCGGCAGGTGTATTGCCCCAGAAGATGATGCCATAACACATGACTGAATGAAAATAGCCAAAGTAAGCTGGCTTTGAGATGGTAATGTCATTGAAGCGTGACAAAATTCGTAAAGCAAATGTTGCCGACGTCAGCCGTTTTAGTGTTTGTAGAACGTGATGTTCCCAGTTCAGCCTACTGTCCACGTATACGCCTAGGAATTTTGATAAGTACACTTGCTTTATCATCTGATCATTCTGTGTGATAACTATTTCTTTTGGGTTTTTGTGGGTTGTCTGGAACTGGATAAAATTGGTTTTTTTCAGTTTTATTGAAAGGGAGTTAATACTAAACCAACCCAGAACTTCTTTAAGGATATCATTGACCTCGGATTCTAAGTCAGTAGTTGACACATTATCCACCACAATGCTCGTATCATCAGCGAACATTGTAAGTTTACACTGCTTATTGATGGATAAAGGCAGGTCATTAACATATATGAGGAACAGCAAGGGCCCAAGCACTGATCCCTGTGGCACTCCCTGCTGCACAATTCCCCACTCAGAGTCCTCTATATATTGTGATACACTATCTGAAACATCTAGAATAATCTTCTGCTTCCTATTTTCGAAGTACGATTTTAACCAGTTCCCTACAGGTCCTGTAATTCCATAATGACAGGCCTTCTTGAGGAGTATCTGGTGATCTACACAGTCGAATGCCTTTGATAGGTCGCATAAGACACCAATTGGCAGCCTCTTTCTGTTTATAGACTCTAGAACATCATTTGTGAATGAGAAAATTGCGTTATCTATTGAAACTCCCTTTTGAAAACCAAACTGCTGACTGTCAATGCTGTTCAGGTCACCAAGGTGTGCCACAATCCTGTTGTACAGAGCTTTTTCTAGGACTTTTGAAAATGTTGTTAATAGAGAGATAGGGCGATAGTTTGACACATTTGTATCATCCCCTGCTTTGTACAGGGTCCTGACAACAGCGTATTTCATTCTGTCTGGAAACACTCCTTGTTGCATGGATGTGTTGCAGATGTGAGCCAAAACTTCGGTCACTTCACTACAGCAAGCCTTCAACAGCTTGCTTGAAATATCGTCGATACCAGCAGAATGTTTATTTTTCAAAGACTGTATGATTTTTTTGATTTCATTGGCAGTAATGGGAGGCACACTTATTTGACTGAAAGGTTCTGGAAAATTATTTTTCATTATACAGGCAGCTTTATCTACAGAACCATGGCAACCTATCTGTGTTGGGACAGTTAAAAAATGTTGGTTAAAGATTTCAGCAATTTCCTCACTATTAGTTATCTCTGAGTTGTCAACAGTTAAAACAATATTTTTGTCTTTGGTGTAGTTTACAGTCCCTGTTTCTCTCTTTATCACATTCCAGATTGTTTTAATTTTATTTTCAGAATTAGTAATTTCAGATGCTATACACACACTTTTAGAGTTTTTAATTACTTTGGCAAGAATTTTACAGTAGAGTTTATAATGTTTTAGCTGAGCAGGGTTGTTAGAAGTCTTTGATGCTATGTAGGGTTGTCTTTTTCTCTGACAGGAAGCTATGATGCCCTTAGTGAGCCATGGTTTTTTTGCAGACCTAGCAGGTTGGACTCTGTATGACTTTTTTGGAAATACACTTTCAAAGGTACCTGCTATCTCATTTGTGAATAAATTGTATTCTGAATCAGCAGTTTCTGCTAGATAAACAGGTGTCCAGTCAGTATGCTGAAGACATGATCTGAACGTTTGAATAGCTTCCTCACTTATTTTCCTTACTGTTTTCCATCTAGGTGAGGTGTCACTCAGAGGAATTCCCAAACTGTTTAAAGTAACTCGTTGTCCGTCATGGTCAGACAGACCATTTATAACCATTTCAATATTAATATTGTTGACTTTACTCTGATCAACAAAAACGTTATCAATGAGAGTACTGGAAGAGGTTGTGGTTCTGGTGGGCGAGCTAACCACGGGAACAAGGTTGTACGTGCACATGAGATTTTCAAACTCCACCTTGCAAGGAGAATTAACCAAGAAATCTATGTTAAAATCCCCAACAACTACCATGCCCCTATTTTTTCTACTTAAGTACAACAAAAGAGTATCTAATTGTTTAACAAACACTTTAAAATTACCAGATGGTGCCCTGTAAACTGCCACAACTGTTAATCTGGAGGCAGTGTCTGGCACCTCTATAGCACATACTTCAAAATATAGCTCAAAGCAGAATCTTTGTACATCTATTGCCGTGAACAAGACAGTGTTTTTTACATATACAGCTACTCCTCCTTTGTCCACATAGTTCCTGCAATAAGACGTTGCCAAAACATAGTTGGGAATAGGGACCACTTCAATATCAGCAGTGATGTGGTGTTCTGTTAGACACAGAATGTGGGCACTGTTTATACCTTTTGTGTCTTCTATATTTGCTGTGAACTGATCCAGCTTGCAGTATAGGCCTCTTATGTTCTGATGAAACACTGTTAACTTTTGTTTGTCTTTAATTGTATTGCTGTTTGAGCAACCTTTCGTTTGTGTATTAATTACTTGTTGCAGATTTTTGTTACGGGACCAAATCCTGCTAGAGTTGGCCCAGTTCACTAGTTTCCCTCGTTAGTTAGGGCTATGACTGGTCTGCTTTCATGATCGTTATTGTTTAGGCCTATTATTTCATGAAAAGCTTTCCAATGTCTGCTGCTAGTTTATTTTTGCCAAACTGATTTAGATGTAGTCCATGCTTTGTGAAGCAGTGTCTCTCAAACCTGTCTGTATCCAGTAGTGTCACATTCGTAAACTTTGTGCAAAAGTGTTTCAGTTTACTATTCGTTAGGCGAATTTCTCTGTTCACATAAGACCAGTCTGCCAGGTCATATCTCGTGGGCACAGTTGTTAGTATTATGTTTGTATGCTGTAATAACTGCAGCAGGACAGCATATTTCACTTCTAGCACTTCAATATCGGTTTGTAGCATTCTGATTATTTCGTCCTTATTTTTGATAATGTTTGAAAATTTACTTTCACACGCGGCTGCTATGCACGGCTCACAGGTCCACAAATAGTCATCAGTTATGAATTTTAAGTTGATCTTGCAGCAATTTTCATGAAACCAGTACTTGCAGGTTCTACACTGAATTCCTTTACGAACTTTTCTGATACACAATTTACAATTACTATTACTTTTATCTTCATAACTGGGAGCTGAACCTACACGTTCTTTCTCTATCGGCGCCATCTTGAGCAGTTGACACAGGGAGAAGCAGAGGGGAGCTCAAGTCCATATAATGTGTGAGTTTAATAAGGTTACTACAGCTCCTGTATTGACTTGTATGTGTAGGACTTTATGGAAAACCATAACATCAATGGAAAGCTCGCTTGGGGTAACAGAAATAGCTGATATGATGTTTACATCCACATCCACAAAAGGATCCTTGTGCTGAATTTTTGCATTACAAACGTAAGCAATGTGACACTTTTGTTGCAATTATGACAAGTAGATCAGTGTTTTGGGCTGTCTGGATACTCATGGTTAATGAAACAATAAGGACAGGATGAGAACATGGAATGCATATGTTACTGTTTACTGATCTGTTTGCTTTATTGATGCAGCTGCTGGTAGCAAGGCTAGCCAACTTGATGCTGTGATTGTGTACAGACTGCCACAACTATGTCTTCCCACTGTGAACAGTCTGAAGCTTGGTGTGAAGGAGAGGGCTGGAGTGCTGACACCTCATACCATTATTTAATTTGGTTGCCTACAGCTCACAACACCTTTAATGACTGCAATACCTAAGACCTTGGAGACGGATTATTTTTATTGAAAAATGATAACAATTAGCTAGTTTGCATTGTCACAACAGCTAGACAGAGAAAATTCAAAAATTGCTAGCTGCTACTCAAACTATTTTCCCACTTTGGGATACAAGAGCCACCATCTCATACAACTGACCCAACTGACTCATTTCTGCAGGACAAAGAAAATGTGAACACAGGAGCACTTCCATAAGACTTTCAAGGCATGAAATAAAGCTTAAGTCTGCTCATGAATCAAATTTCTGTATTCTGTTGCTCCAAAATGAGACCAGAATAGGAATTTGAGATTAACTGCTCTAGACAATATTAACATGTTTTATCATTTTATCTATTTAACCTTGACTACAGCTGATTTATTATATGACATCCCTTGTATTTGGAGGGCTATTTTTATTGTTGGATACTTCATTTTGTTTCATCTGGTTCTTTTGACCATAACTGATACTTACCAGCCTTTTTCAAAAACATCTGGTGTTAAACATATTGACAAGGAACTTAATGAATATATACAAGAACAAGTCAAAAATAAAGGCTACTTTTTAGAAAGAGACTTTTTACTGTGAAAACAAAATTGCATATAACATCCTTTCCTACATAGTATCTCAAAAAACTATATGTGCTTTATCCATCTTATGGCAAGTTTCCTAATTCTGTCCTGGAAGATGTTTTGTGGAATGTTGCACATCCACCCTAAATTCACCTCCACAATATCATCATCCAATGAAAACTATGAATCTTAGAGGTGCTGACTGGAGGAGCCAAGGAAGGCTGGACCTCCTCACTTTTGTGTAGTTGAGGTAGTAACAGTAGTTGTAGTGGTAGTAGAAGTAATAGTATTAATTATTTTTACGATAAACCTTTATGCAGTTTTGTCAGCAGGCACAAAAGACATTAGCTTGTGTTATTCCATCAGCACCATAAACATTAGAGAGCAAGTCAAAGTGTGAAAGGGTAGCTGTAACCTAAAGTACAAGAAGAACGAAGCATACTACGTTGAGGCCAGACACAAGCCAGGCTGCCATTATGTCACTGCTGGAAACAGAAGAGGTACAGGCTGCCTTAGCCATGATTCCATGCACTTCTGTGCCATGAGAGGTCTCTCCCCTGTGTTAGTTATCCTGTGTGTAGTGAATCTGGACAAAGCCTAACTTTTTACAAGTACTGATGTAACAGTTTTGAGTGAGGACATCATTTCTTCCTTCTAGGCACTTTTGTTTCCCAGGAGATGTGAAACTGAACAACATAAAATTTTGAAGAAAGGATGTCCAACACTGACATCACACACTCTTCAGAAAGATAAGTTAAAAGCATGTGCATTTCAATCTTCATGGTATGAACAGCACAAGTGGTTGTGTGGTGGCCCTACAAAAGGAAAATTATTCTGCTGGCTATATTTGCTCTGAAGCACAGAAAAACAAAATGGTCTGTGGAGGGTTTTGATATTCCAGAGAATCTGTCTAGAGGTTTAGCACAGCACGCTTGTTATAAAGATCATCTAAGTAGTTTTATTTGAGTTAAAGAATTATCCAAACAAATGTTTAGTATTTCAGAAGTACTTAATGAGACAAAACAGTGAAGTGAAAACTAACAGAGATCATGAAAATTCTAATTGACATCATAAGTCTTTTGTGTGAACAGGATATGAGACAGAAAATTCCCTGTGTCCTGGAAATTACAGAGCCTTTTTTAAACTTCTGCCAAAAAGTGATGAAGATATGAAAGCATACAGGAAGAAATAGGCTATTTTTTGAATTTTCAAAAATTACACAGAACATACTGATGCACTGTATAAATGAATCCATTTATGAATGTATACATTCAAGGTTGGGTAGAAGCTCATTCTATTCCTGCATTGTGGATGAAGCAACACATGTTTTGGACTAGTCACAATGCTCTATTCTTATGTGGCTGGTTACCTGCAGCAGTGACATTCAAGAATTTCTTCTTGGTTTTCATGATGTTAGCCAAGCTAGAACTGCTGCTGCTTTATTCACTATGCTGTGTGGCATGTTTCAGAATTATGATATAAAGAATAAACTGGTAGCCCAGATCTATGGTTGTGATCCTCTTCTTGCAGGAGAATTCAATAAACTGCAATCTTAGATCAGTAAAATTGCCTCCCAAGCTATTTTTACCTACTGTTTTGCACATCATTTAAATTTAGTCTTACAGCAGAGCTATTCTTGTATAGTATCACTAAGGATTTTTTCTCCATGCTTCACAGTTTTCACTTCTCCAATTGGGCTCAGCATTTCCCTGTATTGTGAAAATATGGTGTGTTCTTCAGCTGCATGTAGAACTGGAGACTATATTTCCTTACCAGCATAAATAAACATTTTACATTGTCAGTTTGAGAGATGTAATGAAAAGAGAATGAAATGGACCAAATTCTTCCAGGAGCTTTCAAACTGTTTTGTCTAATTTTGTATGATTCTTGCAACACATTCTTCAGTTGAAAGGAGTTTTTGTAGTTTTAAATGCATAAAAACATAATTGAGGAATAGTATGGCCCAGGATTGTATATCAGCTCTCGGCTCTTGTCTCTACCTCACTTGAGAAACCAGTGATTACTTGAAAACCAAGAGCACGGTATGATGATGTCATCAAAAGATTTGGGAAGAAGAAGGATTGTTGAGTTAACTTCTTTTATAAGTAACAATGCTCAACTGCACAATCTAACAGTTCATTTGTAGATAAAATTAAGTGTCATTATTATTATTACCATTATTATTATTGAAAACAGAATAAGGCTTTCACCCCAAAAGATTTTCCAGCAACAGTTATTGTTATTATTATTATCATTATCACTATCATTTCTTTTCTTTCTCAGACGTCATGTCTGGTTAAAAATTACGCGGATCTTGATCAAGCGTGACTTCCTTTTAACTGTACGGTATATGTTATATTGCATTTAGGAACTTTTGGGTGACTAAACATGTATCAATAATTACGGATTCCTGTAGTAGTATATATAAGTTTGGATGTAGCTGTATTGCATTGATGTACTGGTGGATATTGTGTGGTATGACTCCTGTGGTTGATAGTATAATTGGTATAATGTCAACTTTATCCTGATGCCACATGTCCTTGACTTCCTCAGCCAGTTGGATGTATTTTTCAATTTTTTCTCCTGTTTTCTTTTGTATATTTGTTGTATTGGGTATGGATATTTCGATTAGTTGTGTTAATTTCTTCTTTTTATTGGTGAGTATGATGTCAGGTTTGTTATGTGGTGTTGTTTTATCTGTTATAATGGTTCTGTTCCAGTATAATTTGTATTCATCATTCTCCAGTACAATCTGTGGTGCATACTTATATGTGGGAACGTGTTGTTTTATAAGTTTATGTTGTAAGGCAAGCTGTTGATGTATTATTTTTGCTACATTGTCATGTCTTCTGGGGTATTCTGTATTTGCTAGTATTGTACATCCACTTGTGATGTGATCTACTGTTTCTATTTGTTGTTTGCAAAGTCTGCATTTATCTGTTGTGGTATTGGGATCTTTAATAATATGCTTGCTGTAATTTCTGGTGTTTATTGTTTGATCCTGTATTGCAATCATGAATCCTTCCGTCTCACTGTATATATTGCCTTTTCTTAGCCATGTGTTGGATGCGTCTTGATCGATGTGTGGCTGTGTTAGATGATATGGGTAATTGCCATGTAGTGTTTTCTTTTTCCAATTTATTTTCTTCATATCTGTTGATGTTATGTGATCTAGAGGGTTGTAGAAGTGGTTATGAAATTGCAGTGGTGTAGCCGATGTATTTATATGAGTGATTGCTTTGTGTATTTTGCTAGTTTCTGCTCATTCTAGAAAGAATTTTCTTAAATTGTCTACCTGTCCATAATGTAGGTTTTTTATGTCGATAAATCCCCTTCCTCCTTCCTTTCTGCTTAATGTGAATCTTTCTGTTGCTGAATGTATGTGATGTATTCTATATTTGTGGCATTGTGATCGTGTAAGTGTATTGAGTGCTTCTAGGCCTGTGTTACTCCATTTCACTACTCCAAATGAGTAGGTCAATATTGGTATAGCATAAGTATTTATAGCTTTTGTCTTGTTTCTTGCTGTCAATTCTGTTTTCAGTATTTTTGTTAGTCTTTGTCTATATTTTTCTTTTAGTTCTTCTTTAATATTTGTATTATCTATTCCTATTTTTTGTCTGTATCCTAGATATTTATAGGCATCTGTTTTTTCCATCGCTTCTATGCAGTCGCTGTGGTTATCCAATATGTAATCTTCTTGTTTAGTGTGTTTTCCCTTGACTATGCTATTTTTCTTACATTTGTCTGTTCCAAAAGCCATATTTATATCATTGCTGAATACTTCTGTTATCTTTAGTAATTGGTTGAGTTGTTGATTTGTTGCTGCCAGTAGTTTTAGATCATCCATGCATAGAAAATGTGTGATTTTGTGTTTGTATGTTTCAGTCATATTGTATCCATAATTTGTATTATTTAGCATGTTGGATAGTGGGTTCAGAGCAAGGCAGAACCAGAAAGGACTTAATGAGTCTCCTTGGTATATTCCATGCTTAATCTGTATTGGCTGTGATGTGATATTATTTGAATTTGTTTGTATATTAAGTGTGGTTTTCCAATTTTTCATTACTGTGTTTAGGTACTGTATCAATTTAGGATCTACTTTGTATATTTCCAATATTTGTAGTAACCATGAGTGGGGTACACTATCAAAAGCTTTTTGGTAATCAATGTATGCGTAGTGTAGCGACCTTTGTTTAGTTTTAGCTTGATATGTCACCTCTGCATCTATTATCAGTTGCTCTTTACATCCTTGTGCTCCTTTGCAACAGCCTTTTTGTTCTTCATTTATAATTTTGTTCTGTGTTGTATGTGTTATTAATTTCTGTGTTAATATTTTGTATATTGTTGGTAGGTATGTTATGGGGCAATATTTAGCTGGGTTTGCTGTGTCTGCTTGATCTTTAGGTTCCAGATAAGTTATTCCACGTGTAAGCATATCAGGGAATGTGTATGGGTCTGCAATGTAACTGTTAAATAATTTAGTTAGATGTGAATGTGTTGAGGTGAACTTCTTTAGCCAGAAATTTGCTATTTTATCTTTTCCAGGGGCTTTCCAACTGTGAGTAGAATTAATTGCTTGGGTGACTTCATGTTGCAAAATTATCACTTAGGCATTTGTGGTATCATCTTGTATGTGTCTGTTTCTGCTTGTATCGACTGTGCATGGCTGTTATGTTGTACCGGGTTTGACCATATGTTGCTCCAGAAGTGTTCCATGTCTGTTATGTTTGGTGGATTGTCTATTTTAATGTGTGTGTTATCTGTTGTCTGGTAAAATTTCTTTTGGTTTGTGTTGAATGTTTGGTTTTGTTTCCTTCTATTTTCACTTTTTTTGTATCTTCTAAGTCGTTTGGCCAATGCTTGTAATTTCTGCTTCTTTTCATCTAATTGCTCTATCGCTTCTTGTTGTGAGATTTTACCTAACCTTTTTCGTTTTTTTTTCTGACATTTCATTTCTTATAAATTGTGTTAGCTGTCCGATGTCTTTTCTCAGTTTTTCTATTCTGATCTGTAGCCTGTGTTGCCATGCTGGTTTTGTGGGTTTCTTCTGTGTGTTGGTTGGTTCTGATCTCTGCCTAGTGTGTATATTTAGTGTAGTGAGTGCTCCTATATAAACCAGTAGTTGTAACTCTTCCATAGTTGTGTTTTCATTTATTTTGTTGTGTATGATTGTGTTGATAGTTTTTATTGTTGTTTCGACTTGTGGGTTATTTGGCGGTCTATGGTCTAATGTCTGTATTTGTGTCTTTGTATTCTATATATGTCAGCTGAAATTTCTCCTCTATATCTAACATGTGTGTCACTTCGTGTTCTATTTGTGCTTTCGTTTTCCTCTGATTGTTTAATTGATGCGTGTTGGTCTTTGTTTGTTTGCTCTGGGATGTTTGAGTCCATTACTGTATTTTCTTCTTCTTCTGATTGCACATTATTTTGTTCCAGTATTTGTTGTACTTGTTGTTTGACATTTTCTAATTCTGACTGGGGTCTCCTGTTATTTTTTATTATTACACGGATCTGATGAGCTAGTCATTGTTCTGTTAAAAATTTTAATTCTGGGTATCTGGTAATAAATGTTGTGTATACTTGTGATCTGTATCCAGTTGTGTTGGTTCCTAGGTTTTTTGCTTGGTAATAACAGAACATGAGGTGTCGATTAACTTCATCTGACCATCTCATCCTCTGTCTTTGTTTTCCTTCTAGGGTGGTTGCAGGAAGCATATCCTGCAAAACACCTCTATTTGGATTTAAATAATTTTCCAGTTGGCTAGCAGTGTCATTACCATTGTGGGCGGGCATAGGGTTCAAGCGTCATCCCCGACCGTGACGGCGCTTGTCCGAGGCTTCTTTAGTTCTGTCCTGAACCAAGTAATCACACTAAAAGGGGGGTTAGCTCTATTAGTGGTTTGTTCTTTTCGTCGCCTTTTACGACTGGCAGAACATACCGGAGGCCTATTCTTTTCCCGGGCCTCCACGGCGTTCATTATCATTATTATTATTATTATTATTATTATTATTACTGTTAGCAGTAGTATTAGTAGTGGTAGTCTTCATCATCATCTTAGTAGTAATAATAGTAGCAGCGGTAGTAATTAGAAATGCAATATATGTGTATACTGAAAGTGAAGGAAAAGGGATTTTCCAATATGTTTCCCAGCCTCCACAGAATAAGGTCCAAAAACAAGAAAATCACTTTTGAGGTAGGGCATGGGGGAGGGGGAGGGGTGTGTGGAGAAGCAGTGGTGGGCTGCTTCACTGCTCCACCAGGTAAATACCAAGATTTTAAAAGCTCTGGCTATCTTTTCCAGCAGTATGAGGATTGTGAATTATTCTGAAGCAAAACCACACTTTCTGAAAGTTTGCCTCTCCTCTTTCATTTGATTTCGGGTTTCAGGCTTATCATTAGCACATAGTAGCTGTCAGTATTCACTGTTTGACCTTCAGGATTGTAATTAATCCACAGTGTACCTCCCATATCCCACAAAACTGTCATTGTCAACTTTCCTGCAGAACATGGCTTTTGAAATTTTTTTGCTGAGGTGAAGTTCGATATTTCAACATGATATTATGCTGCTTACTGTGTGGTTGATACTGATGGACCCAAATCTCATCACTGATTACTATGTGGCTAAGAAAGTCTCTCCTTCCTTTCCAAACCACACCATATGTTAAATTAAGTGCTACCAATCATTTTCTCATCTTTTTTAATGTTCCTGTTCATTTTGGAAGTGGATGACCTACATGAATGGTTTTTGTCACAGACAGATAAATGCTCACTTTTAAATATTTCATTCACTAAGAGAGTTATCACTGTATTGTAACTTCATTCTGCAAATTATCTCCAAATATTTAGTGCCTTCAAAGTACAGCAAGCAAAACATTCCAATCATTTCTTTCATGGTGCATCTGGCCAATGGGTAATTTATGAGAAAATGATCTGAAACCATTTAAATAGGGCTATTCTTTTTACCAACAGAGCTATGCACAAGAAAAACTGTGCGAATAATGCATGTCATTGTTGAGTCAGTGATATCAACCTATGGAGTACAAAAAAATTGTTTTTTTATTATTGTGTGTAACATACATCATCTTTTCTTCATGCATATATTTGTTATGGTTCACTACATAAATAGTGAATCAATATTATCATGAAAATTAATAGTATTTAGTCTCAAAAAGTTTGCTACATAGTTTTACTGTTGTTATTGAAGCAGATTTTCTTTGTGCTGTATACAAATTTGTATTGACTGATACATGTGTAGTTATCATATTGTGTGCATAGAAGTTCCTGAAATATTTAAAATAAATTTTATTATTTTATAACACACACATTCTTATACTTTCATTTTTTCAGCAACAAGAAAAGAAGAACTTCGATATGTAAAAGAATCTTACATTTGGAATGCTATTGGAATATCTCTTGTTCATACCATTCCAATCATGTCTGCATCAACATTGCTACTGTTCAGAAGCTTGTTTAATGTTCCTTCATACATGGTGAGCTATTTACCATAATAATGGATAAAAAGTAAATTGCTACCCAGTATTGCATTAGCTGTCTAATTAGTTTCATTTAAATTGATAATTTTTTTTAACAACAGAAAAACACCATAAAATCATATTGCTTTTGATTGGCATCACATGTAGCATCAATTATAAGAGACTGCATCTGTGGCCTTCAAAATGGTACGTTTAAATGTGAGCACAAATGAGAATTACACCTTTATTCATATTACCAATAATATAGAATGAAGAGAGGTTTTAAAAAAAGCAAAAGGAAAGGAAAATATACCTTTTTCTGTGGTCGTTGTATCGCAGAATAGATGTTTTCAGTTTGTCAGAGACATGTCAGTTCCTGTATTGTGGAAAAGTTATCATCATTAATTGGAAAATATTAATAACTTTCCAGATGTGGGTGTATATTTTTAAGAGTGAATTATCATAGAATAGAAATTCAGCTAAAGTTGCTCAACAGGGGAAAGTCATCTGGACTGTATGAGGTACTGGTAATTCTACAGAAACTACATGAAAGAAATTTCTCATCTCCTAGCAGGTTACTGGTGCAATCAAGTGCACATTGCTGAACATTGAGCTCTGTGGCAGACAACTTCTACATGTTCCTTTGTTGAGGCAATGATATCAGTTATGGCTGTGGATGGCACAAGATTACAAAGATTGGACTGTTGGATTGTGCATCATTCAAAATGTTTTACCTGGTCAGATAATCATGTTTGTTGCTATACCAAGTCAGTAATCATGTCCAGATGTGCTACCATCCAGTAAAATGGCTGCTCAAAATATGCATTGTGCCAGGGATGCAGGCCAGTGGGGGCAGCATTATGCTATGCTGGATGCTGATGTTCACCTGAGGTTCCACAGGACATGTGGTTGTAATCAGATGCACTTGGTTATCTGTGCGATAAGTGCAAATTATTGCAGATACATGAATGCTTTCATGTATTATGTCTTCCCATGGTTTTATCCACCGTGATAATTTCTCATGTCACAAGGGCAGAATCATGCTACAGTGGTATGAGGAGCATGGCAGTGAACTCATGTTGATTTCCTGGCCACCAAATTTGCTTGACCTGAACTCAGTGGAACACGTATGTTTTATTATTAGCTGTCAGCTCCATGCCCACAAAACACCAGCCATAATTCATGGAGATTTGGTGACCTCCGAGTAGAAATCTGGGGCCAAATAACTCTAACACAACTACAAAGGATTTGTCAAGTTCAGCTATGCAGAATTGCTGCTGTGCTGTGTTTCAAAAATACACAAACATACTATTAAGCAGGCAGTCACTTCAGAGTATACTTTCTGATTAATGTAAGGAATTTCATCTCTGTTATCTCTCCATGGCATTTGCCCTTTTTGTTCTTTACCTATCTTTCAGTTCCACAAATAAATTCTGGTAGTCAGGACCATATTTAGTACCTATGGGCCCCTATGCCAAGTTTATGTGGGCCCTGTCAATACAAATTATGTGGTAATTAACCCAAAAGATAAGTTTCAGAGCAATTTTTTAGTTAAGGCTTATTTTGTAATTTTGTAACAATCTACTGTAATTTCTGATTACAGTGATAGCCATCTTTGCTGTGACATATTTGCTATTAGCCTACAATGGTGGGTACAGGTGCTGGGGCAGATCTGTATATTGTTGCTACAGTAGTGGGTGCACCATCGTAATATGTAATGGGGATGTAGACAGATTTTCTGTGATTTGGAATAGTTTTAAGTCCTTCTTTGTTTCTTTAAACCAATATAGGTTTTATTTTTTTCTGGAAATAATAAAAAATTATTTGTTTGGTCTATTTGGGTTCATTCAAAAATGTGTCCATGTAAATTCAGTTTTTCTTTTCTCATTGTTTCTGAGATTTTTTTGGTTGTTTGTTAAAGGGTTTTGTTTTTGATGTGTATTAGTTTGTTGTTACAGAATTTGTAACATAATATTTTTCTGTATATATTTATAAATTCTAGAGTGCAGCAATCAGTCATACTTTTTTATGTAGGTTTTATTTGGCAAATCCAGATTTTAGCTAGTGCCTAGCCATTATCAATGCTCTATTTTCTAGTCTCGATTCATGTCAGTTCTCTGTTGTTTGGGTATCAGTCACAGTTCCTTGAGTATTCAAATTATAAATAATATCACAATCACTGTGTGCACCAACTTTCCTAACGGAAGGTAACTTAATAGAATTTTTTTTTCTATCGTCACTTTGATCTCCAACATTTCAACTGGTCCATGGTTGGTGAAGAATAGTGTTTCAGCTGAATTTATGGCTTGTTTTTTCATTCCATGATAGGGACCTTTTGTTACAAACCTATGTGTTTTTGCTAAGTTGGAAGGCCAGTTGAACTTAATTTGTTCAAGATTCCACAGCCTTTTTCTAAATGTCATTCCAGCTGATCCATTCTTCAAGATATTTGAATTCTTTAATGATTTCTATTTTTTGTTCTCCAAATTTAAGATGTTCCAGTGTTTTTTTTTATGTTTGTTGTTAGCTTGGTAAATTCAAAAGAGATTTTGAGACCAATTTTTCCTGCTTGTTTTTGTAGTTTGATGGTCTGCTCTTAAGCTTCTCCCCAGGTTTTAGCTATTAGAACCACGCCATCTGCAAAGGCTAGGCAATTGACTTTGATGCCTTTAGTCTTTGCTCCTAATCAGATTTCACTATACATCTTCATGTTCCAATCTCTGACTACTTTTTTAGTGCACAGTTAAATAGCAGTGGGGTGAGTCCACTTTCTTTCCATACACCAGTTTTTATCTCAAAATATTTGGAGAGTTCTGAATTTAACTTTGGAGTATGTCTTGGTAAGGGTTTCACTGTTTAGGTTTGTGGTTTTTTTGGTTAGGTTTAGTGCTTTTAGTATAGATATGAGGGATTTCCAGTCTACTGAGTTGTACACTTTTTAAAAATCAATGAAATTGATAATATATGATATTGCTCCTGTTTTTTTTTTTTTTTTTTTTTTTTTTTTTTTTTTTTTTTTTTTTTTTTTTTTTTTTTTTTTTTTTTGATAGATCAATAGGTTTTTGAGATAAAGGATTTGTTCTGGGCAGCCTCTTCCTTTGCTGAAACTTTCTTGGTATTCTCAAAATTGGTCTTCTAGTTGAGGTTCTGTTCTGTTTAGTAGGACTTTTAGAATATGTTACACCTAAGGGTGAAATCCCTCTGTAGTTGCCTGTTTTGGACCATTTCGTATAGAGAGCCATGTTCCACTGATCTGGAATTCTTTCATTCAGTTCAGCTGTGATTTGGTTTTTCTCTGAGGTCTAGTTCACTGTCCAGTCATGTTAACATGATCACCTGCCAAAAGCCAGAATAGCAACCATTTGCATTGTGGACAACTGTGAGATATGGAGGAAGAGAGTCAGGGAGATTCCGAAAGGTACCAACAGTGTAGGGTCATACAAATTGGTCCCACAGGATCTTGATTGGGCTTAAATCTGAGGTGTGTGGTGCCAGAGGAGTAAACTCATCCTATCATTCCTCGGGAGGGGGGGCGGGGGGGGGACTGCATTCGGAGGTGGACCTGATGCCCAAGGATAGATGGTGAGACCACCCAGGAAATGCCACAAAACATTCCTCAGATCATAATTCTCCCTCCTGCAGCTTGGACTCTCCCAACAATTGTTGCAAGGTGTATGCTTTCAGGAGTTTCAATCCATTCAAGCCAACTGCCATCTGTCTGATGGAGTATAAGACATGACTCATCTGAAAAGGCCACCTGTCACCACTCAGTGGACATCCAGCTATGAGACTG
Organism: Schistocerca cancellata; assembly: GCF_023864275.1. NCBI lineage: Eukaryota > Metazoa > Arthropoda > Insecta > Orthoptera > Acrididae > Schistocerca > Schistocerca cancellata. The sequence goes on along the minus strand of NC_064627.1, from coordinate 697,688,509 downwards.
GCAAGCAAATTCCAGCCTTCATCACCAATGAATAGTAGTCAGCATGGATGCATGAACCATGCACCTGCTGCAGAGGTCAATATGCAGTAACATTCACTGAACAGTCATAAAGAAGACACTGTTGGTAGCCCCTTGGTTTATCTGCATGGTCAGCTACTCAACAGTTACATGTCTATTTACCTGTACACATTTCCACAGCTGTCATTCACACCTGCCATCTACAGCCTGCAGTGTACCACAGTTGCCTCAGTGTAGGTTTTGGAAAGCTTCATTTTGCCATGCATGGTATTTTTCAACCAAGGTGACATGTGAACAGTTTAAAAGTTTAGCCATTTTGGATATACTTCCACCCTTGGCCCAAAAGTCAAGGATCATACCCATTTGGATGACAGATAAATTGCTCAGTTCTTGTATTACAACAACGACTGCAGTGTTTCGCCCCATCCCACCCCGACACACTTTATACACCCTTCACTGCTAATGCTGTCACCTGCCATCTGTGAGCGGCTATTGTAAGGTGACACTGAACATAGGTGGTGCTCACATTAAGGTGACTGGATCATGAAGTTTTCAAGACCCTACATCATTGTTTTTAGTTCCTCAATGGTGAGTAGTTCCTAGTTAGTGTTGGTTGTGTTTCAGGTGCTGAACTTCATTTTTTGGTATGGCTTTTTCTCAGTTGCAGAGGTTTCTGAAATATTCTCCTGATATTTTGCAGTTATCCTTGTTGTTGTTGGCAATACTTTTTGTCTTGGAGTTGTAGGGCTGGTGGGTTGTATTTAGCTATTTTTTGTTTAAAAGTCTGTAAAAGATTTTTATGTTGTTTTTTATTAAGCCTTCATTGGTCTGAAAGAGGAGGAGGTCTTCTGGGGCTTTTTTGATTCTTTTGAGGTTGTTTCTGACACATTTCCTCACATTTAAGATGTTTTCTCTGTTATATTCATTTTTCTGTGAGTGCCACTGTCTTTTCTTCTCAGTTCAATGAATCTATCACAAACTTCTCTCCGATAGGCTTGTTTTTGGCTTTGGTTGTGTGAGTTGGTTGGTCAGGTTTAGTTATTAGAATTTCTTTTTTTTTTTATCCCAGTTTTGGTTTTGCATGTCTTTAGTTGCAAGAGGAAACTTTTTTGATTTCATTATCTTCTTTCAATGATAATTTCTGCTCTTGAGTTTATTGGCTCAGTTTTTTCTTTTGGCCACAATTTTTGAGTTTTATTTTAGAAAGGTAGTGATCAGAGTCTAGGTTTGCACCTCTGAGGACTTTGGCACTTTGTGTTTCTCTATGGAACTATGTGGGACATGTGCTTAAGTTTGAAAGCACATAGGTGTTTATTTGGTGAGCTCTGTGTTTCCTATTGCCTTGGCAACTTTTTAAAAGACATTGATTTCAGGACCATGTTGTCTGCTTGTCTTAGTTCTCTCAATCTTATGCCATTTTGGTTAGTTCTGTTATGTGATGGATAGTTCCTAAGAATGTTTCTACATCTGCATCTACGTCCACATCAATACTCAGCAAATCACCATGAGGTGCATGACAGAGGATTGTAACAGTTGTAGGGGTTTCTTCCTGTTCCAGTCATGTATGGAGCATGGGAATAATGATTGTCTGAATGCTTCTGTGTGTGCAGTAATTATTCTGATCTTATTGTTACAATACTATGTGAGCAATATGTAGAGGGTTGCAGTACAGGGTGACACAGAATAATGGGAATGTTTGACTTGAGTAGTGGCAGCCATGGGCAGGTAGCAGCACTGCGGGTTCATGACATTTAGCGAGTAAACAGTCGGCCATTTCAGTAATCATGGATCAGTGGAATGGACAACAGTATGCGTTAACCATAAAAATGTTTTATAAAAACAATGATAGTGTTGTAGTGGCATAGAGAGAATTTTGATGTTTTTATAATTTAGGATGTCATAATGCCATTCTGTTGAAACTCACAATAAAATGTTGGATTAATAACTCTGACGAGACTGGATCTGTCCTCAAGAAGAAACCGACAGGACAAACAAGAAGTGTGCATTCTCTAGTAAACATTGATGTTGTAAGCAAGTGTGCCTTATGGAGCCCATGGCATTCAATTCATAAGCAAGCAGCTGTACTTGGAATGTCCCAGGAGTGTGTTTGCAGAATTATTCATCTTGATTTAAAATTTCATCCGTGCAACAATTGAAGGACAACAATTACAGGTCACAATTAGGATTCTGTCAACAAATGATAGCAGAAATGAACAATGATGATGAATTTCTAAACAAGTTGTGGATGTCAGACAAGGCACATTTTCATCTCACAGGTTATGTGAATAAACAGAACTACCGTTACTGGGCAAACACAAATCCTATTGATGTTCATGAGTGCCCCTTATATTCTACTAATATGACACTATGGTGTGGTGTTTCATCATATTGGATTATTGGGTTGTATTTTTTCACAAATGAAAAGGGAAACACAGTAACTGTCAATGCCGATTGTTACATGGAGATTTTACAAACTTTTGTTTCACATGCATTGAACAACTTTCCAAACATTCAAGAAGCCTGGTTTCACCAGGACAGATCAATATCACGCACTGCGTAGCAATTGATGGCATATGTGTGAGTATTGTTTGGCAACCATGTGATCTCTTATATTCTACTAATATGACACTATGGTGTGGTGTTTCATCATATTGGATTATTGGGTTGTATTTTTTCACAAATGAAAAGGGAAACACAGTAACTGTCAATGCCGATTGTTACATGGAGATTTTACAAACTTTTGTTTCACATGCATTGAACAACTTTCCAAACATTCAAGAAGCCTGGTTTCACCAGGACAGATCAATATCACGCACTGCGTAGCAATTGATGGCATATGTGTGAGTATTGTTTGGCAACCATGTGATCTCGTGTTTCAGTAACATTCCCTGGCCCCCTAGATCACCAGATTTGTCTGTTTGTGATTTTTTCATGTGGGACTACCTCAAGAGCAAAGTCTACACAACTCAAACAAGAACCCTGGATGAGTTAAAACAGAGAATTCAGGATGCAATTCACAGTATCCCAGCTGAGATGTTGCAGCTGTCAATGAGGAATCTCAACAGCAGATTTCACGAACGTATTCATACAGAAGGATCCCATGTAAAGGACATAATTTTTTAAAAATGATAAATGCCATCAATATTTGGTAAATGAAAAAGTTGTAAGATTACAATGACTATGAATGCAATTTCATTCTTTCCTTCATCACTTCTAGTTTTATTGGATTGTGAAAGTGTTCCTGTTTTTCTGTGTCTCCCTGTATATCTGTAGAATAATCATTTAAAGCTGATTCTTGAAACTTTGTTAATAGACTTTCTCAAGATAGTTTACATCTGTCTTTAAGAGTCTGCCATTTCAGTTCCTTCAGTATCTCTCTGACACACTTCCATGGATTAAACAAACCTGTGACCAATTGTGCTGCCTATCTCTGTGCACATACAGTACCTGTATTAGTCCTGTCTGGTATGGGTTTCACACCCTTGGGCAATATTTTAGAATTTGTTAGGTGAGTGATTTTAAGTAATCTCTTTTATAGACTGATTGCTCTTCCCCAGTATTCTACCAATAACCTGATGTCTACCACCTGCTTTACCCACAACTGAACCTATGTGATCATTCAATTTCATATCCCTACAAAGTGTTGTCCCCAGGAATTTGTATGAATTGGCTGTTTCCAACAGTCTCTCACTACATTATAGTCATAGGATACTACTTTTTTTTTTCATTTTGTGAAGTGCAAAATTTTACATTTCTGAACATTTTGAGCAAGTTACCAATCTCTGTACAGTGCTTAAATATTAACAGGCTTTGACAGAATATTTATGCAGCTTCTCTCAGATAGTACTTCATTATAGATAACTGCATCATCTGCAAAAAGCCTGATTTTACTATTAATATTGTCCACAAGGCCATTAATATACAACATGAACAGCAAGGTCTCAATGCGCTTCTGTGGGACACACCCAAAGTTACTTCTGCATTTGATGATGACTCTCCATCCAAGATAACATGTTGTGTCCTCCCTACCAAAAAACCCTCAACCCAGTCTCAAATTTCACTTGAGACTCCATATTATCATACTTTTGACAATAAGTGTAGGTGAGGTACTGAGTCAAATGCTTTTCAGCAATCAAGAAACACTGCATCTACCTGGTTGCCTTGATCAAGTTATTAGTATGTCATGAGAGAAAAGTGTGATTTGAGTTTAACATGGTTGATGTTTTTTAAATCCATGCTGGTTGACATTGAGGATTTCATTCTGTTCAAGATACCTCATTATGTTAGAGCTCAGAATATGTTCTACGATTCTACAACAAATCGATGTTAAGGATAATGGATGTAGTTTTGTGGATCACTTCTGTTTTGTGGATCACTTCTACTACTATTATTGTAGATAGGTGTGCCTTATGCTTTTCTCCAAGAACTGGGCACATTTTTTTGTGAAGTGAGAAGAATGGCTAACTCAGCCTCAAATTTAGTATAAACTAAACTCCTCCCGAACAGGCCATGAAGGCCCAACGGTATTGACCGGCCGCCGTGTCATCCTCAGCTCATAGGCATCACTGGATGCGGATACGGAGGGGCATGTGGTCAGCACACCCCTCTCCCGGCCGTATGTCAGTTTCCGAGACCAGTGCCACTCTTTTTCAATCAAGTAGCTCCTCAGTTTGCCTCACAAGGGCTGAGTGCACCCCGCTTGCCAACAGTGCTCGGCAGACCGGTTGGTCACTCATCCAAGTGCTAGCCCAGTCCGACTTTGGTGATCTGACTGGAACCAGTGTTATCACTGTGGCAAGGCCGTTGGCCAAATTTAGTATAGAATCTCATGGGGATTCCATTGGACCGTGGAGCTTTGTTCAATTTCAATAAGTTCAGCTGTTTCTCAACACCACTGACACTAATACTTACTTCAGTCACCTTTGCAGTGGTACGAGGATTAAATTAGGTCAACTTTGTGGGTTTTCCTTAGTAAAGGGATATATCGAAAATAGAGTTAAGCATTTCAGCTTTTGATTTGCTACCCTCAATATCAGTTCATGTGTCATTCGCTAGGGACTGGACACTACCTTTGGTGCCACTAACAGTCTTTACATATGACCAGAATTTATTTGGGTTCTGTGAGAGATCATTTGACAGTATTCTGCTACAGAAGCCATTGAAGGTGACATGCATTGCTCTCCGATAGACAAACACGTTTCATTCAGCATTTCTCTATCTGTAGCCTTATGCTTCGTTTTGAACCTATTATACAGTAATCTCTGTTTCTTTAAAAGTCTCTTTACAGTGACTGTATACCATGGAGTTTCTCTTTCATAATGGGCTGTTCTACTAGGTACATATCTATCCAGTGCATGGCCAATGATTCTCTTAAACTTGAGCCAGAGTTCCTCTACATGCTCCTGCCCTGTGCAAAAAGTTTCAAGTTTGTCACTGAGATATGACACTACTAATTTTTTGTCTAGTTTAGTGAACATATGTATCTTTCTGCTTGTTTTAGTTGTTCTTTGTACTTTGGTAATCATTGTTACCAGAACTGTGTCATGGTCAGTGGTACCAATTTCAATGTTGACATCCTCAAAGACGTCAGGTCTATTTGTTGCCACTAGATCCAATATATTTCCATCATGAGTGGGGTTGCTAACTAACTGTTCTAGGTAGTTTTCAGAGAAGACATTTAGTAATGTTTCACAGGAAGTCTTATCTCACCCACCACAAACAAAACTGTAATTTTCTCAGTTAATTGGTGGACTGATTAAAGTCTCCACTGATGATTACAGTATGATTGACGAAGTTACATACAAGTGAACTGAGGTTTTCTCTAAGGTTTTCGGTAACATCAGGAGATGAATCTGGTGGGCAATAGAAGGATTGAATTATCATGCTATGCTCAACACTAATACTGACTGTTGCCCAAACACTGTCACATGCAGCTTCAGTTTCCATTATGGTGGATTTGAGTTTCTTGTCTACTGTGACAAATACACTAACTCCATTCCCCCATTTGCCTAACCTTTCAATATACACTTAAATATTCCCAAAAAGTCTCACTGCTATCAATTTCTGGTTTCAACCAACTTTCTGCAGCTAGTATTATGTGGCTTCACTGGTTTACATGAGCACTTCAAACTCTCTCATTTTGTTGTGAGAGCTTCAGCAATTTACCACTATGATTTTAATACTCCCACCTGTGGGAGGCATTTCTTTTGACCGTACACTGATACTTCTGAGTTTCTTACTGCTACCATTATCTGGATTGGATAGAGAGTTGCCTAATCTAAAACTATCCTTATGTGCATCCCCCACACAATCAGCTACCTGATTAGCAGCCTCTGATGTGTAGTGTACACCTGACCTATTTAGGCGGACCCTACAATTCTCACCCCTATGATGCAAGTTCAGGAAATCACTGCCTAGCTTGTCACAGACCCTTCAAGGTCTCTGTTTCAGCGCTTTCACCAACTCAGAACTAAAGGGCCACAATCGGTTCTGGCAACAATTTTGCAAATTGTGAGCTTTGTTGAAATTCTATGCGGAAGGCTGGTCTTTTCAAACTTCTCTGCCAATCACTGGAATGAACTAAGAATGACATCGGATCCCAGACAACAGGCATTATTTGTTCCAATGTTCACCACAATCTGCAGTTGGTTGTACCCTGTTCCATCAGTGGCTGCTGGAATAGCCTCTTCAGTATGTTGACTGGGGCTTCCAGCCATACACACTGAGTGCAGCTGGAGTCCTTTCCTGTTTGTATTGTATTGTATTGTATTGTATTTATTGGTCCAGTAAATCTTACATGTACAGTACAGCACATCAGATATTGGACAGGTCAAAGTATATCTTACAATTAAAACACTTTAGAAACTAGAAAATTATGTTCACAAAATTTTACAGCACTTCATATACTGGGCAAGTCAATGTGTAAGTTATAATTAAACCACATTAGAAACTTGAAGTTTACAACTGAATATATGTATAAGCCAATATTAACGATTAAAGTATTTGCATGATCCTCTCTTAAGCTCTAAGGATTTTTGAGGAACTCTTCTACACTATGAACTGACATGTACACTAGAGAATTACATTCACAGAATTTTACTTCATATACTGGGCAAGTCGCTATACAACTTATACTTGAACCCCATTATAAACTTGAGAATTACATCTGAATGTATTTATAGGCCAATATTAATGGTTACAGTATTTGCATAATCATCACTTAGACTCTCGAGGATTTTGGAGGAACTCTTCCACACTATAAAAGCAATGTGTCAACAGATATTCTTTTAATGCTGCTTTAAAATTTTTTACATCTGTCATTACTTTAATTTCTCTTGGCAATTTATTGTAGATAATTTTTCCATGGTGTAATGTTCCTTTTTGGCACAAACTGGTTTTTGTATGGAGTACATGAAAGTCAGTTTTCTGTCTTGTATTATGATGATGAACATTTTCATTTTTTGGGAGGATACTAGGATTTGTTATTGTACATTTCTTTATAAACATTGCACTTTCAAATAGGAAAATACATGGAAGGGGAAGAATCCCCATCCTTTTAAATAATGGTCTACATGGTTTGTTCCTTTTTATTCCAGCCATGATTCTCACTATTCTTTTTTGCATCCTGAATAGTTTTAGGCAGGATGGCGAGTTACCCCAAAAAGTGATCCCATATTTTAGGACAGAATGTATATTAGAATAGTAAACTGTCATTAGACAGTCCTTATGACAGCAGTTTTCTAGCACTCTCATTAAATAACACATGGTACTTAGCTTCTTTAATATGTTGTCAATGTGAGTTTCCCATCTAAGATTATCCTGTAGCCAGATCCCCAGAAATTTTGTATTAGGCACACTTGCAATATCCGTGTCTGACATCTGAATTCTTATATCCTCTTCAATGTTTCTCTTGATATTATGAAAATTTAATGCTACTGTTTTGCTTTTATTTATTATTAGTTTGTTTTGGTTGAACCAGTTTACAACATTTGTTAATGCCTCAGACAGTCTTGTCTGTAGTATCTCTGCAGTCTTCCCGCTGACTAATATGCTTGTGTCATCTGCAAACTGGATAGTGCTATGGTACTGGTTGGCTGATGTTAGGTCATTTATATATATATCAAAAATAGGATGGGGCCAAGTACCGAGCCCTGCGGTACTCCATATTTTACTGCTTTATAATCAGAATAATGTCTTGTTGATTTATTTTCTTTGTGAAAATGTATTTCTACTACTTGCTTGCGGTCAGTAAGATATGATCTAAGCCAGCTGTTAGGCATACCTCTGATACCAATTCTTTCAAGCTTCTGCAGCAATAGAGTGTGGTCTATGATGTCAAAAGCCTTAGACAGATCAAGGCATATGCCAGTTACTTTTTGTCCACTATCAATTTTTTCAAGTACTTCACCCAGAAATTCATATATTGCTGTTTCTGTTGATCGGCCTTTCCGGAAGCCATGTTGGGTTGTGGATAATATTTTGCACTTTTCTAGAAAATCTAGCAATCTCTTATGAAAAATTTTTTCTAGTATTTTAGAAAATGTAGATAGCAAGGCAATAGGTCTATAATTGGCTATGTCTTCTTTCTTACCCTTTTTGAACAGTGGTTTTAGTTTCACTGTCTTTAAGCAGGAAGGAAAGACTCCATTTGTTAATGAACTGTTGAAAATGTGGGCTAATGGTATTGCAATGAGGTCCCCCACATTTTTAATGACATAATCTGGAATCTCATCCACACCTGTTGAAAATTTTGTTTTTAACTCTCTTATTGATAGTATAATTTCCTTAGGGTTGGTTGGAGTAAGAAATAGGGAGTTGCAGTTTCTATTTTGATTGGATGGTGTTGTAGCAGGATTTTTATTTGAAGATTTTATGTCAGATAGTAATTTTTCACTAATATTTGCAAAGTATGTATTAAAAGCATTGGCTACTTCTTCTGGATTTGTAATTTTTTTGCCATCTTGGATTACCTGGAGATTTACATTTTGGGAGGTCTCGTTTCCTACTTGTTCTCTGACTATCTTCCACATGGCTTTCATTTTGTTCCTGGCCATTTTTATATAGTGATCATTTGTTGTTTTTTTTAGATTCTTTTATGACTTTGTGAAGCACTCTCTTATAATTCTTGAAATGCACCAGAAATTCTTCTGTAACATTTTGTGTTTTTGAGATTTCATAAAGTCTCCTCTTTTCAGCACATGATATTTTAATGCCTTTCGTCAGCCATGTAACATTTCTTTTTTTAGTTTTTAATGTTTGGTTTTTAACTGGAAAAGAAATATTGAAATAATGGGAGAATATTTCCATGAACATCTCAAACTTTTTACATGTGTCCTCATAGTTGTCTATATCATTCCATGTTTCTTTTTTCAGTAAGTGCTTGAAGTGTTCTAGGTTGTGCTTGCTAAAATTTCTACCTTTTCTTGTCATTTTTTGTTCAGTATTTCCTGCAGTGTCTACTGGGAATTCAGTAAACTGTGCATAATGATCACTGAAACCTGTATTCATATTTCCAGATTTGTATAAATATTTATCTGTATTTATTAGTATCTGATCTATAGCACTGCTTGACGATTTGGTGACTCTGGTGGGGGATTTGATAGTTGTATGTATGTTGTAGGTTTTTAATAAGGCCTCAAGGTTTAATCTGTCTTTTGAGTTCTTGCTGAAATCTATATTAAAATCACCACATATGATGGTTGTTTTACTAACTATTTTTATACTGTTAAGTGCCTTCTCAAGATTTTCGACGAAAGTAGTTACGTTTCCATCTGGGCTTCTATATATGCAAATAACAATTATATTTAAATTTGTCAGTTCTGTAGCAGAAATTTCGAAGTTTCTTACTGCCATTTCCATATTCTTCGTACATTTGAACTGCCAACAATTAATAGACCCCTATACTTTCGTGTTTGCCTTCTCCTGATACTGAACAAAACAGTTTTCCCCAAAACAGGTGAAGTGAATTACAATGGCTCAGTTTCAGTTTCAGTGAAAGGCAGGGTGATCAGTACAACACCCTGAGTCCTCCCCAGTTGCTGTCCATGCTATACAGGACACCTAGATCTACCATTGACACACCCCTCACAGTCAAGTGGATGGGCAATGACAGAACCTGTACTTTCTGCAGAGGAGACAGGATCCACAGGAGATGACAGTGCTTGAGGTACCTCTGGTACAGTTACATGACTTGCAGGAGCTCTTCCAACACACCAATTTGTAGCAGCTGCCAATCGTTTGACAGTAGACAGGGCAATTTACAGCTGCTTACAAGTGTCAACCAACTCAACTCCTATTTGAGAACAGCATTCACAGTTGGGTTGCATTTTAGGTGGCACATTGTATATCGAAGCAGTGACAAATAACTTTAAATTAAATGTGGTGATTATCTTCCAATCTGTTGAGCTAAGAGATTGCTAATGCCCTGTAAGAACTGAAGCAGATACATAAAATGAGATTTCTATTAAGACAACACAAAACCTGTGATAAAAATTACTAGTTCTCTAAAACATTTTGGTGTTAATTATAGTTGTTAGCAAACTTGAAATCCTAGTTAATTTACAGTAAATGTGCATAGTATACAAGGCTTCTCCTCTTTAAGGGAAAATACATGTAATACAATGTGTCAGTTAGAAGATCTACTACAATAACTAAATCACAAATGCTGATTTGTTGCAAATTGCTTGTGAATTATGCAAAGGACTATGGCAGCTTCTGAAAATTCTCAAAAATGCATGTTTATTTGCGTTGATATGCAATGAAATTCCATGAAGATGTATACTTTGGTTGAACTGTAAACCACAGTTGCTGAATTGTTACAAATTAAATTACATATCCAAAATAATCATGTCACTAACTTATGAGAATATAATTTTGTAAGCATCTGAAAATTCTGAAACTAACCTATTTCTCACTTAATTGTACAGTGAAATTTTTGTATTTCTTCACAATCCCTATGTGGGCATTGAAGTTCCCCATAAGTAGGATGTTGTGTTTTTTTGGAATTTTTTGTAGAACATCATCTAGTTAATTCCAAAAGGGTTCCACCTTTACTTTGGCCTTTTTATTGTCTTCATTTATGGAGGCACAAGCATTCAGAGTGGTGTATTTCCTGTTAGCAGATTTGAAAATGAGTATAGAGGCTGTTCCAGACTGTGATTCAAAGTTCATAATGGAATTCAAAATATTTTTGCCTATTATGAAGCAAGTTTGAAGGTGTGATGTGCTTTTCATATTTTTTCCCCCTATGTATATTGTAAAACTTCCAGAATCAAAATTGTTTTCATCCAAGAATCTGGTTTCTTGTAGTGCTGTTATTAGAATTTTGTGGTTTTTGATAGTGTCTTCAAAATGTTTCAGTATTACAGTTTTTAGAAGAAAATTTATATTGAAAGTAGCTACATAACTTGGATTTTTTGTGCTTTATCTTGCTTGATGTTCCAAGATGCTCATCTCTGTGTAATGGTGCAGAATCCCCAGAATCCAGTTACGTGTTCGTGTACTTTGGTGCAATGGATTGTCTTCCCAAGGTTATTTGTTTCACCTCACACTCTTCTATGATTGATAATATTATTTATGGGGTGACTGTTGTTGTTATAGCCACTAGTTCACAACCACAAGTGTTAGCCTTGGAGGTTTCCTTAGCTGCCCCTAACATGGGGAACAGACACTGACCAAAAGCCAGCCAATCTAGGGACAGAAAAACAGCTACCTTTGGATTTTGATTGCTGTGTAGATACAAGGATTGTATTTTATTTCCCACCTACCCTGCATATCTCCAAATCCATTACCTGTCTGCCCCCTGGGTTTTTGCCTGTAGGGGAACAAAAACCACCAGTAGCTTAATTATCGTGAGAATGAAATATTTTTTTATGAAAACACATTTGTATTTTAACACACTTGTTTATTTGGTTTTTGAATTTGCCAGTAAAAAGCTCACGGTGACCACGCATCCTCACTACTATGTCACAAGTCAGTAAGCTATGTCTCATGTGCTGTGGATCTAACATGTTGCACATTTCCAGTGGTGTCTTGTTGATGTATAAAGGTATCTGAAAATGGTTTCTGCAACTTCTAAAACTCTAGAATCAGTAACTGGTAGTGTGCAATGTCGTGGGTCTCGGTTTGGATGAAATGAGGTATGGAAAAAACCACTTTCCCATGAGGTCCAGAAGAAAGACAGGCTGATATGTGTACATGAGAACACATGGCACTGCAGCTCTTACAAATGCCAGAAACTGTCTCTTGTGGAGAGCAAGTAACTATTTCAGTTTAGTTTAATAATCCTTAACTACACTTTTAAATGCATGTGACTCTTGGTAGCACATGACAAAGTTGAGACCTTTGGTGGATACATTTCCATTGATGTATTGATTTCCTGTGGGTTCCACTTGGAGCCAAGTGTTCATGAAGTGTGGTGGATGTGCTGACTAGTGTGACATCACGTTTCTTGTAGGGCCTGAATTTCCCCTGGGCCCCTGCTTCCCACAAAAGTGAGTTTACTTCATGCTGCCCAAATTGTGTTAATGTTATTTTACAAAGTCTTATCAATTTTGCTGTCTGAAGTGCCCAGTGTTTGACTGGGAGCCACTGTAAATTTGTCATGAAATGATGTGGCATTTCACTTAGTTCATGTGCACTGCCCACTGATACATACAGCTGAAAACCCCATGTGAAATAATCACATATACATTTTATCTAATAGATCCTCTGCCAAAATACTAAAATTAAGATGTTTATTTATTTTAAATGGTTTTGGCAGCCCATTTGTTGTGTGGGTCTACATGCTGCAGCCTAAACAGTCTGTGCATAAATGCAACCCTGCTGGTAAAGCAACAATTTATGCAATTGGAGTTGTACCACTATTCTTGATTTTCCTTGTACATATTTCTGTAAATAGGTTTGAATCTGTTCAGTTTTATCAGTTTATCTTCATTGCAGTTTTAACTGACACTTAGTCTAAATAACTAAAACAAGAAATTGTTCAATTGTTGTTATTGCCAATTTATTATTTGTTGTACTGTGGGTATTTTCATATGATTGCCATTGTTTTAATTTTTACTTTTGAGATCAGAACATTATAGTTTGAGAACAGATATGATTCAGTTTATGAATAGGAAATTTCACCCTGTCTTCTGTATTAACTTCTTAAAAGACAAACAGGAAAAATAAGTATGTGTCCTTCTGTCATCAATTTTTCCTCCTTTGGGCTAAAACAAATCTTTCCTTTTCTAAAAACATCATCTAGGTATATGCTAAATATAATAGGTGATTGCTGCACCCCTGTTGGACATATTGATTGCTGATTATTTTTTACACTTGATTTTGGCAGGTCAATCATTATTTTTCTATTATTGTATACTAGTCTAATACAGTTTATAATGTGTGTTTGATATGCATGTTCTTGAGGAATGTGCCATAGAGGTTTTCTATTTCCTGGATCAAAGGGCTTTTCAAAATCTATAACTGCCATATTAGTAGCTAGATGAATTCCCTGCACTCTCCCATTAGTTGTTTAAGAGCAGAAACAATATAAAAACAGTGCCCCCTTTCCTAAAACCATAATACTAGTTTTGTTTCACAGATAATGTTCATACTGTTGTTTAACATTCTGGAGTACAATTTGTATCTGGGAGTTAGTAAATGGCTGCTTAATTTCTGTTGCCATTTTTTAAAGATAGATCTTACTTTGGCTGTTTTCATTCATCTGGGAATCTTCTTTGATACCACCATACATCAAAGAAATTGGTGTATATATATATATATATATATATATATATATATATATATATATATATATATATCAATGAAAATAGTAATGTTTGAAAATGAAATATGGACAGATAAAAACTCTACTCATCAAGTGGCAGGAGAAACATGTATAACAGAAATGAAAATGCATGAATGTTTGAAGCTAGTAGCTCATTCTATTGGCAGCTGAATTGAGGGGAAGGAAGAAGCATGAAGGAAAAGGACTGGTGAGGTTTAAGAACTGGGGAGAGTTATGGAAAAGTTGTGAGAAGGAAAGACTGAGTTTTGATGTCTGCACTGGGTGAGACTTTAAAATCTGACAGCTTAAAGATAGAAATAGATAATAAGCAGGATAGAGATTACTGAAAATACAAAGTGCAAGAGTCAGTAAGAGCAGAAAGCTAAGTGCATTATACATGGAAGACTGGGGGGAATAGGTTGGAAAATAACAGACATAGAAAAATAAGTGTATCAAAGGAAAGGAATAGTTATTGAAAAATGCTGAGACCACAGAAATTAATGTGAGTTTAGGCCAGTTGGGTGGAGAGAACCAACCATGTGTTGTAATGACAGTTCCCACCTGCAGAGTTCTGATAAACTGGTGTAAGGAAAGAGAATCCAGATGCCTCGTGTACTGAAACAGGCACTGTCATGTTGTAGAGCATGCTCTCTGACAGGATTTATATGTTGCCAGTTAATTTTTCAATTGTGGCATAAAACACAGCTCACATATACATGAAAACATTTCAGTCCACAATCAGTATTGTTTTGTAATAACTTACCAAAGAAGAATACACTAATTCGGTCCACAATGTGACTCAGCATGTCCAAGAGTCACTCATTTTGATGACAACAACTTTCCACATTACTTTTTAATCACTACACAATTCTATTGACATGTTCATTAATTTGGGTTACTGCAATCACTCAAAAGTTATTAAATGCTAAAGTTCTTGAGTTTTGTGAATGTCAGTGCATGTGTTTTCTCATACAGAATGTGCATGACTATGCATACGAACACCGAGATTGCACCCGAGAGAAGTCTCACTTATGAGCTTTCTATCTGTGATCTGCCAACTTTGGGTGTCTTAACTATTTATAGATGAGCATTTTCTAACCTGTATTATGCTTTAAAAATAGGCTAGGACGGATTTTACTGTTTTTGATGAAATACAAGAACTAATGTGATTTTGGCGTACAGTATACAAAATGCTGCTGGTCAGAAATTTAGAGAAATGAATGGTCGTTGTTATTCTTATGCATTGTGAAACACCTTGTTTACATGTATGACTGCCATATCACAAATTAGGGTAAATTACATGAAATTATTAATTACTAAATTTATTAATTTATGCTGCCTGTCTTATGCACCAAAAAATAAAGGCAAAAAAAGCAGATAGACAAATTGCAGAATCTATGATGAAATATGCATTATATGGAAAATGGAGATGTTTATGGATGGAATTCTAATTTTCTCTCCAATTAATTAGTTCCTAATAAATTAAAGTGCTTCCCAGAAAATTTGGAATGCATAGCTTTCTGTTGGTGTGTGTCATTATATGGAATTATGCTTATTAGCCCACAAAGCTCTTACATGTATTGAACTACAGTGCTGACTTTTAATTAACTGTAAGTTTTAATTAGCATGGTCTGCAAACAAACTCCTAGAATCAGCCCAACCAAAAGGGCAATCCAAACAACAGATTTACGTGGGAGAAAGTTATCAACAGGATTCAAAATATAACACATGGGATAGAACTACCACACTGTGCTACATTTCTCCCAACACCTGCCTCCACCTCTGCCCTAAGACCCTGACTTCACTCATCCTGCACCCACACCCTCTTCCCTGCCATCTCTGTCTTCCTTTGTTCTCACCCCCCACCCCCAAATCCATTATCTCATGGAATCAGACACTATGCACAACTGCCCCTGCCTGTGGCTGAAACAAGCTCACATTTATTGTATTCCCATCTGCTTCACCTGATTCTCCTAGATCCTGTGTAACACATTCTTTGAAGTCGATCTCCACCTCTCTGATGGTCACATTCAGTTCACTGTCCACATCATATCAAGCCTACTACTACCTCTTCATCCCAGTTGTCAGACACTCTTCCAGCCTCTCCCTCCCAATCTCTGCATCCTTTCTTAATATGCACTATCCCACATTTCAACTAAGTTACTGTGCCATCACCAAGTAGTCAGCTGGGACAGTTTACTCATTCAGGTTGTAATGTGTATATATACTTTGCACCTCTGAAAAAGGATTCAACCTAAAGTTAGCAACATTCTCAATGTTATTTGTGCACTTTTTGATCCCTCAGTTTTCCATGACCATGTTTATAAAGTAAGTCAAGTATTGATTCAACAGAAGCAATCAATAAGAATACTTGATATATAAATAACTATAAATATTGCTGAACACTTTCAATCATTTCTCAGTGCATTTATGCCTTAATGGTGTGTTGATGACAGTAAAAATATGTTTCAGTTGAACTATAATCTACTAAATCATAATGCAAGTCACAAAAATAATTTGCATATAGACTTTGTCAATTTGTCAAGGATTCAGAAGGGAGTTATGTGCTCTGGTATAAAGGCATTCAACACTCTCCCATCTAACATAAACAAAACACTGGGAATCTCAACAAATAAAAAAAATTAAAAACATTCCCCATTAGCTTCTCTTTCACCAAATTCTATGAATATCTGGGTTTGTGGATTCAAAAGTTAAGTTTGCTACATGACAAATAACAGCATTGAATAGAGTGACAACCTATTACTAATGCAATAACGTTTAACTCATTAACCAAGTAGTTTCAGTAAGAAGACCATGGTAAACTGTTTTCTAAAAGTAGTGCGAGAAGTTTGATTTAACTCTGTTTTTCTAAGCTCCTGATTTTTGTGACTAATTTTGAGTAAAATCATTTTGGATATTAGGCTACATCATGCTTTGACTGACTTTCTGTGGTCCTCTTCAGGGCAGTTAACTGCTGGATGCTAATGAATATCTTCCCCTATATACTGTTGATTTTGATTATCTGGTGGCTACTGGTGTCACATATCTGAGACGTCATTGGACAATTTGAAAAGAGGTAACTATGGAGGGGTAGACTATTCCCTGTGCTACTTTGGTGGCTGATTGGAAGACAACTCTTTTAGGTGACTGGTAGGAAATAGTGTATCAGCAGGTGACTCCTGTTGGTGACTGGTAGGCAATACCAAATTGCCAGCTTGTTCCCAGAGGTAAAGTTCCCCTGAACTGAAGCATTAAGGCTGCATGACAGTTCTCTCATGGCAGCTGTTTATGCTGTTAAAGCCATGTCAAATGGTGGTGCTCACTGCTGACACATGTAGTCCACTGGGGTGGAATCACTGTCAGTCAGGCCATAGGTAAATTGTAGTTGTCCTCCCTGTTCATGCCATCCTCCCTGTTCATGCTGTTAGATTATTTGATTATTTCAATAACCTCTCTTATATTTCTCTGTTGCTCACAAAATTTTTCCTTTATTGAACTATAATTCACTACTGAGCAAGCATGCAAATTTCTAAAAAATTGATAGAACAGACACATTCCTGGAGGTGTTTAGCTTCAGCTGGTAGTCATTCCAACTTAAATAAGCCAACAGCATTTTCATAACAGCTCATACACAACAAGCATCATTTCACTGGTGACTGCCCCTTTGATGGTATATGTTTTGCCAACTGCAGCTCTGGTATAAGTGCTCTTAGGATGGTGCATTGGGCAAGTCTTACAGTTAATGTGGTCACAATGGTAGGAGATGTAGTTTGGGGAAATGGGTGCAGAAAGATATTGAATAGAATGGAAAGGGGTGGGGATGATGAAAAGCTATTGTATGTGTAGTGAGAAAAAATCAGACAGAGTGGATTTTAGGAAGTCATAGCCTTTTCAAAGTAGCTGACTAATACATTCAAGACAAGGATATTACTGAGTGACAAGATATGTACTCCTAAGCTGTTTTTTGGAAGGATTAGCTGTACCTCGGTTGGATGTGATGACCCAGGAATTGGCTCTTGAACTAGGCTGCTGGGGTGATTACCTACACAGAGTGTACATACCTTGGGACAGATGTGAAATCTGGGAAAAATGTGAGAATTTTTCATCCAGGAAAAACCCTGAAATTTTTTAGACTTCTAGGAATTTTCACTGTTTTTATTTTCCATTGAATTTTTGTAAATTTGATGATAAGAACTGATATTATAGCAAAGAATTTTACTTTAGGCCATTAGTGCAGAATAATACTGCATCAATAAAACATAAACAAGAGAATAACACCTAAATAAAACTTGTGTTGCAAAGAAAATGTGTTACTTACAACAACAAAACACAGTGCACACAGAAGCATCTGTCGACAGCAAAATGTGTGAAACAGTTTAGACTATGGAACACATCCTAACAACAAACTGCTTTTGATGAGCATGATGTCACAACTGTTTACATTTCTAACAGGTCACAGGAAGATATTGTGAATGGTGATTTGGGATGTGTTACTTTCAAAGTAAATTTCCTTTTATGCGAGATGAATTATGTTACATGTGAGAATGTGTGATGAATTTTTTAAATTACAGAGCATTTGACTCTCAATCAAAACTTAACACTTTGAGGACTAGACAGTTAGAAAAATTTTGGTCTCAAAAGATGAGCTGTTTATGCCATTATTTAAAATTTTACTGGCACATTTGTGATTGATATATCTTAAAGGATGACATATGCTAAAAATTCCAAGCTTCAAGGTTAGTTTTTCTTATTTATTTTATTTCTTTCATAGATTAAAAATTATGCAATAATGCTGGCAGAATGTGAAATTACCATTCAAAAAAGTACATGGTGAGTTCTTGAACAATTTCCATGTAAGTGACTTTTCTATGGAAAAGTAGAAGTTCATGATGGAGCATGTATTGAGCAAGGTAACCCAGAAACTGTTCACTGCATGTCAGTGAAAATTATAATCATGCTTTTCAGAGATATTCAGCTGATGTGATTTAAGCTGTGCCCTTAGGATCCTGCCTAACCACACCCTCAGAAAAAAACAGCAAAATATTTTTGACTACTGTTTTAATTTTGAATAAAAATCATCAACAATCATGAGTGAAGACTTCTGGCATACAAAATCACTCTCATTCTACCAAAGGTCATGTCAAAGAGGGCAGAGGAGCAAACAGAGGTTCAGGGTACTATCTTGCCCTTGGGGTGGGAAACTGCCCCTAGAAGGTGAAAGAATTGGCAGTGATCAAACATGAGGATGCAGAAGGCAATGGAAACCACTGATTAAGGGCACATAACATGTATCCAGTGGGATTACAATTCAAGGTGAAAGAATATCAATGTTAAGATTTACTGATGACATTGCTATCCTCAGTAACAGTGAAGAAGAACTACAGCATCTGTTAAATGGAATGAACAGTTTAATGAGTATAGAATATGGACTGAGAATAAATTGAAGGCAGACGAAAGTAATGAAGAGTAGCAGAAATTATAACAGTGTAAACTTGACATCATAATTGTAGGCACAAGGAAGGTAACTGGAAAGAAACCATGGATGACAGAAGAACTACATCAGCTGATTGATGAAAGAAGAAAGTACAAAAATGTTCAGGGAAATCCAGGAATACAGAAATAAAAGGCACTTAGGAATGAAATAAACAAGAAGTGCAGGGAAGTGAAGGTGAAGTGGTTACATGAAAAATGTGAAAAATTGAAAAAGAAATAATTGTTGGTATGATGACTCAGCAAATAGAAAAGTCAAATCAACCTTTGATGAAGTTAAAAGCAAGACTGGTGATGTTAGGAGTGCAACAGGAATTCCACTGTTAACTACAAAGGAGTGAGCAGATAGTTGGAAAGAGTACAAAGAAGGTTTCTATGAGATGGAGGACTTATCTGATGACATGATAGAAGAAGAAACAGGAGTTGATATGGAAGAGATAGGAGATCCAGTATTAGAATCAGAATTTAGAAGAGCTTTGGAAGACTTAAAAACAGCTGAGGCAGAAGGTACTGATAAAGTTCCATCAGAATTTCTAAAATCATTGGTGGAAGAGGCAAAAAAAAAATGATTATTGATGTTGGTGTGTAGAATGTATGAGATAGGTGATAGACCATCAGATTTTTGAAAAAAAACATCATCAAAGCAATTCCCAAGATTTCAAGAGCTGACAATTGTGTGAAATATTGCTCAATCAGCTTAACAGCTCATGCATCCAAGTTGTTGACAAGAATAATATACAGAAGAACAGAAAAGATAATTCAGAATGAGTTATCCCTTCGGTGGGTGTGCCTGCAGCAGTTACTCACAAGATTTAGTTTTCTGTTAGTATCACAGATAGCGTTACAGTTGCGTCCATGTCCAGATACATATTTGTTATTCTCATCAGATGTCATCACTCAATGCATTTGTGCAATTCATGCTTTCAGCAGTTTGGTTGCTACTGTTGTTTGAAACATGAGTGTTGCTTTTGCGGTGTGTTTGCCGCCATGTGCCTTGTGATGTAAGTATTTTCTATACTTGTGTTTCTCTTCCACCTCAAGGCAATCATTCTTTTATATTAGTATATAATGAATATTCGAATCAAATCAAAGTTCCCATATGCAATTTTCATTACTCTTTACAATCTTGGATATTGATTTGCTACAGTATATTACTTTTATAAAAACATGTGTTTCATTAGGTCTCATAGAAGTGTGGAAATGGAGAAAATGAAGGCATTTGACAGGCACCCTCTAATTGTACATCCTGAAGACTATGAGAAAGTATTGTGAGAACTGTCAGAAGAATAATTACAAGAATTGTCAAATTCATGTGAATTTGAGTTGGAAGAGGAAGTTATTGAAGAAGAAAACCACAGCAGTGACTCCAAACAGTCAACAGAGGAAACAGATGACCATCTGGTTGAAGAGGGGAGACAACAAACAGATGATTACTGATTTTATGTAGGAAAAGATAAAGAGACTATTTGAATAAGTGAACCACTTCCTTCTTCTAAAACCGAGGCCAAGAACATCCTAAAAGTTTTGCCAGGTCCAAAAGCAAGTGCTGAAATTGTGGAAAAAGAAACTGATGCATTTTACCTATTTATTACTGATGGGATGATTGACAACATTGTGCAAAATACAAACTGATACATCCAGACTACTAAAAGAGCTGAAGTTCAGTATTCAAGAGAACGAATTGGTGTGAACTGTGGGATGCAGATTGTACAGGAATGATTATTTTATGAGCTCTCTTCAGCTATAAGCACTTTCGCTTTCTACTTTTCGAACTCTTAGGTTCAACGACCTGGATACCCGGAATGAAAGAAAGCAAAGTGACAAACTAGCACCTATTTGTTTGTCAACAACTGCCTTGCTCACTACAATGTCAGCGAGTTTGTCACTATTGATGAGATGCATCCTTTCAGAAGACACTGTGGTTTTGTGCAGTATATCCCTAATAAGCCTGCAAAATGTGGGATAAAGATTTATGTCTTGTGTGATACTAAAATATTTTACACCCTGAACTTTGAAATTTACTGTGGTAAACAGATGCCAGGACCCTACCTGAAGTCTAACAAGCCTGATGACATTGTGCAAAGATTAGTGACAAAAATTGAAAAAACAAACAGAAATCTTATGACTGACAGTTACTACAGTAGCTACCCTCCGGCTGAAAATCTCCTCGGCAAAGATTTGACCTTCTTGGGAACCATGAAAAAAAAAAAAAAAAAAAAAAAAAAAAAAAAGAAGAAAATACCTCAAGAATTCCAAGCAAATAAAACCCGAGAAGTCCAGTCATGTGTCTTCAGTTTTCAAGACGATTTTTGTATGGTCTTGATTGTTCCTAAAAGGAACAAAGCTGTGATCTTTTAATTGACAATGCACAGCACAAATGAATTAGCTCAAGAGACTAAGAAATCAAGAGTGAATTTGGACTACTATGCTACCAGAGGAGGAGTAGACACTATAGATCAGATGTGCTTATCCTACAGTACTTCCATGATAACACGACAATGGCCACATGCACTTTTCTACAGACATCTAGATATTGCTGGGATAAATGCAAACATTATTTTCAAATTCAACAATCCTGATAATAAAAAAAGAAGATGAATTTTTTTGAAACATCTTGCTCTGGACCTAATGGAAGAACATTTGAAACAACAAGCATTACTTGAGACACTTCCCAAGGATATTCACGCCTTCTTGACCAAATATAGGTGCAAAGAAGAGAAGACCATGGAACCAACAAAACCTGGAATTTGTTACATATGTGGCAGGCATAAAACAACAGAACCAAAACAGTATGTATGAAATGCAAGATAAATGAATGCAAGTAACATACTGGTAGACTGGTAGTGTCATAGACACAAAATATGAGCAATTTGAAAGTGAGCTGCAGATGGAAGTTGACTAATTTATTCACAATCATAAACAGGAGTGGGAGTTTATGAATGCTCCATTTCATAATGTGTTCCCTTGTTACTTTCTTTTCATGTGAATCAGTGCAGTTAAGTGATATAATTAAAAGAAACACAAAGGCAATAAAGAATATTAGCTTGTTGTAAATTACAGTGACAACAATAGACAATTTTGAAGGCAGCAAATTTCTATAGAGCCATGTAATGTTATGTTATGTTTTCTCCAATAAAATGTAACTGGTGATTATATAAATGTTATTTTTTCTCAGGTTAAAAATGTAATGCTAATTGCAGTGTAAAAGCTTCAATGCGCCCACTCATGGAAGTATGAAAGACGTGCCCACTGAAGTGTTAAATAACAATCAGTTTGGCTTTAGGAAAGGTAAAGGCACCAGAGAGGCAGTTCTGATGTTGTGGTTCATAATGGAAGCAAGACTGAATAAAAATAAAGACACATTCATAGGATTTGTTGACCTGGAGAAAGAATTAGACAATGTAAAATGCTGCAAGGTGTTGAAAATCTTGTGAGAAATTAGGATAAATTATAGGGAAAGACAGGTTATATAGAATATGTACAAGAACCAAGAAGAAACAATAAGAGCTGAAGGCCAAGAATGAAGTGCATGGATTAAAAGGAGTGTAAGATGGGAATGTAGTCTTTCACACCTGCTGTTCAATCTATACATCAAAGAAGCAAAGCCAGAATAAAAAAAAATGTGCAAGGGTGGGATTAAAATTCAAGGTGAAAGAATATCAATGTTAAGATTCACTGGTGACATTGCTATCCTCAGTAACAGGGAAGAAGAATTAGAGAATCTGTTGAATGGAATGAACAGTTTAATGAGTACAGAATTTGGACGAGAGTAGATTCAAGGCAGATGAAAGTAATGAAGAGTAGCAGAAATTAGAACAGTGACAAACTTGATATCATAACTGTTGATCATGAAGTTAAGGAATTCTGACACCTAGGCAGCAAAATAACCCATGATGGATGGAGCAAGGAGGACACAAAAGGTAGACTAGCATTTGCAAAACAGGAATTCCTGGTGAAGAGAAGTCTACTGGTATCAAACATAGGTATTAATTTGAGGAAGCATTGTATGGTAGTGAGACATGGACTATGGGAAACTAGTAAATAGAATAGAAATATTTAAGAAGTGGTGCTACAGAAGAATGTTGGAAATTTGGTGGACTAATAAGGTAAGGAATGAGGAGGTTCTCTGTGGAACTGGCGAGGAAAGGACTATATGGTAATCACTGACAAGAAGAAGGGTTAGGATGATATGACATCTGTTAAGACATGAGGGAATAATGTCCATGGTACTCTAGAGGGTAAAAACTGCAGAGCAAGACAGATATTGGAATACATCCAGATAATTATTGAGGACATTTATTGTAAGTGCTACTGTGAGATGGAAAGTTTGGCCCAGGACACAACACAAGAGAGGAATTCATGGCAGACCGCATCAAACCAGTCAAAAGACTGACAACTCAAGAGAATACATATATAGCATCATGGAGTGCAATCTCAATTTAGTGGTTTGTAAGCTACCATGCTGTATTTGGTAGACACAGTATGTATACTTTTGTAGTATAAAATATGCAGTGTAAATGTTTCCACATACCAGAGTTCTTTCAAAAACATGTTGCTTGTTTGCTGCGCTTAGTTTCCTAAAGTGCTGGGAAGTCTTACACTGGCATATAAAACCTTTACCATTCAAAGGATTGATAAGTTTTACAGCTCTGAGGGCATGTATATTGCCACTTAACATGGGAAAAATATATTTTCACCTGAGGTATAGTGTAATTTCACCCAAAGAAAGGTGTATTTTCATGCAGGAAAAAGTGTACTTTTATCTAGGACATCCAGGGAAAATTCAAGAAGTTTTGTTTTGTCTGTTTATACAACCTGTCACAGTATAGGCTTGGTTAAGAATGATAGTTAGTATGTTGGTGTAAAGAGTTTGCATCAGAACAAACAAATTTGCTTTGAGTGCCAACACTGTGTGGGAGGGAACATCTGACATGAAAATGATGATGGTTGTGAAAATTTAAGTACTGTTGTTTGTTTGTAAATTTAATGTGAACAGAAGTGTGTAGATGACACTTGGTAAAGAAGAAGTCTAAAATCAAGAAAAGTGGCAAGAACTTCAGAGTAGGACCATATGAGATTTGATTGTGAAGATGTATTTAGAAAGTCCAAAACTTTTAACAAGTCAGACTCACCATGAGTCAATATGGCAAAGATGTCACCAGTGCATCATTAGTATGACTATGGGAACCAGAATGGCTCCTTCCTATGCCAATCTTTTCATGGGTGACTTGGTGGGGGTTTCCTGGGATCCAAAATCTTCAGTCCCTGGCTGGCCTTAGATATATTGATGACATCTTAGCCATATGGACTCATGGTGAGAGTGACCTGTTAAATGCCATTTTCCTTGGTGATGACCTCTTCTTCAAGAAGGGTCAGCTACACACTTTTGTTTACATGAAACGTACAAATAAGCAACAGTAGTTACATTTTGACAGTTACCATCATTTCTATGACAAAAGTTCTGTCACACACAGCCTTAGCATTTGAGAAAAATGTGTTTGTTCAGACACAGATTCTTTGTACCAATACACTGCCAGTCTACATCTACAACTGCATCTACATCTACATTAATACCCTGCAAGCCACTGTGTGGTGCATGGTGGACTATTAGTCATTTTCTTTCCTTTTCCACTCACAAATAGAGCAAGGGGAAAAGAACTGTCTCTATGCCACTGTATGAGCCCTAATTTTTCATATCTTATTTTCCTAGTCCTTACGCGCATGGATGTTGGCAGCAGCAGAATCATTTGGCAATCAGATTCTCTAAATTTTCTCAGGAGTACTTCTCAAAAAGAATGTTGCCTTCCATCCAGGGATTTACATTTGAGATCCGAAAGCATCTCCATAACACTTATGTGTTGTTCAAACCTATCAGTAACAAATCTAGCAGCCCACCTCTGATTTGTTTCGATATCATCCTTCAAACCAACCTGGTACGGATCCCAAATACTCAAGCAGTACTCAAGAATAGGTTGCCCTGTATGTGGTCTCCTTTACCAGTGAACCATTCTTTCCTAAAATTCTCCCAATAAACTGAAGTTGACCATTCACCTTCCCTACCACAGTTCTCACATGCTCATTTTATTTCATATCATTTTGTAGTGTTATGATCTTACATGTAAATGACTTGACTGTGTCAAGCCAGACGCTAGTAATACTGCATCTGAACATTACAGGTTTGTTCTTTGTATTCATTGATACAGACTTACATTTTTTCACATTTAGAGCTAGCTGCCATTCATCACACCAATTAGAAATTTCGTTTAAATTGTCTTGTAACTTCCTACAGTTGCTCAGCTTCAACAGCTTACCATATACCACAGCATCATCAGCAAAAAATTGCAGAATTTTCTGCCCACCCTGTTTGCTAAATCATTTATGTCTACAGAGAACAACAGCAGTCCTATCACACTTCCCTGGGGCACTCCTGATGATATCGTCATCTGTGATGAACACTCACCATCAAGGACAACATACTGGGTGCTACTACCTAAGAAGTCTTTGAGCCACTCACATATCTGTGAACTTTTTCCATATGCTTGTATCTTCATTAACAACCTACAATGGGGCATCATGTAAAATGGTTTTTGGAAATCTATAAATGTGGAATCTGCCTGTTGCCATTCATCTGTAGTTCACAGTATATCATGTGAGAAAAGGTGAAGCTGAGTTTTGCATGCGTGATTCTTCCTAAAACCATGCTGATTTGTGGACATAAGTTTCTCCATCTCAAGGAAAGTTTAATATATTTGAACTGAGAATTCTGCAATTAGGGATATTGGTCAGTAATTTTGCAGGTCTGCTCCTTTACACTTCTTATATACTGGAGTCATCTGTCCTTTTGTTCAATCACTTGGAACTTTGAGCTTGGTGAGAGATTCATGACAAACACAGGCTAGGCAAGGGGCCAGTACTGTAGAGTGCTCTTTGTGAGACTGGATGGGGATTACACTTGGACCAGGTGGTTTATTTACTTTCCAATCTTTCAGTTGTTTCTGTATGCCAGGGGAGCTTATTACTATATCATCCATATGGGAGTTTGTCTGATGGTCAAATGACAGGATCGTTGTGAAATTCTCCTGTGTGAACAATTTCTTGAATGTGAAATTTAAAACTTCAGCTTTAATTTCGCTGTCTTCATCTGTCACACCAGACTGGTCAACAATACCCATTTATTGATGTTACATAGGACCAGAATTTTCTTGGGTTCACTGCCAGATCTTTTGCTTAGGTGTGATGGAGGTAGTAGCTGTATGCTTTGCATATAGGTATTTTTACAGATGCACAAGTCTCTACGAAGCTTCACTTGTTATCATCTGCGCAACAGCCTCTGTTTCCTCAGAGGAATTTCCTTACTAAACTGTGGTGGATGTTTTCCATCTTTTGTCCACTTACTAGGCACATAACTCTCCAAACAATGATTTACAATCTGCTTAAATTTTGCATGTAATTCCTCTACATCCAGCTTACTGGAACTAAGTGTTGTCAATTCACTGACTAAGTGAGATGCTAATAACCACTTATCTGCTCTATCTAATAGGAACACTCTCCTAGCCTTCTTGACAAATTTATTTACTTTCATAATCATAGTTACTATAATGACATCATGGTCATTAATCCCCATTTGTATACTGACATTGTCAATAAGGTCCAGCCTATTTACAGCCACAAGGTCTAAGATATTTCCATTGTGTGTGGGCTTCCGTGTTAGCTGCTCAAGACAGTTTTCAGAAAATGTGTTGAAAAGTAGATCACATGACTGTCTGTCTGTACACCCTTCAATGAATCCATAGACATCCTAGTCTATACTCAGTAAGTTAAAGTCACCTCCAACTGGTATTGCATGATCTGGGTATTTATGCACTATTGACCATAGGTGAAGGCTGCATGGGGGACGCAGCCTTCTGCCAAATACCATGCACTTTGCTAATAGATTCAGCAGTGTGCTATCTGATGCTGGAGGGGATGGGGGATGGCGGATGGTGGGGGGGGGGGGGGGGGGGGGGGGCTGAGCTGGATCTGAATGCACCTTCTGTCAGGACAGAGGTTGAGAGGTTGCTCCTTCAGCAAGGTCTAGACAGGCACGTGGGGGTAGGGGTTTGTTAGTTATTGGGAGCTCCAACATTAGGCGGGCCATGGAGTCCCTCAGGAACATAGCGGCTAGGGCAGGGAAGAAATCCAACATTCACTCTGTGTCTTGCTGGGGGGCCTTGCCCGGGATGTGCAAGAGACTCTTCTGGCAACTATCAAGTGTGCGGGGTGCAGCCAGCTGCAGATTGTTGCACATGGCAACTGGAATCACTCAACAGAGGAAAGTCCACTGGACCTGACGGGATACCAATTCGATTCTACACAGAGTACGCGAAAGAACTTGCCCCCCTTCTAACAGCCGTGTACCGCAAGTCTCTAGAGGAATGGAAGGTTCCAAATGATTGGAAAAGAGCACAGGTAGTCCCAGTCTTCAAGAAGGGTCGTCGAGCAGATGCGCAAAACTATAGACCTATATCTCTGATGTCGATCTGTTGTAGAATTTTAGAAGATGTTTTTTGCTCGAGTATCATGTCGTTTTTGGAAACCCAGAATCTACTATGTAGGAATCAACATGGATTCCAGAAACAGTGATCGTGTGAGACCCAACTCACTTTATTTGTTCATGAGACCCAGAAAATATTAGATACAGGCTCCCAGGTAGATACTATTTTCCTTGACTTCCGGAAGGCGTTCGATACAGTTCCGCACTGTCGCCTAATAAACAAAGTAAGAGCCTACGGAATATCAGACCAGCTGTGTGGCTGGATTGAAGAGTTTTTAGCAAACAGAACACAGCATGTTGTTATCAATGGAGAGACATCTACAGACGTTAAAGTAACCTCTGGCGTGCCACAGGGGAGTGTTATGGGACCATTGCTTTTCACAAGATATATAAATGACCTAGTAGATAGTGTCAGAAGTTACATGCGGCTTTTTGCGGATGATGCTGTAGTATACAGAGAAGTTGCAGCATTAGAAAATTGTAGCGAAATGCAGGAAGATCTGCAGCGGATAGGCACTTGGTGCAGGGAGTGGCAACTGACCCTTAACATAGACAAATGTAATGTATTGCGAATACATAGAAAGAAGGATCCTTTATTGTATGATTATATGATAGCGGAACAAACACTGGTAGCACTTACTTCTGTAAAATATCTGAGAGTATGCGTGCGGAACGATTTGAAGTGGAATGATCATATAAAATTAATTGTTGGTAAGGTGGGTACCAGGTTGAGATTCATTGGGTGAGTCCTTAGAAAATGTAGTCCATCAACAAAGGAGGTGGCTTACAAAACACTCGTTCAACCTATACTTGAGTATTGCGCATCAGTGTGGAATCCGTATGAGATCAGGTTGACGGAGGAGATAGAGAAGATCCAAAGAAGAGCGGTGCGTTTCATCACAGGGTTATTTGGTAACCGTGATAGCGTTACGGAGATGTTTAACAAACTCAAGTGGCAGACTCTGCAAGAGAGGCGCTCTGCATTGCGGTGTAGCTTGTTTGCCAGGTTTCGAGATGGTGCGTTTCTGGATGAGGTATCGAATATATTGCTTCCCCCTACTTATACCTCCCGAGGAGATCACGAATGTAAAATTAGAGAGATTAGAGCGCGTACGGAGGCTTTCAGACAGTCGTTCTTCCCGCGAACCATACGCGACTGGAACAGGAAAGGGAGGTAATGACAGTGGCACGTAAAGTGCCCTCTGCCACACACCATTGGGTGGCTTGCGGAGTATAAATGTAGATGCAGATGTAGATATTGGCACCAACGATGCCTGTTGTCAGGGTTCTGAGGAAATCCTTCGGTCCTTTCAATGGCTGGCTAAATTGGCGAAAGCAGCCTCCATCTCTAGAGGAGTGGAAGCCAAGCTGATGATCTGCAGCATCTTACCCAGGGTGGTTTGGAGTCGAGTTGAGAATGTAAACCAGAGACT
Organism: Schistocerca cancellata; assembly: GCF_023864275.1. Lineage (NCBI taxonomy): Eukaryota > Metazoa > Arthropoda > Insecta > Orthoptera > Acrididae > Schistocerca > Schistocerca cancellata. The sequence continues at coordinate 697,659,267 of NC_064627.1, read as the reverse complement.
ACGTTGACTCTGTTATGAAAATGGTTGTAGATTCCTTGACTTACGCTATGGGGTGGAAGGTTGTAGGATGCCCCTCAATAGATCAGGGGGGCACTACACACAGGAATCTGTTACATGGGTAGCACAATACTTGTGGTGTGCACATGGGGTTTTTTTAGGTTAGGTTCCTCCCCACGCGAAACAAACCTTGGTCTGAAAAATTACCAGTTCATGACACTGATATGGGTCACTCCAAAGGATTTAAATAAGCTAATTCTCATGTTAGTAAATTGTCGAAGTGTCTTTAGCAAGATCCCTGAGTTACTCTCTGAAATAAACAGTAGTAATGCCAATATTGTATTAGGTACCGAAAGCTGGTTGTAACCAGACATAAATAGCAGTGAAATTTTGAACTTTTATTGGACAATGTTTAGGACAGATAGAACTGATGCTATGGGAAGTTGTGTGTTCATTGCAATTAAAATCTGTTTAAATGCAGCTGAGATCGATACTGGGTCAGACTGTGAAATAGTCTGGATAAAGCTGTCAATCAGACAATGATTGACCATTGTATTAGGATGTTTTTATAGACCACCAGCATCCACAACAAATGTCAGAATGTTCCAGGGAAAGTCATGAGTACATAGGAAATAAATATCTAAATTATCCATTAGTTATAGGTGGAGACTTTAACCTAGCATCCATTGACTGGGAAAATTACACATTTATCACATGGGGCAGAAGCAAAGACTCTTGTGAAGTTATTCTAGAAGTGCTCTCAACATACAACCTTGAGCAATTGGTTAGAAAACCAACTCGAGATGGGAACATATTAGATATCTTGGCGACAAACAAACCTGATCTTTTTGAAGAAGTTAATCTAGAAGGAGGTATTAGTGACCATGTCACTGTGGCTTCTATGTAAGTGGAAGTTCCCAAAAAAAAAAAAAAAAAAAAAAAAAAAAAAACAACAACCAAGGAAACGGTGTATAGTTTCCTTGTTTGGGAAAGTAAAAAAAAACTATCATTAATGAATATCTTCATAGTCAGCTCCAAGCATTCACCGCGGGACACAAAGATATTGAGCATCTTTGGTTGGAATTTAAAGGTATTGTCCACCATGTGCTAGAGAAGCATGTGCCTAGCAAAAATATAGGGGAGGGAAAGGATCCACCTTGGTACAACAAACATATTAGGAAGTTGCTGAGAAAGCAGAGAATTTTGCACAGTCATTTTAAATGTAGTCACTGCTCCATTGACAAACAGAAATTATGCGAAATGAAAGCAGCTGTCAATTCTTTTAATGAATTTGAAAGCAGTATTTTATCTGCAGATTCTAAAAATAACCCCAAAAAATTTTGGTCATATGTAAAATCTATGAATGCTACAAATAATTCAATACCTTCTCTTGCTGACAGTACAGGAAAAGTAACAGATGATGATAAACAGAAGGCCGAACTTCTAAACCTAGCTTTCAAAAACTCATTTACAGTAGACAACTTCCGCACCATTCCCCCATTCAATAATTGAACAAACGCAAGGATGGCTGAGATAGTGTTTAGTGTGTCTGGGATTGTAAAACAGTTAAGATCCTTAGATGCCAGGATGGCATCTGTCACAGACGGTATCCTGGTAAGATTATATGTTGACTATGCTAAAAATATAGCACCATTCTTATCCATCATCTATCAGAGATGCCCAGGTTATAGCAATCTATAAAAAGGGTAGCAAATCGGATTCACATGATTACTGGCCAATTTCACTGACATCGATTTGTTGTAGAATCATGGAACATATTTTGTGATCAGACCTAATGACCTTGTTAGACTCTGAGAAGCTCATCTGCAGAAACCAGCACGGTTTTAGGAAACAGAGGTCATGCGAGACACAGCTTGCCCTCTTTGTGCATGATATACAACAGACTCTAGATACCAGCTCCCAGGTTGATGCCATGTATCTCGAATTTCGAATGGTGTTCAACTCAGTTCCACACTGTCACTTGCTCCAAAAAGTGCTTGCTTATGGTCTATCCAATGACATATGCGGTTGGATAAAAGGTTTTCTAACAGACAGAGAGTGGTATGTCATCCTGAATGGGGTGACTTCAGCAGAAACAAGCGTAACTTCAGGTGTGCCTCAGGGCAGCGTAATAGCTCCACTGCTTTTTACAATTTACATATATGATATGGTTGATAGTATTGACAGCAGCATTAGAGTGTTTGCTGATGATGCTGTAGTCTACAGGAAAGTAGTATCACATGAAAGTTGTGAAGAAATCAATGAGGATTTCCAGAAAATAAATGCGTGGTGTAATGACTGGCAGTTATCTCTCAATATTAGTAAGTGCAACCTACTGCATATAACAATGCAATACTCCCCATGAATGTATGAGTACAAAATAAATGACTAGTCTTTGGAAGCAGTAACATCCATCAAGTATCTGGGTTTGACTATTCAAAATGATCTCAAATGGAATGATCAGATTACACAAGTAATGGGCAAGACAAACTCTAGATTGCACTTTATTGGTAGAATCCTGAAGTGATGAAGTCCTTCAACAAAGGAAATTGCTTACAATATGTTAGTTCATCCAGTCTTAGAGTATTGTTCATCTGTATGGGGCCCTTACCAGTTGGGTATGATTGAAGACATTGAGAAGGGCCAAAGAAGAGTGGCAAGATTCGTGACTGGTACATTTAGCCATCATTAGAGCATCACGAATCTCATAGATAGTTTGAAGTGAGATACACTTGCAGGTAGACGACACACTAAATGGAAGGGGCTGCTCAGTGAAGTCCAAAATCTGATCTTCACCAAGGATGTAGAGCATATATTACTGCCACAAGCTTTCAAATTTCACAATGATCACCAATCGAAGATAAGGGAAATTAGAACTGGTACTGAGGTGTTTAGACAGTCATGTTTCCCTCGTGCGATCTGTGAGTGGAACAAGGGGGAGGGGGGTGGGGGTGGGAGGAGGGGGGGGGGGGGAATACGACTGGCACGAATAGTGCCCTCCGCCACACACTGGTTGGTGGTAAGCGGAGTATATAGAGTATATATTATGTAGATGTAGATGTAGACAGACTTTCTTTGAATGACTCTAGAAATGACACATTGGAATTAGGTGGCTGGTAAAAACAACTAACAATTAATTTGGTTTCACCTACACCTGTTATGTGTGACCAGATAACTTCACTGTCACACTCAACTTTGGCGTCAATAGATACTAAATTTTTGTCAACTGCAATGAATACTCCCCCTCCTGTGGCCTCTAATCTGCCTTTCATATATACATTCCATAACTTGTGAAATATCTCAGAGCTTTCCACCTCAGGTTTCAGCAGGCTCTCGGTCCCCAAATAATTTGAGTGTGAGAACTTTCCTGGAGGGCAGTTTTGTAGGTGGTGAAAGTGACAAGACATGGTACTGAAAGACACTAAATGCCTTCGCTAAATAGTATGTAGGCCAGCCAGTTTAGAAACCTGCTCATGATGAAAATATATTAGACATAGTGGCAACAGATAGACATGACCTCCTTGTGGATGACCATATTGAAATTTGGATCACTAATCATGAGGTAATTGTAGCAGCAATGATTAATAAAATAGGATGGGCAGCTGAAACAAGTAGGAAGCTTAACATGTTCAGTAAGTTAGATAAACAAATAATCATGTCATATCTCAAAGAGGAGTGAGATGAAGCTCTGAGCAAAATCATGCAGAAAAACTGTGTCTCAAATTTAAAAGAACGTTTGAGCCTGCACTGGAAAGAAACATATATGGTAGAATAGTTCATGATGAGAAGTACCTCCCATGGTTTACAATCACTGTCAAAAAAACTCCCAAAGAAGCAGTGACTACTAGGTATAAAATAAGAAGGAGGGCTTGAGATAGCAAGATGCTGAATGGAATACATTTGTCTGTGAAAAATTCAGTGACTACCATAGCAGATTGTTATTGAATGATCTCTCACCAAACCCAAATAAATTGTGGTCCTATGAAAAGGGCATCAGTTATTAACAGAATGTGTGCAGAGGTGAATCTGCAAAGGTGCTATAGTGATCATAGCATCTACGTTCATTCTGATGGACAAGCAGCTCTGAAATCCCTATCAGCCCTGCAAAGACATCCAAGATTGTTGCAGAATGGCATCAAGCCATTTGGAGATAAAGTGAAAGCAACAGTAAAAACCTGGTCACTCAGGATTTGGTGGCAATGAACAACCGATAGGCTTGCCAGGTTAGGTGAAATGACTCCATTTGCATGATCACAACTTGTCTTACTCATCACTAAGGTGATGATACAATCAAAACTACTTGGATCGATTAGGAGGCAGCAGGCAGAATATTTGGCGAAGACCCAAAGATAAAAATGTGACATTCTAATAATACCAAAGTTATGTTTTGAGAGGAGTTCTGTATTCCTGGGCTTGAACCTGTTCTTCCGAACATTCTACAATGCTTACCGCCGCTGCCGCTGTTTTATCCCGACAGAGCTGCAACCTGGTTCAAAATTGCGGGCAAAGTGTTTGACCATTACAAACTCTACAAGTCAACCAGGTTTCTGTGCCTCATCACCCACCTGCACGACCAGGAGGACTTGATTGCTGACTTGGTCGACTCACCAGACTCATCTACCCGGTACACTCTAGCCAAAAAGACAGTTCTACGTCGGCTTGCATGCTCAACTGAGGCAGCAATATGGCAAGTGCTCCATGCTGAGCAATTAGGCAACGACAAACCTTCCCAGCTCTCGAGACAGCTACATGCTATGGTCAGCACTGATCTACTCTCTGACACAGCTCTCCTCACCATCTAGTCAGATAAACTATCTCCTCACATCCGCTTTGCTCTGACTCAGAGGTCTCTCGAACCTGCCGAGCAAAGAATGACAATTGCTGACAAGCTACACGATGTATCACTGCTCTATTTCGCCAGCCACTGCCTACCTGACAAGTCTCAGGTTCAGGCTCATCGTCCTGTGACTGGACGCAGCCAGGGCCACACTGTGCTGACCGTTCCGCTCACTCCGGGAAGCAGTAAACAAGCTACTGGGATGTCACCAGCTCTGACCTCGTTCATGGCCCCTCCTGCAACCGAGCCTGCTGCGGCCACTGAACCTTGGCCACCACCACTGGCAACAAACGTTCTGCAGGAAATGCAACCGCACTACCCATACTGTTACTTCCACACACGGTTTGGTGAGACAGCACTGAACTGCAGACCATCCTGCTACTTCCCAAACGCCAATCGCAGGTAGGTTGGAGTGCCGCCTTGTGCACACGACATGATAGGCACCCGCCCAGTGCTCCATTCTGTCCAGGAATGATGGCATAAATGTGGATGACTTTACATTAAAGACATTTCGTTGGGATACCTTTTCCTAGTGGACACAGGCGCCGATGTTTCACTGCTGCCTACATCCATGGCATCGTTGAACTTCAGCCCTCATCATACTTCACTGCAGGCCATGAATTCTACTAAACTACAATGCTCAGGTTCAACTTCCCACGTCCTCTCACTCTCTGCAAACTGCAAACTCGAGTGGACATTTTTAGTGTGCCAAATTGATGAACCTGTACTAGGCATTGACTTCTTGTGGCACCACAAACTTTCACCGGACCTAGTGCAAAACACCGTGTTTCATCACCCGACCAAGACTCACTTCCCCTGTGCTCCGTTGAGCAAACCCCCCCATGACACATCGGTCCGGGCTCATTTCATCCATACATGCTCATCTCTGACAATGATGTTACAAGAAACAACACAGAAGTGCCTTGTCGAGCTTGAAAATGTCACTCGCCTACAGAAGGAAACCTTCAAGCTCTCCCTCCGGCTCCACGAAACTCAGCTCCACCTCTCCGATGCAGCAAAGGAATTACAGATACTACAGCAAGGACAAAGCAAGGTCAGTAAGTGCACCGAATCTGGTTGCAGTCACAGCAATTGAGCTTCCGTGTGTTTACCTCATGCTACCCCTCGCAACTGTGCTATCAAGACTGCCATAACATGTACTGACAGCTCCACAGGGCCACACCCTCGTAATACAGCAGCGTGTGACACTATGCCGGACATGAGTGCACAAGCGCAACAAGCATCATGTGTTCCTGAACTGACAGCTCCTACCCTGCCCCTTGTGGACAGGACCTCAAACTATGCAACTTTGGCTCCTGCAGGCTGCCGTGCGACCTCCACTGTCAACACAAACAGTGCACTCACACCAAACGTTTCACCCACGACCGTGCTGCCACAGGTCACACCCTCAGACAATGGACTCACTAATGGCTCATGAGCTCTACCGAGCTCACCTGACCACAGTGCCACTGCTGCGGGCTGGTGGCCATCTTGTTGACTCGTGGGACACTTCACTGACTCGGCTCCCATCGGATCCGCCGAGTGGCTCTGAACATCAGGACCACACCTTGCTTGCCCCGCCTGCCACAAATTGTAAACAAACAGCCTCCCATGCCGTCGGCAACATTTCTGTCATCACCAACAGCATGGTTCTTAAGATTTGCCTCACGCTAGGTCCCCGATCTCCAATAAACCACGTCGACTTTGTCCCGAGCGCCTCTCCGACCTTAAAAATCAGATTTCTGAACTACTAAGCTCCAGCGTCATTGAACCCTCTGCCAGTAGCTGGTCTACGCCCATACATATGACACCCAATAAAGACGGGTCCTGGCGCATGTGCAGAGACTACCATCGACTAAACGCATGAGCAATTATGGACACCTACTCCATACCCAACATTACTGACTTCATCAGTTCCCTTGCAGGTGCAACCACATTCTCTGTCATTGATTGCAAACGGGCCTACCACCAGATCCTCATGGCACCTGAAGACATCGAGAAGACAGCAATCACCAACCCGATCGGGTTATTTCAGTTTTGATTCATGACCTTTGGTCTGAAAAACGCAACCCAGACCTGGCAACACTTCATCAACAAAGTGCTATTCAACCTAAAATTCTGCTTTGCATCTTGATGATATTCTTGTGTTTAGCTCCTCCATCAAGTACAACATTCGACATGTGCAAACTGTTATGAACACTCACGCGGAAGCAGGCATCAAGACTAACCAGGAGAAATTGCAGCTACA